>NC_079313.1:125293403-125601737 GCF_029931775.1 Euleptes europaea
CCCAGGTTGAGAACCACTGCTGTAGAGTCCAACTGCCAAAGCGGCCATTTTCTCCAGGTGAACTGATCTCTGTTGGCTGGAGATCAGGTGTAATAGCAGCTGGTTACTGGTGGTTTTTTGTATTCTTGTTTTTGTATCTGTACATAGTTACTACTCTTGTTTCTATGTTTATGTTACATTATGCTTAAATATCGCAGAAATTAACATCAGTAAATTGATTTTTCATGAGCCCTCGTGCTGATCTTGTTAGATTCGCTATTGCCAGCACAGGTTATCTATACTATGGCTCAAAAATTAACTTTGTTTAGCTATACGAGCTTTGATAAGGACCGTATATTTAAAAGGCTTTAAAAAGCAAACAAATAGTAAAACTCAAAGTAAGGATTTGTCCAAAGTGTGGAACACACTTAAAAGGAGCATACGAGCGGAATCACATGCGGTCACACTGTCTGACTATATTAACAATTATATTATTCCAAGGGGTTTACGCATCCAAAAATCCCCCGCCTTATACAGGTCTGACAAAGAGTTCAACGACAAATGGATGTCCATTTTAAACAAATGCTCCGTTGATCTCGTGATGTTGGTAATAGAGCGTTCCCTTAAGGAATCTGAGACTTCTAAAGAAGAAGCGGAGAGTCTAAAATCTGATATTAAACCTACTCTTTCAGAAGAAATCTTTGAATCACAACTTAGCTAAGTATGCGGCTGATATTGAGGCTTATAAAAATCGGAAATTTTTAAGGGATCAAGAGGATTATGCCCTCTGCCCTGCCTGCGCAGAAAGATACTGCAGACTTGGCCAACCTGAGAAATCAGCAGTGGCTGAACATGGACTGACACAAACAGGACTCAGGGTCTTATTCCAAGACACTGAAAGACTGGACAATTCCACCAACTATTTTGTCAGATTGCACAGAGAAGCCATTGAAATTCATAAACATCAGCACAACTTTAACAGAAAAGGAGAGTTTAAGAATGAATAAGGCTTGGCTTCCTGTCCTGAAAACCTCCAGACTAACAAAGACTACAGTCCACAATAGCCATGCAGATTAGCTTTGGATTTCACACATTAACAGATCACTTCAGGATACAATGGTTCCATATTAACATACCACATCCTCATTAGCACATTATCTTGATACTTACAGGACAATGATTAGCACATTACCTTTGATACTTTTTGCAGGACAATGATTCAGCTCAAACCCAACCCCTTTCTGACTATATATTACTCTTCCTACACACTTGACACTGAGAGACACTGTCCTTCAGTGTTACTCCTCTGAAGATGCTTGCCACAGCTGCCACAGCTGCTGGCGAAACGTCAGGAAAGAAAATACCAAGACCACGGTCACACAGCCCGGACAACCTACAAGAACCAACGGTATTAAGTGTTGAACACATAATTGGTTGATCGAAAGAGAGATAGGGAGATGGTCACTGCCCATGTAATCGTAGACTTCCATATTACTGATTAGAGGTAAGAGATCTAATGAAACCAGAAAATAATCGATAACACTGACACCATTTTGGCTAAAAAAAGTAAAATCTCCATTAGGGTCGATCCGCGATCGCCCATTTACTATTATTAGGTTCCTCTGAATAGCGAATTGGGCCAGACTTAAGCCGGAACAATTAATTACTGAGTCCCTGGAAGTTCTAGTATACCATAGGGAACTTTGGAAAGATTCATCAATATTCCCTATAAGATTTTGGAAGACAGTATTATCACTTGGCCCTATTCGTGCGTTAAAATCACCAGCCATAAGAACTGGAGTAATTGGATGGTTGTTTTTGATGTCATCAAATAGTTCTCCCAGACGGGCCCAGTTTCGTGCAGTATTACTTGATCTAGCAGGAGGAACATAAACAGAAAATAAAATAAGTGAAGAAAAAGTCAGGTGTACTCTAACTGCTAGCACCAACTCTTCAGCCAAAAGAAGGTCAATTGAGCTTATGCTTAAAGAAGTGGAGATAAAGCATGCTAGTGTTTTTGTACATAGTTACTACACTTGTTTCTATGTTTATGTTACATTATGCTTAAATATCACAGAAATTAACATCAGTAAATTGATTTTTCATTGTGAGCCCTCATGCTGATATTGTTGTTAGGTATCTGGAGGTTGGCATCCCTACGGTTGCCCCTAAACTAGGTCCAAAGAAACAGCTCGGCATTAAGAGCGTGGCGCACTAACTTTGGCATCCCATAAGGCATTGACAACAGAGACAGCCTCTTCATATTCTATTATCCTGTGGATCTGAGACAGCCAGACAATCACAGAACAGACCCTTCTTTTGTAGCAAGTCTGGGTCAGACAGGAACGGCCCCGTTAGTCATATGTTGAGCTTTCCACTCAGCAGGCCTGTTTGCAGCAACCCACAAAGACTGAACCAAGCGAAGGCTGTTGAGAGGGGATTAAAAAAAAAAAATCCAGAGTGATAATGCATCATAGAACACTGTATAAAACAATGAACGGGAGTATGTGAGTGATTTAACAGGCACAGAACTATGCTTTGTGCTCCAAATCTGGGCAATTTTGTTTCCATCTTTTTACATTGTCTTCCATTGTATTCCGAAGCAAAAAAAAACCCACAACAACCCCAAACTAACCTTGAAGGTCTGTGCCCTTAACAGCTGAGTAGGGGGCAGAAATCAACAGGTGAAGCGCCCAGTGACCCAGCCCCTATACTGCCTGCCCACTCCTTTTCTGCTTTGGTCTTCTTAACAAAAGGGGACCTTCCTATTCTGTAAGGATGCTACTGAATTTCTCCTCCCTGCTGGTTCAATGTGGGGGGGAAGCCAGTTTGATTTTGCTTCTCCTTTGCACAGATCAGACCTCTCACTCTTTATTTATGGCAAGTTTTCCATTCTGTCACATCAGTTTTTCTCCACCGGAAAAACCACTAAGGTTCGCCATTTAGGTACTTATGCACCAGTATATTTTTATTTAAGAAATTGTTATATATAGTGGTTAAACATTAACATTATACAAATGATTTTAATGTATTTATTGAATTTAATGTGTTGATGTATTTAATTTGTTGTTTGCTGCTCTGAGCCCAGCTCTGTCGTGGAGTAGGGTTGCCAACCTCCAGGTAATGAAGGAGAAAACAGACACCTCTGTACATGTATCAAAAAGATGAGAAAATCAGTACAGGAAAAAAGCTGGTGACATTGCCAAATATATTGTAGCTATGCAATTCACAGTATGTGGTAAAAGAGCCACCAATCACTCTATATACTGCAAAGAAAAGATGTACAATTTTTAATAATCCTAACAGGTAAGTCTAATTACATCCCTCTAACAGGTAAGTGGTAGTTCAAAGTTCATAGTAAAAATTCATAGGGTGCAATTTCTCATTATATCTGCTGTAAGATGTTCAAGGAGAATACAATCGTTTCGGAGCATGAAGCCCGATCCTTCTTCAGTTCTTCCTATGCAACACAACAAACAAGACCTTTTCATGTTCTACAAACCCTTTTAAAATACATATTACTCAATAAATAATTTAAATAATTACCTCCAGGTAATAGCTGGAGATCTCCTGCTATTACAACTGATCTCCAGCTGATAGAGATCAGTTCCCTTGGAGAAAATGGCCGCTTTGCTAATTGGACTCTATGGTATTGAAGTCCCTCCCCTCCCCAAACCCCACCCTTTTCAGGCTCTGCCCCCAAAGCCTCCCACCAGTTGCGAAGAGGGACCTGGCAACCCTATTTATTGAGGGTACCCTATTGTTTTCCTTCCCTTATTCTTCCCTTTTGAATTGATTCCTGCTATTGTTATATTGTGATATGCTTTAAGGTAGGGTAGGGTTGCCAGCTCCAGGTTGGGAAATACCTGGAGATTTGGGGGGTGGAGCCTGGGGAGGGTGGGGTTTGGGGAGGGGAGGGACTTCAATGCCATAGAGTACAATTGCCAAAGCGGTCAATTTCTCCAGGGGAACTGCTCTCTGTCACCTGGAGATCAGTTGTAATAGCGGGAGATCTCCAGCCAACATGTGCAGGTTGGCACAACTCTCATTTAAGGGCACCCTTGGAAATTTTAAGAGATATGGTGGATTTTAAATTGTAAATTGATGTGATTTTAAATTGTGTTGGAATTGCTGTGAGCCGCCCTGAGCCTGACTTGGTTGGGAAAGGGCAGCATAGAAGTCGAATGAATAAATTAAAATAATAATAGGTGTGGAATTGGGCTGCCCTATTTCAAAAGACACTTCCCCAAGGGAGTGCGGTGAATAAGTTACCAAAGTGGCACAAAGCTCAGCTTGGACTGGCCGTCTCTTGCTGTTCTGCTTTCCTTAATCACTTTGGTCCTGCTGTGACATTCCCCAGGAAGGTTTGTGGTTTCATAAATAATGTCATGTGTGTTTGTGTCTTTAAAAAACAAACTCGAATAAATGCAGGTCAAAAAAATAATCTAAACCATAAAACCACAAGCAAGGAAGCCACTTGACGGCATTTAGCACACACACACACAAGGATTAAGCCTGCTTGCGATTAAATGCCATTTTCATAGAATCATGGAAGGGGTCATACAGGTCATCTAGACCAACCCCCTGCTCAAGGCAGATCAGCCTAGAGCAGGGGTCTGCAAACTGCGGCTCCCAAGCCACATGTGGCTCTTTGGCCCATTGAGTGCGGCTCTCCGAACTTGGTTCGGAGCCCCTGCTCTCGTGCCCGCTCGCTCCAGCAGCTGGGCTGTGGAGCCGGCACGCCTGAGAGAGAGAGAGAGAGAGAGAGAGAGAGAGAGAGAGCAGGCGAGCTCTCCCCCCCCCCCCGCCATGGAGAATGGCCAGGTCCCCCTTTCCCTTGCCCTCAATGGTTGGGAGGCTAAAGCCTCCCCTCCCCTCTAGCCGCGCCATTGCTGGGCGGGCGGCTCGGCGGTTCCTGCCCCTCCGCCCGCCTATCAGCTGTTGGGCGGGGGGGGCTTCCTTTGGTAGACCTGGCCTCCGGCTGAGTCCCATTGGGAGGCCATGTCTACCCATTGGCTTCCTTGGCGGTAGACCTGGACTCCGAGGAGGGGGAAGTCCCCCTTCAGAGGCCATGTCTACCCATTGGCTTCTATGGGCCTCCGGAGGCCAGGTCTACTGCCAAGAAAGCCAATGGGTAGACCTGGCCTCCCAGTGAGACTCAGCCGGAGGCCAGGTCTACCAATAGGCTTTTATGGCGGTAGACCAGGCCTCCAGATCAGACTGGGAGGGGGAAATGGCAGGGACTTACAATTTAATTTTTATCAATAAATAAGATCACTATTAAGTATGATATCAAGTTTTATTCAGTGTACTTATAGTTTAATTAAGACTTAAAACTTTAATTAAAGTTTATTAAGTTAATAAACAGTGTACCTACCTGTATAGTTTAAGTTTAAGAAATTTGGCTCTCAAAAGAAATCTCAATCGTTGTACTGTTGATATTTGGCTCTTTTGACTAATGAGTTTGCCAACCCCTGGCCTAGAGCATCCCTGACAAGTGTTTGTCCAGCTGCTGCATGAAGACTGCCAGAGAAGGGGACCTCACCACCACCCTAGAAAGCTGATTCCATGTTGAACTACTCTTACTGTAAAAAATTCCTACTGTAAAAAATTCTTCCTAATGTCCAGCTGGTACTTTTCCGTTCATAATATAAACCCATTATTGCAAATCCTATGTGGTGTTGGAGGAGAATGTAACAGATACCCTGGACTGCCAAAAAAAAAAAAAAAATCAGTGGGTTATAGATCAAATCAAGCCTGAACTGACCCTAGAAGCTAAAATGACTAAACTGAGGATGTCGTACTTTGGACACATTATGAGAAGACAAGAGTCACTGGAAAAGACAATCATGCTTGGAAAAGTTGAAGGCAGCAGGAAAAGAGGAAGACCTAACAAGAGATGGATGGGACTCTATTAAAAAAGCCACGGCCCTCAATTTGCAAGATCTGAGCAAGGCTGTTAAGGATAAGACTCTTTGGAGGACATCGATTCATAGGATCGCCATGAGCCGGAAGCGACTTGACGGCACTTAACACACATCCTCTGCTGCCAATAGGAACAGCTCCCTGCCCTCCTCTAAGTGACAGCCCTTCAATACTTAAAGAGAGCAATCATGTCCCCCCTCAATCTCCTGACTAAACATTCCCAAGTCCCTCAGCCTTTCCTCATAGGACTTGGTCTTGGAAGGGAGGTGATTTAGATGTTATACATTTTATATTTTCTTTTTAAGGTTCACAGCACATCTCACTCCCTAAATGCTAAAATATTCAAAATTCAACACCCAATGGCAAGGTTGTATGAGATATAATCCCCAAGTAACTATATGACAGGCAGCACTGTGCCAGCCAAAACAGGAAAAATTGGCAAGGGAATCCTATACATACCAGCCACCTGCTCACGTAATGGGGGAAATGGATACCGTTTTCTGCTAAATAGGTACATTCGGCGGCTATGTAAAAGCAGACACTGGAGCTCATCATATAACCGTCAGAGGGACTTGTTAGTGTCCTTGATTTGTTCTTTCAAAATTAAGTCATGCACAGATAAATGGGATAGATTCTCATGAGAGTTACTGTCCTTGCAGTATAACTAATGTGCAAATAGACAAAAATAATCCTAAACAAACAGTTGCCTTTTATACCTTTGGTAAGTGATGTGGGGGAGAATTGCCTGTAGAATCAGGACAGTATTCAAACAGCGCACTCAAGATAACATGTAAATATGTGTGTATACAAAGGAGTAGAAATTCTGGCAAACAGTCATTTTTCCCCCAAGAGCTGAATAACAACAAAATAACAAAGATCCTATTGAGTCCACCCACGTCTATGAAGTTAAGGATGCACTTGTGAGATAAAAGTTGACTCTCAGGCAGAGGAGACTGAACTTTTTTGGGGGAAATGAATTTAGGGGCTCTCAGCACAACCTCCTTCATAGGGTTGTTGTAAGGATGAACTGAGGAAAGGAGAACCTCCCGAGCTGCTCTGAGCTCCCTGCAGGAAAGGTAGGATGAACTTAGATTCGTGTATGACTCTTTCTGGAACGTGAATAAGTAGGTCACCATTTTAAAAAGAAAACAATAAAAGCAGCATAAAAAGCATAGAGTTAAAACTGAACTTAAACAAGCTGAAAACCAGCAGAGCAGAAGTTTTAACAATTTGAAGAAGCTGTGGAGCTAACTGCGAGAGATTGACTCACCCATAGCTAGGGTTGCCAGGTCCCTCTTCGCCACCGGCAGGAGATTTTGGGGCAGAGCCTGAGGAGGGTGGGATTTGGGAAGGGACTTCAATGCCATAGAGTTTAATCGTCAAAGCTGATAGCATACGGGCCGCCTAAAACTCCTGGACTGGACCTGGCAACCCGCTATGCAGGCACTCGACTACTGTTCTGGCCGCGCACCTGCCCCAAATGCTACGGTACGGTCGCTGCGCGCTCCGTTGTCATGGACTCGGCCGCTCCTGCGAGCGCCGTGCAACTAGCAGCTAGGAAGCAGATGCAGTGGAAGCCTCTGGTGAACCTGAGAGAAGCCATGTTCCTGTACAACCTATGTTCCAGCCGCAGCCATGTCACGGAAAGCAGACTGTCACGAAGTCAGTGCCAAACACCCCCCCTCTTGCAACATCCACAGCTTAATGGGCCTTCAACAGCGATCCTGATATCAAGATGAGTCGTTCCTCCAGCTCTGCAGCAGCGATCCCAGGATGTTTTGCACAGATCGCACCCATTGTTCCAGAATGTTAATCTTGTCAGCAGAGAGTATCCAGTTCCTCCTGGGTTGCAAAAGCCATCAGAATAGATTTCCAAATTCTCACTACCCCACCCCGGTAGCCACAGCTTAATCCTTTTGTCACCTGGGAACCTAGGAGGGGTGAAACCCCTCTCCCCAGAAAAACAGTATATCTGGGGTGCCCCCAGCCATTAAAAAAGAACCTTAGGTCTTTCCTGGCACCTTTGCCGTTACTCTGTCGGTTTGGGTTTTGTGCAGCCCGACCACGCTCCCGCCTTGCTGGTCAAGTCTACGGGAATCCCTGCCCCCATCTCGGTTTTAACTTTCAATCTGTCTTAGTCTACGTGAACTTGGACAACACCGCATCGGAAGGTAGATATTACCCCTCCTCAACAACTCCTACTTGTGCTTGAACTGCTCTCTTTGAACTTCCTAGAATTCTCTGTATGTGTGTTTGCATCATTGAATTGAATGAAAAAGACATAAACACTTCTGATTGGAAATCTATTGCTTCTGTCTTTATTTAAAGGTCACAGTCACGGGCTCTGGTAGACAAAGGTTGTGATACCGCTATAAAATAAATATTGTAATTTGCCATCTTGCCTGCTAATTCCCCAAGTTAAAGGGCAATTTGGCTAACAAAGCGGCCGTTTTCTCCTGGTGAACCGATCTGTATCGGCTGGAGATCAGGTGTAATAGCAGGAGGTCTCCAGCTAGTATCTGGAGGTTGGCAACCCTACCCGCAGCCACAATGAGCTTCACAGCTGAGTGGTAATTTCAAGTCTGATGCTGTGGCCACTATACAACATTAGTTCTCTCCTACCCTGTCACCCCTCATATAGGTTCCTGGATCCATACAAAGGTCCTTATTTTACTAAAGCTACCAAATGATATGGCTAAATAGACCTCCATCCCTCGGTAGAATCAAGATCAGATATGTTTAGGGTGGCCAACTCCAAGTTAGGAAATTCCTGGAGATGTAGGGGTGGAGCCTGGGTAGGGCAGGGTTTGGTTGAGGAGAGGGACCTCAGGTAGGGTTGCCAACCTCCAGGTACTAGCTGGAGATCTCCTGCTATTACAACTGATCTCCAGCCAATAGAGATCAATTCCCCTGGAGAAAATGGCCAATTTGGCAATTGGACTCTATGGCATTGAAGTCCCTCCCCTCCCCAAACCCCGCCCTTCTTAAGCTGTGCCCCAAAAACCTCCCCCGGTGGCGAGAAGAGACCTGGCAACCCTAACCTCAGGGGGTATAATGCCACAGAGTCCACCTTCCAGAGCAGCCATTTTTTCCCAGGGGATCTGACCTCTGTCACCTGGAAATCAGTTGTAATTCTGGGAGATAAGAACATAAGAAAAGCCAAGGCCAACCAGGTACCTCTAGGCTACTTCAGTCGTCTTGCCAGTATGGTGTAGTGGTTAAGAGTGGTGGTTTGGAGTGGTGGGGTCTGATCTGGAGAACCGGGTTTGATTCCCCACTCCTCCACATGAGCGGCGGAGGCTACTCTGGTGAACTGGATTTGTTTCCCGCTCCTACACATGAAGCCAGCTGGGTGACCTTGGGCTAGTCACACTCCCTCAGCCCCACCCACCTCACAGGGTGTCTGTTGTGGGGAGGAGAAGGGAAGGTGATTGTAAGCCGCTTTGAGTCTCCCTTAAGTGGTAAAGAAACTCTTCTTCTTCTTCCTCCTCCTCGTGGGCTTCCTAGAGGCACCTGTTGGCCACTGTGTGAACAGTCTGCTTTACTTGATGGGCCTTGGTTTTATCCAGCATGGCTTTTCTTATGTTTTATGAGATCTCCTGGCCCCACCTGGAGGTTGGCTACTCCATTGGGGCTGTGTGGAGTAGGAGGAGATCCTTTAACCCCTGCTTGCTCCTTTCTGCTGTTACTAGCACGTTAAAGGGAATATAACAGGTTTTTAAAAGGCACGCCCCCCCTTTAAAATGCTAATGGTGTGGGGGGTTGGTTTTGATTAGTGAAACCAAGCAACTGTTACGCCCCCTTCTTGATTTTCATGCAGCCCTGAATCCTGCCGTAGCACCCAATTTGCCTTTTGGGGTGATCCCCATCGCATCTCTTGGCACCCTAATATATCTGTCCTTGCTCATAAAGACAGTGGCACCACAGCCCACATTGTTCCAGGGTCCCCCTGTTCCTCATTCCCCCCCCAGGGCAAAGATGGATGGCTGTTTTTGAACTTTCCGCTAATGACAACAGGGTATAACTCAGCTATTTATTGCAGCTTTGCCATGAGGTAAGTGTGCCATTTCGAAACCAGCCTTCAATCCTAATCTTCAAAAAAAACCACATACATAATTGACAGTTTTGCACATAAGAGCAGCCCCACAGAGCTCAGCGGGGCTACTCGTATGTGTAAAGTTTAGAAGTACAGAAGTGTAGGAAGGGATCCTGAGTCGGAAACAATAGAAACAACTGGATATAACAAGCAGTCCTTTCTTCTAGGTCTGGAGTACCAGAGGCAATGATAGGCGGGAATATTAAACACTTTTCAATTGGGTTTCGAGATAATTAAGAGATTATGAAGTTAGAGCTGCTACTGAGCTTTCCTTAAAGCTGTTTTAGTTTAATCCCCTACCAAAAAAAATTGAATTGCAAACCCAGCTCAGCGTGAGATACAGACAGGGCCCGCAACCCACAGCGTTTGGTATTGATTTCAAAGTCAATTTATTCAAAACAACTTTTAAAAAGTTGAATGACGCCATTAGAGCATTTCCCCCCCTTTCAGATTCCCACTTCCCTCTCCTTAAACCAAAACCACAAACAGCTGCCATCCAAAGGTCTTCATACATAACCCTCTCCTCCAATCTCTTCCTGTAGCCAACCGCCAGCAGAGTAGAGAATGAAGAAAGATCCAGTAGCAGATGACACATGTGTGGAATCCACTGACTGGGTTTTGTTTCTTTGCATTTAAAATCTGAGGTAAACAGAAAAGACGACGTTCTCCCCAAAGGAAAAGAAACACTAGACCAAGGACTCAGCTACGCATTGGGGTTTCTCTCTTGTTTATTTCAAATAATTTTTATTTCTCTTGCAAAAGCAGGCTCCAGGGCTGCATTTTCGAGGAGGAGAAAGCTTGGGGGTGGGGGGAGAGAAGGACAAAAACTCAAACAAATTCCACACACCCCACTCGCCTGCTCCTTCGTTCCTTAGTTTGCATAGCCATTAGCAATGGTTGTTTGCATAGCTAAGCCGAGGCTGTGGTTTTTCATGGTTCCTCCAGTAAATGCTTTGATGTGGTGGGGGGAGCAAATACAAAAGGTTACTTTAAAGGGGCTCTTAAGAAATGCGAAGCAGGTATGCGCCAGCTTCGCAGTGATGGCTGGAATGACGGTTCAGCGTGAAGAAATAAAAAATATGCGGGGCACTTCAGCCTGGAACATGCTAATTACCAAGTATAAATGGCCTTTGATGAAATATCACATGCATCCTATCTATTTGAAGAGTAAAAATGAGATAAAATAAATGCTAAATCTCTAAAACTCTGGCAGGAGAAAATAACACGGCAGCGTGCTGGTCGCCATCTTTGGAGCCCCTCCCACTATAGCATGAAGCCTCTTGCTTGGGTGTTCTGCTGTCTGTGAGGAGGCATGGGTTTTGAACTAGAGATGCTAGGCTTCCCACCTCATTGCCTGCCAACAGGAGGATGTGGGGCAGGAAAGACAGGTACTAGCATTCTCCAAAAACTTGTGTAAATACTCACCACTTCCAAGAACTGAAGAATGATTGAGATGAATGTCTGAAGTAGCTGATGCCGCTGTTTCCAGGAGGTCGGCATGGCTCTTGGCTAGGGTTGTGCAATAATAATGATGATGATGATGATGATGATATAAATATTGGGTTTGGATTTATTGGGCCTGGTTTTTTTTGGTAAACCTGGAATAAGCCAAATACCCATACAGGTAAAGGGGTATTTCGGCTTTATTTCTGGGTTTACCAAAAAAAATCGGGTTCATTATAGTCTATGAGGATTTTTTTTGATGCTCCTATGGGGGCATTTTTGGAGATAGAGTTCCCAACATTTCAGGGTAGCTTCAAGGGACTCTCCTTGCATGAACCCCAAAGTTTGGTGAAGACTGGGTCAGGGGGTCCAATTCTATTTGGTCCTGAAGGGGTCACCCCCCTCCTCCATAGAAAAGCAAATGTCAATTCGGGGGAGGGGCTGATTCTGCGACCGGCTATCCAGCTTCAGGTTTATTCCCAGGTTTGGGTATTTGGTAAAACCAAAACCCAAATATTGCCGAAACAGCTAATTTCAGGTTTATTTTTGGTTCGGGTTTATCGATATGCACAACCCTACTCTCTGACCATTCCTCGCTCCACACCATTGCCAGAACCCTGACTTTATATATTTGACTTCTATCTTTGACCAAAATGTCAACCCCATAAATCCATTTTGGCCAGAAACCTTGCTTTAATTTTTTATATATATAATTTTGTGTCTGTCGATATTTAAAGTGCTCATGACTAACAGTTTGTTGTTCCCCCAGAAATTTCTGTTTATATCATTGATAAAAAGCATCCAGATGTCATCCGAAATATCAGCCTTGTTCTGCAGTCTGAACGGTACGTTTCTCTTTCATATGCAGCTAAGCCAGACATTGATTCAACCACTCGGCAACAGATGGCTCACATCAACCCTCTTCCATTTTAATGTGATTCCTCTCGCAGATAGCAGTGCCCGTCTTTCTCTGCATTTTATTCAAGCTGCAGGCACTTTTAATTCAAAAGTATCGTTTAAAATAAAAAGGATGGAGAGATCAGTGATCTGATCAGTTTAAAAGAGAGCTAGGTTTTCCATGAGGGTTGTTGTTGTTTTTTAACCCCTACCCATACATTTGGAAATATGGCACAGTTCCAGAAGGGATGGAATATTCTGTGAATGAAAAAAATAATAACCCTGAGAACAGAGCTTGTGTTAGTTCAGAACACCAAATGGTCTAAGGTTTTGCTAGTCAATACATTGACTCGCAAATGATTCTGAGTAGAGTCACCAGGTAAGTGACTCTCAACAGTGTGGATGAAACCCATCTCAGACTTGCCTGAAATGTGGCCATTCCTGTGCCATATTGTCATGTTTTTCATGCTGTTTGGTCACTGCCCAGCAAACAAGCTGAGCACATGAGCGCATGGAAGCATCAGTACTGTCTGGATACAGAATGGAAGTGTGTGGAATATTTGTGCATTTCCAAGTTCTGTTTGGGGAGGGAAGTTGGCATGGTATAGCCCAATCTCGCCAGATATCAGAAGCTAAGCAGGGTCAATAGTTGGATGGGAAACCACTAGGGTTGCCAGCTCTGGGTTGAGAAATATCTGGAGATTTTTGGGGGTGGAGTCCACTTTCTCTGTCCACTTTCTCCACCCCATTAGTGTTACCAACCTCAAAGTGGGGCCTGAAATTATCTGGGAATTACAGCTAATCCCCAGACTTCAAGGATCAGTTCCCCTGGAAGAAAAGGCAGCTTTGGAGGGTGGGGCTTTATGAGCCTCTCTTCCCCAAACTCCACCTTCTCCTGGCATTTAGAAGGGAACAACTCTCCTTAAGATTTAAGGTTGTCAGTTCCCCCCTCTCCATCAGCGGGAGGTTTTAGGGGGCGGGGCTGGGGCAATCACGTGTGCAGCTGCACACAATGTGATTACATAATTTCTGGGTTTACCCCCGGAAGTGCAACATCTTCGCAGCTGCTTTAGCACTCAATTAGTAATCGCTGCTCCAGAGCAGCTGGGTGGATTAGCGGGCAATTGCCCACCAAAACCACCCACCTGGCAACCCTATTAAGATTGCACTATTAATGTGCTCCATGCCTCTATACAAGGAACCTTTCTGCATTCTGCCATTATTATTGTTGTTGTTAGTCTGTAACTGAACAGCCTGATAATTTTCTACTGAAAGGGGCCTCCTGAACCTGGTTGATCAATCGCATTCTGCATTCTGATTCCCAGTTGGAATCGACTGCCAAAAACCTACTCTAAGTGGCCCTTTTTGTTCCAATTTGAAGGAAGAGACAAATCTGTTGCTGTTTTTTTTTTAATTGAAAACCAGCTCTTCATCCCACAGAATCTTCCTCATCCTGTTTGCACAGTTTAGCTTTTAATCAATTTGCTAATTAAAGAACATACCCAAATGTGTGAGCCACAGTCTGTGCGGTTATAGCTCGACGAGAGATGTAGCTTTGGAAGCGGCGCTAGGCCAACCAACCATTTGGAGTACGAATACAACCACGTATATGCCCCTGAATCAAGATCCGTCCTAATGAGGACCCCTTGAAATATCTTGAACAGAAGAGTGCTGATTGGCAATCAATAAGAGTGTGGTTTGTGTTGCCATTTTGCTCTACTGGCATAACTCCAAACACGAAGAAACCTTCAGCTTTAAAGGAAGGACCATGGTTCAGTGGTGGAGCATCTGCTTTGCATACAAAAGGTCCCAGGTTCTGTCTCCAGAATCTCCAGTGAAAATGGGGTTAAAGTAGTAGATGACAGCCTAAATAGCCCAGATGATCCTGATGTCATCAAAGCTCAGGAGTAGGGTTGGCCACAGTTAGTATTTGGATGGGAGACCACCAAGGAAGACTGGGATGGCTATGCAGGGGCAGGTAATGGCAAACCATCTCCATTCATCTCTTGCCTTAATAGGGGATAAGAAAGACTGCCCCGAGACCCTGGAGATAGGATTTCCAGGTCCCTCTTTGCCACCGGCAGGAGGGGGTGGAGCCTGGGGAGGACGGGTTTGGGGAGGGGAGGGACTTCAATGTCTTAGAGTTCAATTGCCAAAGCAGCCATTTTCTCCAGGTGCACTGAACTTTATCGGCTGGAGATAAGTTGTAATAGCAGGAGATCTCCAGCTAGTACCTGGAGGTTGGCAACCCTACTTGGAGACCTTCTGCTAGTCAGAAGAGACAATACCAGTCTTGTCAGACAAATGGTCTGACTCAGTAGAAGGCAGCTTCATGTGTCTGTGCAACATAACGAGGGCTATATTTATGCCAAAATTTCACAGGGGTATAGAAAAACCACACATCCTGGTACTGGGTGCAGAATTCAGCTTCTTAAGTATCAGTGCAATCCTAAACCCAGTTAAATCCTTCTATGTGGACTGAGTTTTTCTCCCCAAAAAGAAAAGCACACGTTTCTAGTCTGGCGAATGCTTAAAAGCATGTAGCTGATGCCTGCTAAAATCACGGAGCCAGAAAGCTGGCTGTCGCCTGCCTAGTTTTGCCACTCCCTGATATTGCCCAAACTGAATAAGTTATGCAAAATTGTAAATAATGGTAGAATAAATAATGCAAAATAAGATAAATAAACAAATTAAGGAAATGGCAAGTTACAGCTTTTCATGGGGAGAATTTCGGTTTCTCTTAGTGCAGAATTTCAGTCTTGAGCTCAGAAGGGCACACAAGAACCCAATTCAGGTTGTATGTCAAAATCTGCAAGTAGGTTAAGAACCCAAATCTAGAAGTATTTTTATGTGAAACATTCTGGATCAGGGTTCTTAACCTGCCTGTGAATTTTGTTATTTATTTACTTATTTATTCATTTGATTTCTATGCCACCTTTTCCCGAATACCAACCAAGTCGGGCTCAGGGCGGCTCACAACAATTCCAACACAGTTAAAATCACACCAATTCACAACTTAAAACCTACAATAACTCTTTAAAATTCCAAGGGTGTCCTTAGCCATATAACACTACAATAGTGGGAACCAATTCAGAGGGGAAGACTAAAGGAAAGAAAAACAATAGGGTACCCCCATTAAGTAGGGTTGCCAACCTCCAGCTGATGGCTGGAGACATCCCACTATTACAACTGATCTCCAGGCAGCAGAGATCAGCTACCCTGGAGAAAATGGCCACTTTGGCAATTGAGCTTTATGGCATTGAAGTCCCTCCCCTCTCCAAACACTGCCTTCCTCCACCCCAAAATCTCCAGGTATTTCCCAAACTGGAGCTGGCAACCCTATCAGTAAGGGAAGGGATGGGAATAAAATGGATAGAATGTAGGTAAATAATAAAGGGGAGCGGGGAGGAAGGGAGGCCAGCAAGATGGAACCTAAATTTCATTCATGCATGGAGCCTGGATCAAGTCCTTCCCCCTCCCTCATTTCCATGAGTACCCAAGAGCAGATTTTTAAAGGACAAAGGGCAATCTCCATTATGTGTCATTTTCATTGGGAGATAGATGGTTTCCCAGAGAGGCTTCAAACAGCGAACACTGACCATATAAAAATCAATGAAATATACGAATTAAAGAAATGAACAAGAAGGAAGAACATTCATGTTCAGGAGGGATATATATATCCCTTCTGTGTCCAGTAAAGGAGGAAGGGAGAAAAGTCAATCGGGTGAAACAGTGCAAAATTTCATCTCTATAGCAGTGAAAAACTCTTGGTGCCAAAAATGGAACCCTGGAGAGATATGAAACCTAGGACACAAGCCAAGCCTCTTATAAAAACTGCTTTGTGGCCTTACTTGCCAAGAACACATTTGCTAGACCGAGTCCAGTGTAAATAAAGGAAAGGACGGGAGGGAACTTCAACACATCAGATTAGCCTGGAAACTGTTAAACCCTCTCACCCACTAGGCTTGCTAACCTCCAGGTACTAGCTGGAGATGTCCTGCTATTACAACTGATCTCCAGCCAATAGAGAGCAGTTCACTTGGAGAAAACGGCTGCTTTGGCAATTGGACTCCATGGCATTGAAGTCTCTCCCCTCCCCAAACCCCGCCCTCCTCAGGCTCCGCCCCTTGGCAAGTGGCCAAGAGGGACCTGGCAACCCTCTCACCCACCCCAATTTTGCATGTCTTATCAAACATTCTTTTTGCATCCAAAGGTACTGCTTGAATTTCTTCTAAAGACAATGCCACCCCGTTTGGCTTGAACTTCATTTTGGGCATAAGTAGGATAAAAAGGGGATGTGGAATGGAATAGTATAGCTCGATCTTGGATCTTGCAAGCTAAGAAGGGTCGTTACTTGTAAGATCAGGCATGCAATATGATCAGCCCCAAGGAGTTCTTGTTCCCTCCCCCCACACCTTTTCAGTGTAGGCATTGACCCATGGCCGCTGTCATTTGTAGTTTGGCCCTGGGAAACAACCAGTTCTGCTGAACTATGGCTTCCCCACATATTAACAGCTCTCTTTGATGTGCTAACTGAACTCACAGAGAGCCATACAAGGTTTTTACTGGCCTATATACCTCTTTTAACTGCCATAATGATGACCTTCTAAGCAAATCCACTGCCATTAAAACCTCCCCACAGATACTCAGTAGGTTTAATTGTTATCTACATACAACAAGCACATCAAATTAACAACAATCTTCATAGCCTAAGACTTCAATCACGTTCAAAACTCAGAAGATGTGTTGCTGTTATAAGTTGGGTGACAGTGAGGTAGTCTTATTAGTGCGAAGAGCTGTGAAACCAAGGTTCCCAAATCAGATGGAAGTAAGAAACCAGGATCTGAAGGCAAGGATGTCCATATATCCACATCTCTGCTTTTGTGCAAAGTAGGGATGTATCCCCACAATTTATACTGTGTGCCGTTGCCTTCTTGAATTTCCACTGTGCTGCAGATGCAAGCCAGTCCTGGTGGTGGTAGAAAGTGCCATCAAGTCACAACTGACCTTTTGGCAACCCTGTAGGGTTTTCAAGGCAAGAAACGTTCAGAGATGGTTTGCCATTGCCTGCCTCCTCATGGGCTGAGAGAGTTCGGAGAGAACTGTGACTGGACCAAGGTCACCCAGAAGACTTCATGTGAAGGAGCGAGGAATCAAACCCTGTTCTCCAGATTAGTGTCTGCCGTTCTTAACCACTATACCACACTGGCTCCCTAAAACAGTCCTAAAACAGATTATATGAGCCAAGGGGGGAAATCCCTTTGTAAAAACAAACAAAAAATACTGAGAAGAAAGAATTGAATAACAGGGGGAATCCCTCATGGTCTCTCGAAAAAGTGTCTTCCTGGGATTTAAAGTCTTGTCTGGACTGTGTTGATGAAGTGTTGCTACAAACAAACCATCCTGCTAGTTTTTCTTGCATAGCTTCTGTGGCTCTCTCTTACAAGCCATTGCTCTCCATCCAGCTTCACACTGGCTATTCGTTTTATTGAGGTGATCAAGCCCTACGGGTAGAATACCATTCTCAATACTTCCCCCCAGTCTTGAGCAGTGAATTGCTATGGAAAACACACCATTTGCTGGAATCTCACCCATTCCCGTACACACTGCCATTCTTTTAAAGTGATCAGCTGCTCATTTCAAATGATGCTTCAGGGTCTCTTTGCGTATGAACACCGCACCTCACAGCTTCACTACTTCATGGGTACTGTTGTCTTAAGAATGCCTAAGTAGTAAATTACCCTTTCTTATGTTCCCTAGGATTCATCAGTATTGCAAGAGATGGTTTGTAGAAGTAGATTAAAAGATTGTGAGGACGAAACTGCTACAGGAACATAGAACATTCATTTTCATGGTACCAGTGAACACTAATATAAAGCTTGGACAAACAGATATGTTGCGAATTTGAACAAACACATTTTTTATAGGTCTACCAGCTGTTCTGCTTCAATACCTCAGCATGTTACAAGCCATTCTTAATGGATTTGGGCATTTTTCTTTGTAGTCCCAGGACTACAAGTGAAGTATCAGTCCTGTATGCAGCAGATTCACATTCACTGCTCATACTAAGCTAACCAGAGGGTAGCGATCTGATTCCATCCTTTCTCAATATTGCTCAGTTTTAAGCATCACTTAAGCACATTGGGTTAGGTCTCTTGGAAGATTTCTATGTATGCAACATTCCATGTGCAAATGGAAGTACTAAAATTACTCCTCGCTTGAACTAAGTGAAAGTGATTGTAACCACATTATATCCCCCATGCACAGAAAACAGCACAAGGTATTTCTTTGGATAAAATTTCAAAATTAATGTAAATGAAGTCATGCAAACCATCTGCAGTACATGCCATAGCAGCATATGGAATTTGTTATTTCATTAATAATTATTGCTGAGCCTGGCAACAGGCAGGAATGTGAGGGGGGCATGCAACATTGCTACAACACTTCTAGGGAAAGAAGTGGGATAGCTCTAGGAATCACCAGAAACTCTATGGTTTTACGATAGCATTTCCAGCAATTCCTAGACCTACCCTACATCACTTCTGGGTAGAGTTCCCAGGTGCCTGCTAATGGTGGGCAATCGCCTGCTGATTCCTGCCACTGCCCATCATAACTCACCTGATTGGCAGGTGGAAGGAGGCCAGCCGAAAGGAGGTGGCACAATCAAGGTGCGCGATGACGTCACTTTATATGCCAATAAAGGTAGATTGATTGATGACATCACTTCTGGTGCAATGCAGAAGCACCAGCATCGCACCGGGGGATGCTCTATCACTCTCCCCAAAACTCTATGGTTTCCACAGAGTTTTTGGGGCAAGTGCTAGAGTGTCACCCAGGTGCGATGCTGGTGCTTCCACATTATACCGGAAGTGACATCATCGTGCACGGACACTAATCACCAGCCCCTGTACCTGCACCCCAAATCTCCCACCGGTTCTCAGGAGGGACCTGGCAACCCTACTTCTGGGGTTTCCCCAAAAAATTAATGTAGAAGATTTGGTTTTTATACCCCAATTTTCTCTACCTTTAAGGAGACTCAAACCGGCTTACAATCACCTTCCCTTCCTCTCCCCACATCAGCCACCTTGTGAGGTAGGCAGGACTGAGAGAGCTCTAAGAGAACTGTGACTAGCCCAAAGGCACCCAGCAGTCTTCATGTAGAGGAGTGGGGAAACAAACCCGGTTCACCAGATTAGAGTCCGCTGTGGAAAAGTGGGGACTCAAACCCGGTTCTCCAGATTAGAGTCCCCTGCTCTTAACCACTACACCATGCTGGCGTAGAGACATCGGCAGTGGCAGATCTACTATGAAACTAAAGCTTCAGGGCCCCTAATCCTGGAGGGGCCCTGAAGCAACTTTTTTTTAGTGGGTGAATTTTTCAACAAAATCGATGGAGTTTTTGACGTGTTTGTTATTAAAATAAGGCTATTTTAGTGACAGAATCAGAAGCAAAAGGGTTGAAGTACTTAATATTGACCTTAGAATATGCTCTAATACCCATTTTATATGGCCTCAAAATGTCCCTGTAATTGGTCAAATTTCAAAAAAATATCGGGGGCTTCCAGCTGTATGGGCTCGCTGAGCTCACCAGAATCTATTCATAGTCTACGTTTTGGCAGCTGGATCCTCAAATCCTTCGTTGGTGCACGGCTTAATAGTTCTATAGCTCAGCCCTTAGGCTAGAGCCAGTTGGAACCATAAAAAGACATCTGGATTCTCAATTCAGGCTGCACTCTGACCACCCTGTTCTCTGCCATTTGGGCCTCGGGGTCCTTGCAAGGGCAGCAAGGCCCTTTGGACCTTGTTGGATGTTGCCCTATTGTTGCTAGTTGCGAAGGGGCCCCTATAACAGTTCAAGCTTCAGGGTCCCCAAAATGTAGGTGTGCCACTGGACGCTGGCTACATTTCCATTTGTTTGTTTGTTTTTTCACTACGAGTTGAGGTAGGAAGAACTGGGTGCTGGAGCAGGGACAAAGAAGAGCCAGCATGATGAAGCATACTGATGGGATTTCTCCTCCCCTTAAGGGTCTCCATTTCTATAATGCATAACGCTGCTTTATTGACACACAAATAACACTGGAAAATGGGGGGAAATTGAAACTACACACTTCTTACAGAAAGAATTCGATGCAAAGAAACAGAAAGTGGGAAACAAAATGGGAATGGGCCTTCAAGGTTGAAACAATAGAGATGAAAATTCAAAATAGTTTAGAATCTTTGCACGTAAACTTATGCACAACTAGATCTGTAGGGTTGCCAGGTCCCTCTTCCCCACCGGAGGGAGGTTTGGGGGCAGAGCCTAAGGAGGGCGGGGTTTGGGGAGGGGAGGGACTTCAATGCCATCAAGTCCAGTTGCCAAAGCGGCCATTTTCTCCAGGGGAACTGATCTCTATCGGCTGGAGATCAGTTGTAATAGCAGGAGATCTCCAGCTAGCACCTGGAGGCTGGCAACCCTATGAATCTGTTGTCTCCAGAGAAGCTTTCAGTTCAGCAAGTGACGCTCAGTAATTTTAAGCCTTTAAGGTAAATGTAATCATTACAGTAGCTCTTTTTGGCCATCCACTCCAGGTTGAAAAGCCTCTTCTTGAAAGCACAACCTCCTCGCTTCTCTTTTCCAGTTGGTGCTTCTTGCTCTGGGTCATACCGTCTTACTGAAAAGCAGAGCTGAGATATGAAAGAATTCTTTTTTTTAAGTACCCATATGGAAAAAAATTGGTTGGTAATTAAGCAGCAATTTGTCGAGGAGGTAAAATATGTTTTGAATAGGGACATAATGGGATTACTCTTGAAAGCTCTCAAAAAGTACTGCGGGTGAATTCATGAAAGATGTTTGACCTCAAGTCTGCCAATTTCACAAATAAAGTCTTAATAATAGCCTACAATCACACTTGGCTAAGCATTACTTCCCAGACACGCAAAGTCTGGCTCTCAGAGCCAGAAGCAATGACTCACTCCATCAGCTGCTGGGATGGCCATGGGTGGGGGAAGCTTAATGCTCCATCAGGGATGGCTTGGTGACTCCTGCCAAAGCTATTCCTATTCTGGAATCTTCCAGAACACTGGGCGTCAGGGAGAAAGTGTATATGTAAGTTTTCGGTATACATTAAAAGTCGTCCTTCAATAAATGTGCAGTTTTTGTGGAAAAGCAACATATTGGCATTTTTTAAAAATGATACATACATTTTATTGTGTATTAGACACACAATAACATACATAGACTTTTTTGGTCACTATAAGAGCTATTAATAGAGAGTCAGCATGGTGTAGTGGTTAAGAGCGGCAGACTCTACTCTGGGGAACCAGGTTTTAATCCCCACTCCTCCACATGAACAGCGGACTCTAATCTGGTGAACCAGGTTGGTTTCCCCACTCCTACACATGAAGCCGCCTTCTTCTTCTTCTTCTTCTTGATTAATAGTACAGTTCTAAGCAGAGTTACAGCATTCTATGTCCATTGAAATCAAGGGACTGAGAAAAGGGAGAATCTATTTAGGATTGCACAGTTAAAAAAAACTGTATAAAATAAATTGTACATTATGTCACTACATAACACGTGGAATGTAAAAGAAGGATTAACGTTAAACATTTCAGAATCCCAGGATTAACATTTTGACAAAAGTGAGAAGGCCAATCATTTTAAAGTCCCTGCAGAGATATTCAGTGGCAACATTGGCTGTAGCCAAATATTTATGATCATGTAATTAAATTCATAAGAGCCCCATGGCACAGAGCGGTAAGCTGCAGTACTGCAGTCCAAGCTCTGCTCACGACCTGAGTTCAATCCCAACGGAAGTTGGTTTCAGGTAGCCGGCTCAAGGTTGACTCAGCCTTCCATCCTTCTGAGGTCGGTAAAATGAGTACCCAGCTTGCTGGGGGTAAAGGGAAGATGACTGGGGAAGGCACAGGCAAACCACCCCGTAAACCAAGTCTGCCTAGTAAACGTCGGCATTATACGTCACCCCATGGGTCAATAAACCAAGGTGCAAATACACTCAAATAAACATCTACAAATTACTCATACAAAATACAAAAAGTCAATTTACTAAACTCAGTCAATATGACTGTAAAAGCCCATTTATAATGAGAATAAGTGTCATGGCCCCCCCTGTGATGGACTCGGAGGAATCAGCAGAACTGGAACAGCCGACCACGCCTCCAGGAAACATGGAAGAGAAGCTGTCGGCTGATGTACAAGGGCCAGTAGAGGCTTCAACAGCTAAACAGTGTGATGGATTCCAGCCTTCCCCGGAAGCCAGAGGGAGGGAGACAGCTGATGAGTTACAGCAAGAAACTGGCCCCATAGAGCTCCGAAGAAGAAAGCAGCGACAGCTGCTTAGTGAAAGACGGCACTCGGCGAGATTACTCAGACGTAAAGAAATTACAAAGGCTGAAGATGACAGTGAGTAATGGCAGGATCAAACTCACTCCGATAACCAGCCAGATTTAAGGTGTGGAAAAACCCAGCTGAAATGTGGATGCAATGTGCTGAACTCCGGCATCAGCCACACGCCACTCTAGCTTGCGACCTTGGACTGACTTTATACACCGACCTGCTGACTTACTAGTGACCCTGACCTTGGACTGCCTATTTGACGCCTCTGCTGTTTAGCCTTTGATAAGTACTAGCCCCGGCCTGACTTTTGGATTGTTTATGGGACTTTGCTTTCCCCTCTATCTCCACTGTTTTGTGCAGCCGTCCGGCTGTAGAAGTTTTGGCTTCTGTGCTTCCCTCGCATCCTGCCACTCCCTCCCTCAGCTCCCTCTGCACCGTGCTGCAGTAGCAGCCTGCCCCGCCTGCCCGGCCAGTACAATAAATTCCTCTTAGCTCAATTGTATTCTTGAGCAGTGCTCTCCTCCAATGCGGGTATCCTTCAAATGCTGGCTGCACTCAAAGCGGAAAAACACTGCAATCACAGGAAACGTGCCCTCCGGACTGGATCAGCATTTTCACCACTATGTGGCTTCATCAGCCTTTTTATATTTTATACACTTGGCGTCAAAACCCAAACATGAAAAGTATACCTCACTTATTCAAATGGATGGCATAGTAAGTCATCTGTAAGGTACTAGCTGGAGATCTGCTATTACAACTGCTCTCCAGCCAACAGAGGTCAGTTCACCTGGAGAAAATGGCAGCTTTGGCAACTGGACTCTACAGCATTGAAGCCCCTCCCCAAACCCCGCCCTCCTCAGGCTCCATCCCAAAAACCTCCCTCCGGTTGGGAAGAGGGACCTGGCAACCCTAGGCTTGGGGGAATTTTTCCAATCAGCTTGCTTGCCACGGTGCAGCAAACCAATCAGGAGGCACCATGGTTGCACTGTACCCAGACACGCCAGAACTACTCCCCCCCCCTTAGGATTGCACTGCCCAGATGGAATCCCCACCATTTCTCCATTTCATTTTTACAGAATGTGCAGATGACGTCATGCTCAACTCTGTTGAATTCCAGATTTTTTGGTGCTTTTTTTTCTTCTTTTAAAAGACCTTTCAGGTTATTATTTCTACTTAAAATGCAATTGCGGTGCCCAACCATCTGGTACAGGCTGTTAAAGTGTTCTTAGGCTTCCGAAGGCTACTGTCCCTTTGGACAATTTCGTCTCTCTCTTTTCCTTCCAGGCTGATTAAATACTTCCATTTTCTTGGAGTTTGCAGGTTCTCAGTCAGTATATTGTTTATCGTCTTCTGTGAGGTGGAAGGGCCTTAAGACCTATTTCCTCTTAACTTTGCAAGAAGCAAAATTGTTGGCTTTTTCATTTTTTAAATAATAATTATTCAGTAATAGTGTTATAATATGTATTTATGTATTTACATTAATTTTAGTCTGCCTTTCTCACTAAGACTCAAGGCGAATTACACAGTGTAAGTCAATACAATCAACAGGAGGCAACATCCAATAAGCAGTGTAATAGGATTAGGACAGCAGAAAGCTGAAAGCAAGCAGAAAGCTGAAACAAAGCATAAGAATTAACATGACATGCTAAGCAATGCCGAAATTACAAAGCAAGATAATACATACGGCAAGAGGTAGTACATACTATACACAGTAGCATAGTTAGGGTTGCCAACCTCCTGGTACTAGTTGGAGATCTCCTGCTATTACAATTGATCTCCAGCCGATAGAGATCAGTTCCTCTGGAGAAAATGGCCACTTTGGCAATTGGAGCCCGCCCTCCTCAGGCTCCGCCCCAAAACCCTCCCGCCAGATGCGAAGAGGGGCCTGGCAACCCTAAGCATATTCCACAGTCCCTTTCCCTTCTGAACCATTCCATTATAGTATAGCCAGGGTTGCCAACTCGATGTGGGGAAATTTGTGAAGATTTGGGGGTGGAGCCTGGGGAGGGCAAGGTTTGGGGAGGGGAGGGACCTCGGAGGGGTATAACACCATAGACTCCACCTTCCAAAACAGCCATTTTCTCCAGGGCAACAGATCTTTAATGTCTGGAGATCAGCTGTAATCCCAGGAAATCTCCAGGACCCAGCTGGAGGCTGGCACCCCTATAAACCCATTGACTTCCTTGGGTTTAGAAAGGTATAACTCTACTTAGGATAGCCCTGTTAGTGTGTGAACTGTAAACCAGTACAGCTCTTGTTTTCTTTAAGAACCCACAAGCTGCCTTTTTTTCTCAGGGAAAGGAAATAAGCATGGCCTGGCTCACAGTCATTGTGCGGATAACTGAGATAAATGCTTTAAAGTAGAGATGCTGCAGAGTTCACCACTGACAATCAAACTTACCATGATCAAACTGATAGTTTGCAGAAGAGTTAACTCCCTCATTAGATCATTTGTCTGCTTTGCTGCATCTAGCTCAATATGACTGGAAGCCCTTCTCCCTCAGCCAAAAGCACTTGATCCCCTGAGATGCTACAGGGACTGAACCTAGGATTTTCTGCATGCCAGGTTTGTTCTCTTACACTGAACCACAGCTAGGGTTTCCAGGTTTGGCTTGGCAAACAACGGGACATGGTGGGAGGTGGGTACTTGCTGCAGTGATGGGGCATTGATTTTCATCGTTGTCTGAAAGGCTTTATATTTTGTTAAGCTGACCGGCTGCATTGAACTTGCCCTTATTGACGTTGCCTTAAGCCCTGCGAGGCTATATTTCAGTTTGGTGTTTTTTCTTGTGTGTGATGTAACATGTTTTATTTCAGTTTTGAATTTTGTTGTGAATATGTTGATTTTGAAATATTCTTGTGTGTGATGTAACATGCTCTTACTTCAATTGTGAATACATTGAACCTCCAGGTACTAGCTGGAGATCTCCTGCTATTACAACTGATCTCCAGCCAATAGAGATCAATTCACCTGGAGAAAATGGCCGCTTTGGCAATTGGACTCTATGGTGTTGAAGTCCCTCCCCTCCCCAAACCCTGCCGTCCTCCGGCTCCACCCCCAAAATCGGCATGAGTCGGAAGCGACTTGACGGCACTTAACATACACACACATCTTGACAGATCTTATTATAATTAACACTTATATCCCCCCCTTTTTAGGGCCTGCTTCCACCCGTCAACCAGATGAGTGTCGGCGGGCATCAGCAACAATTACCAGGTGTTTGCCCACCATTAGCGGACACCTGGTAAGCCTAACCATAGGTTCTCCTCATCATGCACAATAGGGTCGCTAGGTCTCCTCTTATCTCCGGTGGGAGGTTTTTTCCGGCGTGGCTAGGGGGAGTGATTCACACGCATGCATTAGCGCGTGCACGTTCCCGGCATGATACTACAATTTCTGGGTTTACCCCGGAAGTTCCAGCATCACCCAGGACGCTCGAGCAATAACCTCCAAAAACTATGGAAACCTGGAAGTAGCCATATCAGGCCAGGAGCACGTGCGCGGGGAGAGATCGTTCTCCCCTTCCTGCTTCCGCCCACTGTCCATCAGATGGTCAGCAGGCAGGCTGGTTGATTGGTGGGCAATTGCCCATCACAACCGGGCAGGTGGGATCCCTAATGCACAACCTGTGTCCAATACCTCAGCTCCACTAAAGGTGGACCAGGAAGACACAGTTTCCTCTTCTCCTGGCTCCCTAACCCAAAATACAGTGATGCAAACCAAAGAGTGAGTACCTTGATGCGAGAGTGATGCACAGGGTTGCCAACCTCCAGGTTCTAGCTGGAGATCTCCTGCTATTACAACTGTTCTCCAGCCAATAGAGATTGGTTCACCTGGAGAAAATCGCTGCTTTGGCAATTGGACTCTATGGCATTGAAGTCCCTCCTCTCCTCAAACCCTGCCCTCCTTAGGCTCCACCCCCAAAATCTCCAGGTGTTTCCCAACCCGGAACCGGCAACCCTAGTGATGCAAAAGAACTGGGCAATCAGCCTTTTGCCTGTCTCCTTTGCTGGGCACATTCAGGACCCTTCCCTCCCTGGGGGCCCCGTGCCATTTTTGCATGGTGCCAACAACCTTCCTGACATGAACTGAGCGGTGGCACACAAAATGATCAGTCGCTTGAGCTGAAGGTCAAGTGAAATATGAAACACACACATTGCTGAAGAATAGCTTTCCTCTTGGGTCAGGCCATTTGTGGGGGCTCTTCGTTAATTCACAGCCAGGAGAAGAAAACAATAGTTCCCCTGTGTTCTTGACACTCTTGGCACTTCCCTGCACAAAACCTGCCTTTGTGGTGGGAATAAGTGGGTGTCTCTCTAAAGGCCAGAAGTCTGAATGTGAATGAGCAGTTGCAAGATAGACCCTGGCCTGAACTTTCTACGAACTCTTAAGGAGGCATTGCTGGTCTCATTTTTGAGCTGCCAGAAGACTCCCTTATAACTCCAGCTTTTATTGTGGTCCCTGGACCTTTCGGCTCCTGGCTAGAACCCTAGAGAAGTACAAGGGAACATTATAGCAACAGCAACCAAAAAGATAATCCTGGGCAAGAAAGGATTATGCCCAATGTTTCAAAGTTTTCAAAAAGCACATTCAATATGCCTCCCTATAGCTGGGATGTGACTAGGGTTGCCAACCTCCAGGTCGTATCTGGAGATCTCTTGCTATTACAATTAGAATCACAGAATCATAGAGTTGGAAAGGGCCACCAGGGTCATCTAGTCCAACTCCCTGCACAATGCAGGAAAATAACAACTACCTCCCCTTCACACCTCCAGTGACCCCCTACTTCATGCCCAAAAAACAGCAAAAAGCTCTCCAGGATCCTTGGCCAATCTAGTCTGGAGGAAGGTTGCTTCCTGACCCCCAAGTAGTGATCGGCATTACCCTGGGCATGTAAGAAAGGGCCACGAGAGCCAAACGCTGGTGCAACAAACATCTCTTCCCAAAAATGGGTCAACAATTCCTTTATTGTCGAAGGCTTTCACGGTCAGAGTTCATTGGTTCTTGTAGGTTATCCGGGCTGTGTAACCGTGGTCTTGGAATTTTCTTTCCTGATGTTTCGCCAGCAACTGTGGCAGGCATCTTCAGAAGAGTACTCTTCCTACACCCTTGACACTGAGAGACACTGTCCTTCAGTGTTACTACTCTGAAGATGCCTGCCACAGTTGCTGGCGAAACGTCAGGAAAGAAAATTCCAAGACCACGGTTACACAGCCCGGATAACCTACAAGAACCAATTCCTTTATTCCTGCCCTGC
Source organism: Euleptes europaea (assembly GCF_029931775.1). Taxonomy (NCBI): domain Eukaryota; kingdom Metazoa; phylum Chordata; class Lepidosauria; order Squamata; family Sphaerodactylidae; genus Euleptes; species Euleptes europaea. The sequence goes on from NC_079313.1 coordinate 125,321,335, forward strand.
CTCTCATGATCTGCCTAAGTTTGCAGAATCAGCATTGCTGACATCTTATGCAACAGAACATGCAATGACAAACATCTCTTCCCAAACATGGGTCAACAATTCCTTTATCCCTGCATTTGATTACTCTTCATGAGTTTAGATCGTTCACTTGTTACCAGGCAACCTGGGACCATATTGCCATGCAAGGTTTGTTTTGTTTTCTCGGTTTTAGGATTCATTCACATGCCCTGCTTGTCAAGAGATAACAGGGAGAACCTATTGCAACAGGTAGCAAGAGGGCTAGATTATGGATAGTGTAAACATGCCGACCAAATGAACTACTGGATACCAGCCAAATATATTGGTAGAGTCCATGCAGCTCTCCTTTGGACAACGTAGGTTTGCAATTCTCAGGAGCTGCATCTCAAACAATCCTGAAGGACTTGCTCCATGGACACCTACTAAGACTCAGAGTAGAACCGTGGTTAGAGTGCTGGAACTGGAATGCAGAGGTGCAACTTCATATCCCTGTTTGCCATGAACCTTACTGAGTGATCTTGGGCCCATCATAAGAAAGGCCCTGCTGAATCAGACCAAGGTCCATCAAGGCCAGCAGTCTGTTTACACAGTGGTCAACCAGGTGCCTCTAGGAAGCCCACAAACAAGACGACTGCAGCAGTATAGTCCTACCTGTGTTCCACAGCAACTAATATAATAGGCATGCTCATCTGATCCTGGAGAGAATAGTTATGCATCATGACTAGTATCCATTTTTACTAGTAGCCATGAATACCCCTCTCCTCCATGAGCATGTCCACTCCCCTCTTAAAGCCTTCCAAGTTGGCAGCCATCACCACATCCCAGGGCAGGAAGTTCCACAATTTAACTATGTGTTGTGTGGAGAAATACTTCCTTTTATCTGTTTTGAATCTCTCATCCTCCAGCTTCAGCAGATGAAGCTCTCACCCTGCGTTATAGTATTAAGAGAGAGGGAGAAAAAGTTCTCCCTGTCCACTCTCTCTATACCATGCATAACTTTATAGACCGCTATCATGTCTCCCCTTAACCACCTTCTTTCCAAGCTAAACAGCCCTAAGCATTTTAACCTCTCTTCATAGGGCAGTTGCTCTAGTCCCCGATCATTTTGGTTGCTCTTTTCTGCACCTTCTCAAGCTCTGTCAGTCTACTCTACATCACATGTGTTCATGTGTGTGCATTCTGCACAATTATGGTGCACAATTATGACTTGCCCTTCTCTCTTTCTCTTCTACATATCCAAGGAAGTTTTAAGGTCATTCTTCTTATTGGAAAGTGAATGTTTTGGTTACTTACAGCCCAGGCTAACCACCAGTCCAAACCACAAGGCCGATATCCAGAATACCTGGAGTATAAGAACATCTGGTAACATTTTAAGTTCTGGGAATCAACTACATGGCAATAAACTATATGAGTGCACTTTCAACACATAGCTCTCAGCTCATAATTTCATGCTTAATACACATTAACAGAACTGGAGTTTTATGCAGCCTACTAAAATATCAGTGCAGGAGAGAGAAGGCAAGAGTAATCTATGGATGGCACAGACATTTATGCCTACGTAAAGATCAATACATAATGTTCTTTCATGAGGTTGGGAGTGTTTTAGTTCTCAGTCCTTACGCATCACCTTGGAGATTTATCACTATTCTTGTAAAAGTTTTCTAGTTACTGGTTTCACCGTTTTCAAGGACTTTGAGATGGAGAACAGCTGAGATCATTACCTATTAACCGTCCTCTTCGTTTAGCTGTAACTCACCGTGAAACAACTCCACTTTTACATATTTAAAAGAGCAGAATGTATAAACAGACGTGAGTGATCACATCTTTGGGAAAAAAACTGCTAATCCATGATGAAAGTGGACTCATAAATTACTCCATCATTGTGAAAAAGAAAAAAGGAAATAACATCTCTAACCATGAAAAGTATGCTTGCCAAACCCAGCCGCTAGAAAGACAACTTGATGGAAAACCATGCGTAGGAGTCAGGAATTCTTTAAGGTTGGCCAGAATGAAATTTCAGTTGTCTTTTGACAAATAAAGTCAAGAAAGGAGACGGGGTTCCAGCATGCAAGGTAGCCATTGGAGTGAAGACATGGATTTTCATTGCATGGCAATTTCATACTTCTGTTGTCTGCAGAAAGGCAACTTGCAATGGAATATTTCATGCGTACCATTTGGGCCATTACCAGGTCCTTGGTGTCATAGACTGGGGTCCTGTTCCCCAGCAATGCACATAATTCCAGTACATGCATACACTCCACTAGCAAAGGCATGGTGGAGCGATGTCCCATTGTCCTTCGCAGCTGTGTAGATGCTCAGGCTACTGCCAAATCTGTGGACTTTTTGAGATCTGTTATGTATTACAACAAAAGACTAGCAACTCCATTGGACCATATTCCTTCTCCAATACACATTACTTCGGGAGATTCTCTATACTGCAATATTGAATACAGCGCACTGTGTTGCGTCGCAGGAGGACACCCATGTAATATGAAGAGAATCTTCTAGGGATGCTTCCGAAGTTGCATTACAATGCAAGCATACTCACAATCCGTATTGTCTTCACACGTGGAATCCATTGGTACAAGCTGCTTCCATGTGTGCATCCTATGAGTTCTTTAGTACAGCCGTGGTTCTTCTCTGAATCACCCATCTTGGGGTCAGAGGTAACAGTGTTGTTTTTTTAAAAAAAAAAACCTGATATTCTTCCATAGAACTAAACAACTTCCCTTCAAAATATGATTTTATCCATCTCCTAACTCACAAAGGTGAATCGACGTGGACTCAAGAGAAGCCTCAGGTCTCTGTGATTCAATCATTTTCAACTCATTCCTGAGCCTTGCAGTAGCTGAGGACAGTGTGGCCGAGGCGCCACCACGGTGCCTCAAAAGAGGTTTCCCAGCCGCCGCAAGGCTTAAAACCCCTTTTTTTTAAGTATAAATTCAAAAATGGGGGGGGGGGAAGCCCTATAGAAAACAGTGATGCTGCACCAGGAAAACCCCGGTGCAGCACTGCTGATTCGGAGGAGGGCGTTCCCTCCCGGGCTGGAAGGGATTAAGAGGCAACCTACTGGCAGTCCCGCCCCCCAGAAAACCCCAGAAATACCTCCCAGGACGCCGGCAGGAGCACTTGCACCAGAAGGATGCCGGTGGGAGGCCAAGCCAGTGTCCACGGGCCACGCCTCCGTGCAAGTCCTAGGGGGCTGCTGCACGTGGCCATGCCAGTTTGCATGGCACAAGTGGCATGGACGCCAGTGTAGGGGGCTGGTCACTTCCTAAGCCCATTTGGCCCCCAGGCTCAGGAATGAGCTCTTGGACAGATTTTTATTCCTGTGCCACAGAGGCTCACTTTCATGCTCCTACAATCCAGCAGCAGTGTGGGTCAGTAAGTGAGCCTTATGGTAGAGCTCCTGTATAAGACGATCAATGTTTATATAAACACACAAGACAGCTATTTGCTTTGGGACACCACAGCAAAGCAAGACAATATTTCACTAATTCTTCTGGTTTTCTTACATATTTTTTTTTAGTTTTAATGTATTCACAAATGGCACCCCACTGGAATGGAAGATGGGGAATACGGCACAGCTCAATTACCCAGCACATTTACTGCCTCTTTGCTCAGCCAAAATTCTCTTGGAAACCTCCAGATTCCACATCAAGTTCCCAATGGATCCATAATGTACAAGAATACAGCGAACGGGCAAAAAAACTGAGAAACTCCAAGCATTTTACAACATTTTGGACACATAAGCCCCTTTGCTAGGACACACAGGCCAAATTGAGCCTTCAGTGGGTAGACCGGAGGCACATAAATACATTTGTACATTGTAAAAAAGAAGAAAGAAAGAAAGAAAGAAAAGAAAGAGAGAACCAGGAAGATAAATTACATTTATAGTTAAATTAAGGTACTGTTACATTTTCTCTGCAGCTAAAGGCTTGGAGGACGAGAGGGAAATTTGAGTACATGCATCCTTGTACTGCAGGAACTGAGGTTATGTATATTGTTGGTTCTCGTAGGTTATCCGGGCTGTGTAACCGTGGTCTCGGTATACCAAGACCACGGTTACACAGCCCGGATAACCTACGAGAACCAATGAACTCTGACCGTGAAAGCCTTCGACAATATTATGTATATTGTGTTTGTTATTTGATGGAACAACCTATGTTTTATTTTCTAATTTTTAAGTCAGTTAATGTATTGGGTGTAGGGTTGCCAGGGCCCTCTTTGCCACCCGTGGGAGGTTTTTGGGGTGGAGCCTGAGGAAGGTGGGGTTTGGGAAGGGGAGTCCAAATAGAGTCCAATTGCCAAAGCGGCCATTTTCTCCAGGTGAATTGATCGCTATTGGCTGGAGATCCGTTGGAATTGCAGGAGATCTCCAGCTACAACCTGGAGGTCGACAACCCTAATCAGGGCCCTGCGGGACCTGAAAGAGTTCCGTAGGACCTGTAAGACAGAGTTATTCCACCAGGCCTGCAACTGAGGGAAGCCGCAGTTTGTCATCTGTGAAGGCCTCCCCACCCTTAGTCTTATCAATTATGTGGGAGCACTGACTGCTGTGCCGGGCCCTCAGCTGTTTGTACGTTTGGTTAAGAGCCAACTTGTCCTATTTATCAATATTGTTGTGTGGTTTTAATAGTTCTAATGGAAGATGTTCTGTGGTTTTATTGTACTTATTGTTGTTGATTTGTTGTTACCTGCCCAGTGCCCGGCCTTGGCTGGGGATTGAGGGTGGGATGCAAGTCTCAATAATATAAATAAATAAATCTGTCATTATCTGAGGCTCAGCTCAGCTTGATTCTTTTTTAAAAAAATAAATACATGTTTTATTAGGTTTTGAAGGATACCGAAATTAGAAGGGAAGCGGGTAAAACAAGAATTTGAACATGGTTTTGAGTCGGTGTCCAGGCTGAGGCCTCATGCATATAACCTTAACTTTACATCTCTCGACTAAGTAGGGTTGTCAGGTCCCTCTTCGCCACTAGCGGGAGGTTTTTGGGGCGGAGCCTGAAGAGGGCGGGGTTTGGGGAGGAGAGGGACTTCAATGCCATAGAGTCCAGTTGCCAAAGCGTCCATTTTCTCCAGGTGAACTGATCACTATCGGCTGGAGATCAGTTGTAATAGCAGGAGATCTCCAGCTAGTGCCTGGAGGTTAGACCAGAAAAAAGAAGGCTCTGTGCTGTATAGAGTAGAAAGCAGCAAGAAATAGCACAAAATTTCAATGCAAAAAATATATATTATAAGTGCACAAGGTGTGAAGTGAGTACATAAAAGACACACAATAGACAATTATAATTGTCTATTTTGATATAAAATATTTTTTATACATATACAAATTGACCAGCTGATGAAGCCTTGGCGAAACGTGGACACCAATCTAGACAACACGTCCATCATATTCCGGCTGTTTGGTTCACTGTTGTATTCTTCTTAAACATTTGGGAAAGAACTGTACTTACCTGGAACTCTATGTAAAAAAGGAAAAGAATACCATTAGTAACAATTATTGTGTACTTACCTATAATAGTCGATCTTTCTTGTCAGTTTGTTAATTGTAATTGTCTATTGTGTGTCTTTTATGTACTCACTTCACACCTTGTGCACTTACAATATATATCTTTTGCATTGAAATTTTGTGCTGTTTCTTGCTGCTTGCAGTGCCTGGAGGTTGGCAACCCTACAACTCAGTCAATTTGAAAAAAGGATAAATGACAGTTCCTGGCTTGTTAAAGCTGTCTAAGTTAATAATTGTTCTATCATCTTTAGAACCATTTTCACTTTAACTCAAATAGTTATATTCTCAGGCTTTCAATTATTGATTTTTTAAATTAATTTTTTTACAGTCTGCTTTTCTCAGGAAGATTCCAGGTGGGTTATGAAAAGGCAAAGTTTGCCTCCCGAACATGTTCGGCACAAAATTTTCAGTGTCCCTAATAATAACAGCAGCTCCTCAACAGTAATCCTGGTTACCAAAACGAGACCGCTACTCAGATTTCTGTTTTCAAACCAAAGTCAGCAGCATCCTATGTGGTGTCACTGGCTGCGAGCCCTTCCCTTTATATAAGAGACAGCAATTGCTTACTCACGCTCTCTTATTTTTTAAAGAAAAGTCAGCTATTTCAATTGCCCTTGCCAAGTTCAATTTGAAAAATATACAAAAAGAAGGAGAGAGACAAAGCATAAAGGAATGCATCAAGACGATATGGAAAATGTTAAGTACAAAATGTGATTAAAACAGGAGATTGTGCTAAGAACTGGCTCTCAAGGTCTGTCGCATAATGTGGGACAAAAGCGCTGAGGAAGTCATTCTCTCTGTCACTGGTCCAAACAAAACCTTGCCAATCTGTGTATTCAATATTTGGTAAAGTGTTAAAAAACCCTGTCAACGAGGGAAATATTCAAACAATCACACCTTTAGCTTTCCCATCTTTGGGTGAACCACCACGTCCTTCAGTGTTAGAAGGCACAGAGGTGGGTGGGAATGAAAGGCTTTCTACATCATTGTGTAAAAAAACAAAACGGGCCTCGTTTCTTCCTGATCCGTAAATACGTTGAAGTAGCTGCCACTTTCATTCGAACACAGAGCATCATCGGAAAGGATGAGTTATTGGCCTTTCGCAAGAAACATATCCCGGGAAACGATTTACGTAATGGAGTAATTATTTGGAAACGGTGAAAAGTGAAAGGAGGGTCATCACAGAAGTTTTCACTTGTCCTTGTCTTCTAGTCACTTCTTCCTATTGACGTTACAGAGCAAAAAAGAAATGCATAATAAAAAGTAAAACTTTTGATGAATCATGTGGCTTTGGGTACAGAATATGTCCAACGAGAACCGTCAGGTGTTTTTGTTATGCAAGAGCCACTTCAATGGAGGAAGGAATGGTACTTAGCCCTTTTCCTACTTACTTATTTTCTTGGACATGACATGGGGTGCTGCAGCAAGAACAACGGTACGAGGAGGTTACCAAGGATAAAGAAGAGATCTTTATGGAGGAGGAAGCTTCATAGAAAAGCAGGAGAGCAGGAGAATCAGAATACGTTCTGAACCATTTGAACTAAGAAACTGCTGTAGGGCATTTTCCAATGAAAACATCTCCAAGTATCCTAATAGAGGACTGTTGCAATAAGCTACCTTGTATGGAAAGGAAGACTGTCAGACCCTTGAAAGTCTGGGATGATTCCACCTCCACTTGCAGGAAGAGGAGGAGAAGGGTCAATGTGGTTGGTAGCTCCCTATTAAGATGTAGGGAGAAGGTTATGTGCCGTCTGGACCTGTTAACTTGTGAAGCGTGTGCTGTCCCTGATGTTCAGATTTGAGATGTGACAGACACGTTTGTTGACCCTCATCAAGCCCAATGATCAAGATCTATTCCTGCTCAACCAACTGATGATGCCACTGGACACAGCTATGAGTTTATCACAATGGATTATCAGACTCTTATGTGAAAGAGCGCTGGGCCCAGTTGATGGTCTCCTAAATTCTTCCTGTAAGAGACACAAAGGCACTTATGCATGGCTGTTTCCTCTTGGTCACCCCACTGACTACTTTGTGGCTTTGCTTCGATGATGCTTGCAGAGGTCACCTCACTCTCCCCGCAGGTCTCTGGGCGTTTTGTCCGCATTTTCCAGATGCTGGCTAAACACAAATCCAGAAACCATGAGCAAAACACGCGGAAATCCTGTTTCTTGGGATTTGTTTCTAGCTAAAGGCCAATAACTCATCCTTTCAGATGATGCTCTGTGTTCAAATGCAAGCAGTCAGAGGGGTGACCGCAAGGAAACAGCCATGCATAAATGGCCAAAGTGAGAAAATAATACCTCTAGTGGCTATGGAGGTGGTGTCATCGGGAGGTTCACTTGTGGGGATTGTGGCCTAAGGACTACTGGCAATGAAATACTTTTCCTAAATGAATTGCTAATGAAATACTATTACTAATGAAGGACCATTGACTAGAGATGAGCTGCATGTCACAAACCCTGGGAAAATACATTTGGCAGAAACTTGGTGAACCTGATAAAGAGATCTTTAAACAGAGTCTGAAGGGGATGGAATCATAAGCCCAAAGGTGAGTACCAAGGTATGTATTAACAATTTGGACTTGGGTGCAACAAGAAGAACTGAGGGAGTTAAAGGAGCATGTAAAACATCAATAAAATAATAAAAAGGGCATTGGAGCATAATATGCATCGTTTTTGTTATCTATATACTAATGGTCAAATGATGGGAAATAAAGCTAGTTGAGCATGAGGTCCTATTAAAGGCAAGGACTGGGTCATTACTGACCCATGGGGTGACGTCACATCCCGACGTTTACTAGGCAGACTGTGTTTATGGGGTGGTTTGCCAGTGCCTTCCCCAGTCATCTTCCCTTTACCCCCAGCAAGCTGGGTACTCATTTTATGGACCTCAGAAGGATGGAAGGCTGAGTCAACCTTGAGCCAGCTACCTGAAACCAACTTCCGTAGGAACAAACTCAGGTCGTGAGCAGAGCTTGGACTGCAGTACTGCACCTTACCGCTCTGCATCATGGGGCTCCATTATTGAGGTCCTATTACTAGATGGTAAATTAGACTTAACAGGTATAACTAATTTTGGTGGGATGATCTCCCATGATTGGAATACAGCCACTGAAGGATGTAACTTACTTAAAAAGAAAGGCTGCAACAGAAGGCAGGGTGCATGGTAGTCCTGGTGACATCATTTCAGTTAAAAAAATGGAGACAGTAATAAAAATGATTTGCTGTTGGAGTTTGCTATAGACTATAGTTACCAGACGTCCCCGTTTCCTGGGGACAGTCCCGGGATTTACAAATCTGTCCCCGGAAAAAATCCATCCCCGGAATTTCCCCTGATTTCATTTAATGTCCCCGAATTTATATTTTAAGTTGTGGGGGTCCACCCCCTTGATGTTACCGCCAGCCGTGCCTTCCCATGTTGGAGTTTTGTCGGGTGGGGCCTCCTCGGCCTCAGACCATTCAGAAGGGGAGCTAGAGCTGTCTTCCCCTTCTGTCGTCGCCAGGGTTGCTCTCTACAAGCGAGAGCCACACCTCTGGCTGAGCAATCCTCCTCGGCCTCAGCCCCACCGACCTTCCCTTCCCCCCCAATTGTGCTCCACCCCTTTTCCTCCCCCTCTGAGGCTTTATCGGGGCCTTGATGCCTCTCAAGGCATCCCTTCCATCCCTCCTCCCTGTCAGTGCCGGGCGTGAGATCCTCCCGGCTGTTTGCCTAGCCCGCCCGCCTCTCAGCTGTTGGGTGGGACTGGGCTGGTTACAGGGAGAGGTCTCTCTCCCTGCCTCCTGACTGTTCCGAGGGCTGGGGGCAGTCGGGGGCCGTGCCGTGGTGACGCAGCTGGCCCCGGACCTCTCCGTTTCCCCCGGCTCCATCCTGTTGTGGCAAGGGCAGGGCTGGCCTCCCAATTTGGTGGCTCATGCCTAGCCGCCCCGCCGACGCCGCACCTCCCTCTCCGGCTGCCCCGGTCCCAGGCAGCTGTTCCGAAGACGGGGTGAGACCGCCTGGGCTGCTTCGTCCAGGGACGGCGGAGGGTAAGTGTGCTGTCCAGGGACATAAGTGTTGTAGATTTATTAGACATCTGTAAATTACTCCTACAATGTGATTGCTGTGAGAAACACCAGAGTAACATGAGAGTCCCTAGAATAAACACACACAACTGCCTGATAAAGTGTGAAATGGCTCTTTCAGAATGAGATGGCAGAATTTTTCAGAGCCCAAGCTCCACATGTTCATATTTGATAACAAAACTCTCCCTGATCCCTTCCCATTCCCAAAACATGTCTGTGCCCTGTGTTCATACTCCCCACACACACACACATACACAGTGACACAATTCCTACAGTGAGAGACTTTCTCGTCTGTGCCTTTCATCCTGTGGGTGAGGACCCAGAATGGATCGTGGTGCTTTTCCGAATGGATTGTGAGGGAAAACTCAAAGTCAGGTTTGTCTACAATATGACAAGAGGCTTTTTGACTTAAACAGACAAAACAGGAAAGTTTATTAAGCAGAACTCACAGAGATTGATTCAGATAAGAAAAGGCAGAAATTTGGAGGGAAAACTCAAAGTCAGGTTTGTCTACATAAGATTACTTCAGAGATATAGCTTCGAATGCTTTTCTCTCCCTCAGAGCTCAGAGTGTCAGTTCTCTGGCTCCACTCACTCTTGGTCTCTCAACTCCTGGTGCAGATTAACCCCTTATCCGTCACAGTAGGGAATGAATGTTGTGTGATTGGTTCAACTGTACAAGACACATCGATATGTATATCGAAGTATGATTGGCTAGCTGCTATCGCATGGTTTTTTCTCTCAAAATGTGATTGGCTCCCTGCCAACGTGCCCTTGTTTTCATTTGTTCATTATGTGAAGTAACTTTTACCGTTGGAAGTGGCGGGCGAACCTCAGTCGTTGAACATGTTGCAACTAAAAGACATAAAAGCTCCGTGATTCAGGAAAGTAGCAACACAAAGGTATCAGCCTACTTTAAGAAAATTGTGCCAGATCAAAGTGAAATAAACATTGCCCTTCAAGAAGGAACTTTCGCATTTCATACCGTGAAGCATTACCACAGTTTCAAGTCTATGGTCTGTACTTCCGGCTTGATTAAGAAATTCAATGAACCGAAATTCACGTGTTCCAGAACAAAGGTTGAAGCCATTGTCAAACACGTGATTGCTCCCTGGGCGATTGCTGAAGCTGTAGAAGAAATTAATAGTGCTTGTTTTATAACTATACTTCTAGATGCTTCAAATCATTGTAATACAAAATTACTACCAATTATTGTTTGTTACGTACATGTGAATGCTGAGAAAGCCATATCCATCCTTAATAAACTTGTGGACTTTGTTCAAATTACAGGGGAAACAGCTGAAATAATATACACGGCTTCATTTCAAACAATCAGGGATCTAGGTTTGGAGCATAAAGTGGTAGCGGTTTCAGCAGACAATACGAACACTAACTTTGGTGGTCTGAAGAGAAAAGGTTCAAACAATGTCCTCACCAAAATGAAGGAAGGTTTGGGAAAGAATATTCTCGGATTGGTATGTAATGCTCATATGATACATAATAATGCACATTCTGCAATAAATTCAATCCCTGTTGGTGTTGAAGGACTTGTAGTAAAGATTTTTGGCTATTTTCACATATTTCAGTGAGAGTAGAATGTCTAAAAGAGTTCTGCAAGTTTGTAGGACAGGAACACAAGAATATTCTTAGCTACAGTAATGTCAGATGGATTTCACTGCTACCAGCCATCAGAAGGATCTGTGAAATATATGCTGCCTTGAAATTCTTCTTTCTGTCTGAGGAGAAATGTCCAGCCATGCTGAAAAAGTGGTTCAATGATCCTTGCACCTATTTATGGATGAATTTTGTTGCCTCAACTCTGCCACTTTTCCATGATTCCATATTCCAAGCCGAAGGAGTGCATTAACAGCAGTGGAATCTTGCATTATTCTCAACAGTTTGATTGAGAAACTTCAGGCTAGGAATGATGACAAGTTTATTCCCATCTCAGTGAAGAAACTTTTGCCATCTCTTGAAGAAGAAGGTTCCTGAACGAAGGAAGAATTTCTCACCATATCAAGCAATTTCTACACTACTGCTAATTAATATCTAACTGCTTGGAGCTCCCACTCTAAAGATATAAGGTGTATGGAGTGCATTTTGCTTAGGACTTCTCCACAGAGAGAAAACTTTGAAGAGTGTCTGTCAAAGTAAACAAGGCTGTCATATTAATGGTCTGACTGACAGCATCTAAGATTGGGAGAATCTAGATGATGCAAGGGCATGGAAAGTCCCTGGGTTAACTAGCCTAAACCAGATGAGGCCAGAATCTGATGCAATGCTCTGCAACAGGTGAATGACTCAGCAAGTGGTCTCATTGGTCCCTGGTGGTGGCAATGTGTATATATGTTCATAGAACTGTAACATCAGTGTGGGATGCTACAGTGGGATCTGATCTCTGAAGGCTGGAGATCAGTAGTAACAGCAGGAGATCTCCAGCCACCACCTGGAGGTTGGCAACCCTATGGCAATTGAGAGCTGCTAAAAGATCGGAGTGACCAGCAGTTGACATTTAAGAGTTTCAGTCTTTGCCTGTGAGTTTTCCGAGCCTTGTTTGCTGAATATTTTAGAAAGAATATTATTACATATTTTGGGATGAAGAATCTGTTTAGAAGCCACTTGAGAGCCTCTTGCTCTAAATAATAGATGGGGTACGATTATGATAATCCTCTCTCACTCTTCAGGGCCTCTTGTTTCCAGAGTCCCTGCTGTGATGGGGTTTGTTAGTTTTTGTATGTTTCCTTTATTGCTCTCTTGCCTTCCGGTGTCCAGCTCCCAAGCGCCAGCATTTAGCCCCATCCTGTTTGTGCAAATTGCTTGGCTTTGACTCCCTGACTAAGGTTGCCAACCTCCGGGTGGTGGCTGGAGATCTCCCACTATTACAACTGATCTCCAGGCAGCAGAGATAAGTTCTCCTGGAGAAAAAGGCCAATTTGGCAATCGGACTCTATGGCATTGAGGTTCCTCCCCTCTCCAAACCCTGCCCTCTTCAGGCTCCACCCCCAAAATCTCCACCTGGCAAGAGTCAGGGATAGGGTTGCCAGCTCTGGGTTGGGAAATACCTGGAGTTGGTTTTTATATGCCGATTTTCTCTACTTTTTAAGGAGAATCAAAGCAGCTTACAATCTCCTCCCCTTCCTCTCCCCACAACAGACACCTTGTGAGGGAGGTGTGTTGCCAAATGCGCTGCCTGACCTCCTGCCCTGGTCTTGGCAACCACTTCAAAGACTCAATGTACTGTCTAAGCGTTAATAGCCCACTGCTCTGGGCTGGCGCTCTGCTGCATAACCAGGCTGTCCAGGACAAGAGACCGGGTCACCCCTGCAGAACCAGCCAAAGGGAAGCCATGATCCTGACTGTCTCCTGATCCAAAGGGAAGCCATTCCACCGAAGCAAGAGCATCACGTCGCTCTCTCCTACAGTCCCCCCCCCAGTATCCTGAGAGAAAAACATCCGCCGCAATCTGCATCAATACTCCTCTGCTGCATCCCTGGATTGTAAAGATTCACACCTTCCTGAGGTACTGTCGAACATGAGAAGATCGAGTCAAGACATCCCGGAGATATGTAAATCATTGGTGCCAGCTTAGTTTACAAATTGTCACTTTTTCGATGTCTTTGATCTCTTTTGTTGTAGATAGGAGCCATCTGGGGAATCTCAACCCACCCACCCACCCACAGAGAAGGATATATTTTGCCTCCCTGACAGAGAAGTAAGGTTCTTCTTCTTGGTTCTGCCCTACCTCTCCATGCTTATATATCGTGTGTGTTGAGTTTTGCAGATTTCCACACACCCCCTCCTCTCCGGTGACTTGGCTGGCTCAAGTCTCCGATACATCTCCCATTCCCCGCTATATTTCATTTTGTACCTATATGCCACGGATTTTGGACATCTCCACTTCTAGATCGGTAACGTATCACCCAATCAACAATATCCTCTCCTTGAAAAACGTCTCTAATCCTACCTCCTTTTGTCGAAGGCTTTCACGGTCAGAGTTCATTGGTTCTTGTAGGTTATCCGGGTTGTGTAACCGTGGTCTTGGAATTTTCTTTCCTGACGTTTCGCCAGCAACTGTGGCAGGCATCTTCAGAGTAGTAACACTGAAGGACAGTGTCTCTCCAAGACCATGGTTACACAACCCGGATAACCTACAAGAACCAACTACCTCCTTTTATTCTTAGTTTCTTGTATGTATGTACTTGCAACACTGAATGAATGAATCTATATAAACACTTTTAATCTGCAAATCCTTGGTCTGTCGTTATTCTGAGATTCACTGAAAACAATCCTGGTATACATTGGATGATTCCGCTATATAAAAAAATTAGTGCCGCTGCTCATGCTAATTTCCCCAATCAAAGAGCAGTTTTGGTAACAGGTGAGGCTGAGAGAGCTCTAAGAGAACTGTGACTAGCCCAAGGTCACCCAGCTGGCTTCATGTGTAGGAGCGGGGGAAACCAACCCAGCTCACCAGATTAGCATCCACTGATCATGTGGAGGAGTGGCTTTCATAAAGAGCATTTATGTTAGCCAGATTAAATGTGATATCTTTTCAGGGAATGGATGGTCACTATAAGAAGCTTCCTTACACAAAGGGGCTGTGGCTCAGTGGTAAGAGTATCTGCTTGGCATGCAGGAGGTCCCAGATTCAATCCCTGGCATCTCCAGTTAAAGGGACTAGGCAAGTAGGTGATGGGAAAGACTGCAGCCTGAGACCCTGGAGAGCTGCTGCTGGTCTGAGTAGACAATACTAACTTTGATGGACTGCTCAAGGCCATTGGGTTGAATGAGTAGTTTTATTCAAGTATATAAACGTACAATGCAAAATGCATTCAGCTGGATCACAGCAAGGATTGGTTCTTGTAGGTTATCCGGGCTGTGTAACCAGGGTCTTGGTATTTTCTTTCCTGACGTTTCGCCCGCAGCTGTAGCAGGCATCTTTAGAGAAGTAACACTGAAGGACAGTGTCTCTTCTTCAGTGTTACTCCTCTGAAGATGCCTGCCACAGCTGCGGGCGAAATGTCAGGAAAGAAAATACCAAGACCACGGTTACACCCGGATAACCTACAAGAACCAATGAACTCTGACCGTGAAAGCCTTCGACAATATTCAGAGCAAGGATGTTTGCAAAAGCTGTGAAATGCAGAAAAGTAGCTTTTGTCATGAGATAAGAATCTTGTGTCCCTGGTCAGCCTTGGGAGACCCATTGTCCCAACAAACAGTCATCTGTGACATCAACAAGAAAGAGGTTTAACTTGGAGAGCACTAGAAAATGTTGGTTGCGCTGGCCTAACTGGCATTATACACCTCTCGACTCTCATTTGAGAGCTACATTTCCCGGATTGCTGCCTCCGCTGCCCTGACCCTACAACAGCTATTCAAACTCTGGCCAGTTTTCATGGGCCTTTTATGCAGGAGGGTTTCCTTGTGGTCACCCCCACTGACTGCTTCGAGGCTTCCTTTTGATTATGTATAGGGCCTCTTTTCCTCCGGGAAAATGGTTGAGTAATTACTTTTGGGGATTATGGCCAACTTCCAGGTACTAGCTGGAGATCTCCTGCTATTACAACTGATCTCCAGCCGATAGAGATCAGCTCACCTGGAGAAAATGGCCACTTTGGCAATTGGAGCCTATGGCATTGAAGTCCCTCCCCTCCCCAAACCCCGCCCTCCTCAGGCTCCGCCCCCAAAACCTCCTGCCAGTGGTGAAGAGGGACCTAGCAACCCTAATCATGTATGCCTTTTTTGCCCGTCAGAGGTCGCTTCGCTTTCCGCATACGTTTTGCCCATATTTTCCAGGTTCTGGCAAAAACAGCATCTGGAAAACACAGGCAAAACACATGGGGAGAGCGAGGTGACGTCTGACAGGCAGAAAAGGCATACATCATCAAAAGGAAGCCCCGAAGCAGTCTGACGGGGTGACCAGGGAAAATGTCCCTGCATAAAAGGCTTAAATGTCACTGAGAGCTGACAAACCTTTGTAGGCTTTGAGCACCAAGTTGGATAATGCCTTAGTATCTGGCCAACCCACCCACAGAGCCTTGCTAACAGAAGAGGGGCTTCAGTCCACCAGTTGGGAATCCCAGATCATCCAGCTAGTTTTGAGCCCTTTTCAGGTGTGACCTTTCTAGTCCTCCTATCTCATGTACTGGGAGAGCACACTATGCGCAGTCCTCTTGGTATGCACAATTGCCATGTTTTGTGGAACAAATCAACACACATTTTGCACCTTTGTTATGCATGAACATGTATCCTCAAAAATCCAGGTTTGGGGTAGGGCTAGGGTTGCCAGGTTCCTCTTCGCCACCAGCGGGAGGCTTGTGGGGCGGAGCCTGAGGAGGGCAGGGTTTAAGGAGGGGAGGGTCTTCATTTCCATAGAGTCCAATTGCCAAAACAACCATTTTTCTCCAGGTGAACTGATCCCTATCAGCTGGAGATCAGATGTAATAGCAGGAGATCTCCAGCTAGTACCTGGAGGTTGGCAACCCTAGCTGGAAGACAAAGGGCTTGCCCATTTTACATAACGCCTCCGTGGCCATACTAAGAGGATCATGCATAGCATTCCCTCCAGATATGTGAAACATGTTTCTGATTCGCTCCTGGCATGCCCAGAAACTTAGCATCACATTGCATTTTCCCAGATGACCTCAAACCTTTGCTAACATTACAAGGACCTTTGTGTCAATTTCAAAACAAAAACAAAAACCAATCAATATTAATAGTTACTTAAAAGGAGTTAAGCAAAGTCAATTAAGCCAGGAGGACAGCTTGTTTCTTTCCACAGGCCATCTTTATCAATTTAGTTCAGATTTAAATGTCGGATGCAGTGGTCACCTCTCAATAAAGATATTGATTTTTGTGTCACTCAGAAAACATATTGTATGGCTGTTTCTTTTGGGGGGGAAATTAAGCAAGATGGGAAGCCTATCAAACTTACGATGTTAATTTCCACCTTACCTCTGGGTGTTAAATTTTTTAATTAGATCGCCATTGTTCACAGCGTAAAATGTTTTATTTATAATTCATAGTCTCTTTTTCTGTTTGTTTCCTTTGCAAAATTGGGGGTGGGGAAGGAAATGAGAAAGGGAAGAAAATGGGGAAAGGCTTCGGCTCAGTAGATAGGGTTACTAACCTCCAGGTGGTGGCTGGAGATCTCCCAATATTACAACTGATCTCCAGGTGACAGAGATCAGTTCGCCTGGAGAAAATGGCCGCTTCGGAAGGTGGACTCTATGAAGTCCCTCCTCTTCCAAAACCCTGCCTTCCTCAGTCTCCACCCCCAAAATCTCCAGGTATTTCCCAACCCGGAGCTGGAAACCCTATTAGTAGAAGATCTGCTTTGCATGCAGAAGTTGCAGAGTCCAAGACAGAGACTTTGGCATCTCCAGGTAAAGGTTTTCAGGTAAAGGTTTTCAGATGTGCGGAGAGTCCTTGTCTGCCTGCAGTGCAGCTGCCAACCAGAGCAGACAATTCTAAGACAGTTGGAACAATAGTTTGACTGGGTATAAGGCAGCTCCATGTGTCCAAAATGCTTATTGCCTGTCCAATTGTCTCCCCTGCAGGTTTGTTGCTCTGTATTTTCCTAAAGTAAACCTTTCCACGGGCAATTGCTATGAGATCAGATACTTTAGAAGGGGAAAGACTGCACGTAGAATGTTTGTGATATCTGTTCACATCTGTTCACACAAAAGCAAGGGGCATCGTCCCCTTGGACCACTCCCTGTTAAAAAATATTAATCGTATGCATCCTTTGCATACCTAAGTGCCATCAATAGGGTTGCGAGGTCCCCCCTCTCCATCGGTGGGAAGTTTTTTGGGGTGGGGTGGGGCTGGCATGATCACACTAGGGTTGCCAACCTCCAGGTAGTAGCTGGAGATCTCCTGCTATTACAACTGATCTCCAGCCAATAGAGAAAATGGCCTGGAGAAAATGGCCGCTTTGGCAATTGGACTCTATGGCATTGAAGCCCCTCCCCTCCTCAGGCTCTGCCCCAAAAACTTCCCGCTGGTGACATAGAGGGACCTGGCACCTCCAGATCACACGTGTGTGCGATGCAGTTATGTCACTTCCGGGTTTATCCCCAGAAGCGCCACATCACCGTGGCCAATTTAGCACCCAAACTCCCAGCACTAAACCCGGAAGTGATGCAATCGCATCATGTGCAGCCCTGCTTCAGAGCAGCCTGGTGGATTGGTGGGCAACTGCCCTCTGAAACCACCCACCTGCCAACCCTAGCTATCAAGTTGCAAACAACTTACGGTAACTCCAGCAAGGGGCTTTCGAGGCAAGTGAGAAGCAGAGGTGGTTTGCCATTGCCTTCCTCTGCAGAGTCTTCCTCGGTGATCTCCCTTCCAAGTACAGATCCTTCTTAGCTTCCAAGATCTGACAGGATGAGGCTTCTTGATGCCGCCTTCCCTCCCTCCTCATCCTTTGCTAGTAGGGTTGCCAACCTCCAGGTCCAAGCTGGAGATCTCCTGCTATTACAACTGATCTCCAGCCGATAGACATCAGTTCCCCTGGAGAAAATGGTCACTTGGGCAATTGGACTCTATGGCATTGAAGTCTCTCCCCTCCCCAAATCCCACCCTCCTCAGGCTCCTCAGGCCCCAAGAACCTCCTGCCGGTGTCAAAGAGAGACCTGGCAAATCTAATAATCAACACAAAGACCCGAAGTCATCAGAGGTGTGACCATGAGGGAAACAGCCAAGCATAAAAGGCCACTGAAATGCAGTAATGGGGGGGGCAATTTGGAGCAGCAGCAAGAGGAGAGAACGTGTGACCCTCACCCTGTGCCTTTCCCACTATTTGTCCAGTGGGAGAGAGAGAGAGAACAGGTTCTTTAAATGTTGAGAATCAACTGAAATATTAACTTTTGACAAACACTGTACCAGTGGGACCACTGAAATTTAAAAATGTCCTACCCTAGTAAATGCTCTATCAGGTTTTCCAAAGCTGGCTTTGACCTTGTAAATAGGTATATGTTTTTGTTGTCTCCTTGCAGTATTCATCCTAACTGCCCCGCCGCACCCACCCACTCCCAACTCTTCCATTGTTTCTTGCAACACAAGAGTCTTTAAAATATGCAGACTTATAGATGGAAACAGCTTTGAATAGCACAGAAAGTCAAAGAGGTGAAGGCTGGAAGACCGTTAATGCATCTGTAAGATGTCCCTCCCCACTTCCTTGGGAAATGATTCCGGTGAACCAAAATAACAAAATTATCTTTGCCACGCATTAAGAGCAAATGACTCCATCTCTGTAACCGCTTTGCTTTTCACCCTGCAAATACCTTGAAAATGGGAAAGAACATTCTTTGTTTCTCATGAACCACATAACTACCCTGTTGGGGTCAAGAATGCAAAAAAAAAAAAAAATTCATCAGATGCTGTTTTGCTTCTTGATTGATGGCTTCCCAGAAGGGTGGACCACTCCATTGATAACAACAATCACGTGGTCTTCTAAGACTCCATAAGAACATAAGAAAGGCCATGCTGGATCAGACCAAGGTCCATCAAGTCCAGCAGTCTGTTCACACAGTGGCCAACCACACTTCCATTCTCAGGTGCATGTGTGCATGGAGAAAGTATGGTGTGGAAGTCACATATATGGACAAACTGGTATTTATTATCGTAGAAAAATGTTATGCCACCTCTCCAGAGAACCTGCTCAAGGTGGCTTACAAAATAAAACAGACTCAAAATGTATAACCATAGAACATATGCATGAGGCATCTAGGCCAGGTAGATGAACAGACAGGAGATCTTGACCATAGGGTTAACAGTTATCTTATAACCAAGTATATATTACTTCCAAACTCTTTTTCCCCCAGGCAAGGAAAGACCAGAATACATGTAGAAGTCCTGCATGAATACAAAGGTAAGCATTTCAGGTCCAATAGGGAAGCCAAACATGTGCTTAAATCTCTTCCGTTGTCTTCCCTGGAATTTGTACCTGTTTTATTTTGGATGGGTCGTGCCCCAGGTAATTGGTAGACCCAAACTGGGACATTGATGCCAGATGGGCAGCCATCTTAAACTGTAGTAGCAAAATGAGAGAGGGCTTCAATGGCATCATAAAGAGAAACAACATTTATTCCAGCATAATCTTCCATGAGTCTGAGTTCGCTTCATCCAATGCATGGCCCTGGGTCAGCCTGGGAAGGCTGATTGTGTGTGTTTAAAGTGCCATCAAGTCGTAACCACTTTATGGCAATCCCAGCACGAGCCTTTCAAGGCAAGTGAGAAGCAGAAGTGGTTCGCCATTGCCTTCCTCTGCAGCCTTCCTTGGTGGTCTCCCATTCAAGTACTGACCCTGCTTAGCTTCCAAGATGTTGTCTCCACGGGGAGGGGCCGTGGCTCAGTGGTAGAGCATCTGCTTGGCATGCAGAAGGTCTCAGGTTCAATCCCCAGCATCTCCAGTTAAAAGGACTAGGCAAGTAGGAGGACTTCCTGCTGGGGCAGCTGGGCTGAACGCCATGTTTCCTGGACTCTCCAGGAAAAATCCAAGAAATGTTCAAATTGGGGTGCTAAATAGCACCTCAACCCGGTCCTAAACAGTGGACTTGGGAAGCAGGAATTCCCTGCAGCCACTTATGCGGTTTGACCTCCAGAATTCTCCGAGGGAGGCTTTTAAGCCCCTCGGAAGTTTTGATGCCGGTCCCGCGGGCAAGTGAAGGGAAAGTCATCGCCAGAACATTTCATGGGTAACCAAGGTTCAGTCCTCCCCCTTCAATCACCATCTAAGAAAATTATCATCACCGCAACCTTATCATCCAACATCTGAGTAAGTTGCAAGAATTCTTTTGTCTTTACCTTGAAATTGAAGCTCTGGAAGATCGTAACAATCATCAATGCAATCCGCATCTCTCTGTCCAGAATATAAGTGACTTTGTTTGTTTAAAAAGAGTATCGTTAAACGGCAGGAGCCTTATCTATTCGATCTCTACTTTGGCATAACAAACGGGACGGTTGACAGACACTCTAGCTACCAATTAGAAGCCGAGGTGTTAAAAGGGGTGGGAGCGAATGGGCTAAATTCCTCTGGAGCTGACGTCTTTCCGATTCATCAAAGAAAACCATCGAGACTGAAGGGGAAAGATTATACAGGAAATCGCAGGACTTTAAGTACGTCTTTATTGTGCAACAGGCAACAAATTCCTACTACCTGGAAAACAAGACGACCGAAAGTCCGCAATCTAACAATGCCCAGCTCATCCCCTTTTTTACAATCGAGTGTCAATAAAACTTGATGGCTCTTTACAACAACACTAATTGTTTTACAGCGGAGAGAAGAATTTGTAGCCATTTAATCTCGGGACCTGTATAATTGATGAATAGAACTATTACAAGGTTTTGGACCCTGCCAACATATCTAAAACAGCATTTCTTGGTATTGGTGAATTGTCAGAACTATTTTCAGAAATAAACATGGGAAAGGCCGACGAGAAAATACAGGAAATGTTAACAAAACACATGGATGGCTTTACTAAACAATATGAGCAACAATCTCAACATCTGGCTCAGTTAACCAGCATATTGACTAGTCTAACTCAAACTACCAACCAGACTAGTCAGAAATTGGACATTTTGGCAAGCGAAATTACAAATATGAAATTTCAAGTATCTACAATGAAAACTGATATGGGAAAAATAGACATTTCAATTAAAATGGAAATTGAAGAACAGAAAGACATAAAAAATAAACAGATACTTCAAGGTAATCCAATTCAAGCTATACATTTCCAACAAGAAAACGTTATGGACCAACTGGCTATTATGGAGTTAAAATTAAGACAATCGAATGTACGTCTTCGAAATTTTCCAGAAGCAATGGGATGTACCAGAATAACTATCATAAAATCATTGGCTGACCTGATTCATATAAGTGAACAAGATCTGGACTATGCAATAAACAAAGTATATAGAATTCCTTTACCCACCAGTTTGGAGAAGACAAAGGCAAGAGATATTATGATTTCCTTTTATGATATAAGGATGAAAGATTATATTATGCAAACCCTCTATGATAATCCTTTGTCAGTGAATGGAAATCCTCTTATCATTCTTAAGGATATCCCACGACATTTGATGATGAAGAGAAATATGTACAAAGAATTTACTGGGACATTGAAGAAGAATGGAATAAGATTCTGCTGGATCTTCCCACAGGGACTCATTTTTACCTACAAAGAGGTCAGATTTACTATCTCTTCACAGGAGGAGGTAAAATTTTTTTTGAAAAACTATGAAAAAGATCTAGTTGGCCTTAACCAGGAGCAACAACATCAACAAGAAGAGGAGAAAAAGGAGTTGGCCTTGACATCTGGACAAAAAAGACAGGACATCAAAAATAACAGAAGTGTTGGAAAAACAAAAATTCACAGCAAGAACAAAACTAAAAGGAAACATGCAGTTTATGGGTGATAGAGAGAAACGGAGGGCTAAACAGGGATTTAAATGATGACTAGGGAATTTTGTATTTACTGATCTAATCCTTTTACCTTAAGAACGGTTTTGAAATAAAATCTGTTACTATATATGAAATCAATAATAAACACGTACTAATTGTAAATGAATTGAATAATTTAGAATTAATTTAGTAATCAAGCTTGACGTATTTTTCTGGATTAGAATTTCTTTGCAAAAGAATAGATAAATTTATAGCAAGATGGAGGAAGGTGAGGGGGAAGTCTCTTATTTGAATATCTTTTCATTAATAGATGAATATGCTTTTCGATGACGCTGTTAAAGTTTTTTTATTGTATGATTGATGAAATGAATGTGTTGTTGAAAAGTACCTGACAGTAAAATATTCTAAAAATAATAAAAATGTTATGAGAAAAAAAAAAGGACTAGGCAAGTAGGTGATGGGAAAGACCTCTGCCTGAGACCCTGGAGAGCCACTGCCGGTCTGAGTAGACAATACTGACTTTGATGGACCAAGGGTCTGATTCAGTATAAGGCAGCTTCACGTGTTCATGTGTTCAAGATCTGGCGAGATTTAGCTATACCATGCTGCCTTCCCTCTTAAAACCATAAAATGGTCCTACCAATGGAAAACTCTGCCAGAGCATAAAACCAGCATCAGAAACTAAGCAGCTTAAAAGGAGCTTCATCAAGCAGTTCTGGCTAGAAGGAAACCATAAAAATGTTGAAACGTCAACCCCTGAATTAAAAGCTTGGCGAAAAAGAAACATTTTAACCTGGTGCTTAAAGGAATGGTACAGTAGATGCCTGAGGAGTCTTAAAGGAGAGGGCATTCCACAGGTGCCCCAATGGAAAGGCCAGGTCTCCTGTTGCCCCCTGCCACACTTCTGCAGGTGGGGAATGAGGAAAGCAGGGCTTCTAAGAAAGATCATGGCTGGTGGGCTGGTCTGTGATGGTTCTTCAAATACAAAGGGCAACTCACTATACCTTGGAAGTAAAACACAAGAGCCAAATTTCTCTTATAAGGGCTTCTTAAGACATTAAATTTGTCCTGCTACTGGAGGAATGAATTAAAAGTACTACCGTACTGTATGGAGATCATTCAAATATTTGGGAGGGTCTGTGGCCCAGTGGTAGAGCACCTGCTTGGAATGCAGAAAGTCCCAGGTTCAATCCCCGGCATTTCCAGTTAAAGGGACTAGGCAAGTGAGTGATGTGAAAGACCTCTGCCTGAGACCCTGGAGAGCCGCTGCTGGTCTGAGTAGACAATACTGACTTTGATGGACCAAGGGCAAGGGTCTGATTCAGTATAAGGCAGCTTCATGTGTTCATTTATTTTGTTGGATGTCCATTTGTTGGGTGATCACAAGCCTTTCATTCAGCCCTTCCTACATCACTAGGATTTTATGGGACAGGGTAACCATGTATGGCACCCGAGCTCCTTGGGGAAAGGGTGCAAGCCCCTGCCCCTTTAAATGCTGCTTTGTAATTGGCTTACTTTGTATTGCTTACTGTGAGAGAAAATCCTCCCTCAAAACCCAACCGCCACATAAAAAAGCATTTTAAGAAGAAAACACAAAAAATGGAGCAATCTGAAAGGGGAGAGAAATCCAACCCTCCTTTTTAAAAAGCCTTTCTTCTGCTCAGAAAGGGCTCCCAGGAAGCAGGAAGCATTTGAATCCCCACCTCTTTACACGCTGCTTTGTAATTGGCTGTTTGCTTGCTGTGAGAGAAACCAAGCTTGGGTGTCCTGCACTTTGCATTATGCATGGGGATTTCACTAGGGTTGCCAGGTGCCCAGTGGTGGCGGGCAAACCCTGCCAATTCACCCCCCTGCCCGCCAACCAGCCGAGGGTCGGCGGACACATGTGCCCGCACGCCTACAAACTGTGAGTTTGAGTGGTAAAGGGCCCCTTGTGATGCGGCACTTCCGGGTGTAAACGCATCGCAAGGGGCTTTTTACCTCGGAAAAGGAAGAATCAGGTTAACAGAGGGACGGGAAGTCCTGGGATTTGTGAGGGCTGGCAGCGAGGTCATCTCTAATGGAGGGAAAACTCATGCATAACTCCAAGGAACAACCGAGACAGACCAGGGGCAAACGTGAGTGAAAGTACCCAAGCGTAAACAACCTATGACTAGACAGCACGATACACACACAGAGAGAGAGACTTCATTTGATTTCAGAAAGGCAATTTTCAAATGTTTTTGCAACACTCAAAAAATCAGGAGAAGCCTCATAACCCAATGATGTGGAGGCACAGGGCCTGGAAACGAATGCCCCATTATCAACAAGCACTGTGCTTCTGCGTGCATTTGCCAAGCAAGGCTCACAGCCACACGCTGCTCTCTGGAAAGCTGCACAGACCCCATCCCGCCTTGGTGGGTATTCAAGTCTTGCTGTTCCTGACAGTTCCGAGCATCATTTTGAAGAGGTAACTAAAATAGACAGCTTCCCAAGTACGCCGCACACCATCTGCCTATCTTTGCTTTCGCTTGCCTCTATGCCAAATCTCTAGGAGTCGTTGCAGTGGGAGATTTCAAGGGTGGGGAGGAAGACACAGAGCATCCTTTTTGGACACCGTTTTCGGATGACTCTGGCCCGTTTCCAGCACCGTCTGACTCCGTACGCGCTGCAGCCCGTCCGGCCGTTTGTCAACTAATAATCCATCTAATGAGAGTGGAGGCCAAGACATAGAACAAAAATAAGCCCTCGCTGGTTTCTTGAGGCGAGGGGTAATATAGTCTCTCTCTACTTCCCCCACCCTCCTGGGTGATTTTAGAACAGGGCAACTCCCCTGCATTGTTCGACACTTGCTGACATTTCAAACCTTGGCTAGAAATTCCTCTTGACAGATTTCCAGTATGAATTAGCAGCAAGAACTGGAGAGGAGACTTGTTTGAAAAGAGACAGGCTATAACAAGGTGCTGTCCCTGAATTCTTTCTTTCGACTGCATTTTTGGGGGGCCTGCAATTCAGCAATAGGGGATTAGAATACTCCCTCCCCCCCCCCCCAAAAAAAAAACTTCAGCACTGGAAATTATACAGTAGTCCACTGCATACAGGAAAGTATGCCAAAACCCCAGCAGCTTTCTGGGAAAACACTGTCAATTGAAAGGGACGTGGGTGGGACAAACAGAGCAATGAGCTGTTATTTCACGAGCTATCCTCCTGCACGTACCTTTCTTCTCCACCTGCCTAGAGCAGGCACAAGCACACGGAGGGGAAGCATCTAACAAGCCAGACTGTTCACTTCTCATTATGTCTTTCGGAAACATAGGAACATTTGATTGCTCTAATGAGCAGGCACTGAACAGAAGCACTGGCGAGGGGAAGACGAAAGGGAAGGATCACAGAAAAGCATCCTTCACAACAGATTACCTGGAGGACACTAGATTGCCCGAGTCTCCATCACAAAATATATCTTAAGAGCATAATAAAATGCAGGCTCAGGAGTATGTGAGTCCCAGAGCTGAACACATGGAGTGGCCTTATACTGAATCAGACCGTTGGTCTATCAAGGTCAGTATTATCTGTTTTGACTGGCAGAGGCTCTCCAGGGTATCAGATGGAGGTTTTTCACATCACCCACACCTAGACTTTTCAACTGGAAATGCTGGGGATTGAACCTGGAACCTTTTGTATGCCAAGCAGATGTTCTACCACTGAGCCATGGCCCCTCCTAATGTCCATTTTCCAAAGTCCATTTGAATCCATTTCAGGAAGGGGGTGTGGCTCGGTGGCTTAGCATCTGCTTGGCATGCAGAAGGTCCCAGGTTCAATCCCCGGCATCTCCAGCTAAAAGGATCAGACAATAGGTGATGTGAAATACCTCTACCTCTACCAGTCTGAGTAGACAATACTGACCTCAAGGGACTGATGGTCTGACTCAGCGTAAGGCAGCTTCATGTGTTCATTTGAGCTTAGACTGTTTCAGCCTAGACCACGTCACTTTGCAATCATTCTACTGCCAAGGAAAGTATCAGTTTGGCATCTTCCATTCACCCAGCACAGGGCATCCTTTCGAAGAGGTAGGGGCTGGGAAACGCTCTCTCTCCCACAGGAGAGAAGCAGGAACTTGGTGGGGGTTGCTCCATTTTTCCTGTTACCACGAGACTTGACATAGCAAGAGAATAGGGACATCCCAATGAACACCTTTGCAGTTCAGCTGTGGTGCAGAGCTGGCCAGCGTGACATGAAGCCCAATGCTCAACAGATAGCGCATTGTGCTCTTCCAACCGACCTGTTTTTGCGCCTCCCAGGCAGGGCCATGGAACTCACCATTTTCCTCTTCTGCCTCCACTTCCAGAACACAATTGGCTGCCTGAGGCTTGTCGCCCATAGCTGTCTTTATCTGTCATCACCGTCTGCATTTCACTAATGGCTCTCTAGGCCAGGTAGATGAGCAGACAGGAGATCTTGTCAACAGGGTTAACCATTATCTTATAACCAAATATATCTTTATTCCAAACTCAATTTCCCCCAGCCAAGGAAAGACCAGAAGAAGATTGGTTTGTATATGCCGACTTTCTCTACCACTTAAGGAAAACTTAAGGAAGACTCAAACCGGCTTCCCCTCCCCACAACAGACACCCTGTGAGGTAGGTGGGGCTGAGAGAGTGTGACTAGCCCAAGGTCACTCAGCTGGCTTTCATGTGTAGGAGTGGGGAAACAAATTCAGTTCACCAGATTAGCCTCCACCGCTTATGTGTAGGAGTGGGGAATCAAACCAGGTTTTCAAGATTAGAGTCCATTGCTCCAAACCACTGCTCTTAATCACTACACCACGCTGGTTCTCAGTAGGATTCACATCAAACCTAATGCAGGATGAAGAAGATATGACAAGTTGCTGCCACGGAATAGCTGTCCTAATTGACATGTACTGTACATACATATGTGCTGTCAAGTTTCAACTGGCTTATGGCGACCCCAGCGTAGAGCTTTCAAGGCAAGTGAGAAGCAGAGGTGGTTTTTGCCATTGCCTGGCTTCCTCTGCAGATTCTTCCTTGGTGGTCTTCCACCCAAATAACAACCCATCTTAGTTTCTGAGATCTGACAAGATTGGACTATACCATGCCGCCCTCCCCGTCCCCCAAACTGACATCTGTAAAGAATGAGATGTGTAGGATATTAGCACCCATAAGGGGTGAGGAATCCCAGGTTCCTGTTAAGACCGGTTTTGAATTTGTTAATGAATTCTAATCCAGTAATTTGCAGTTGAATTCTCCAGTTCCTTTGCAGAACATATGAATATAAGAAAAGCCATGCTGGATCAGACCAAGGTCCATCAAGACCAGCAGTCTGTTCACACAGTGGTCAACCGGGTGCCTCTAGGAAGCCCACAAACAAGACAACTTCAGCAGCACCATCCTGCCTGCGTTCCAAAGCACCTAATATGATATGCATGCTCCTCTGATCCTGGAGAGAACAGGTATGCATCATGACTAGTATCCATTTTAACTAGAAGCCATGGATAGCCCTCTCCTCCATGAACGTGTCCACTCCCCTCTTAAAGCCTTCCAAGCTGTCAGCCAGCACCACATCCTGGGGCAGGGAGTTCCACAATTTAAGAGTGACTTTTAGACCAACAACCGAATGCCTTGGAACAGTCCAGGACACTGCGTTCACGCTTTACGTCTGAAATAACCAAATGCGCTCTATGCTTCTTCAGTTTCACTTGCTTGCTGTTGCCCAAAGAAGTGGAGAAACACTCTCATGTATTTTGTTTTTATGATCCACCATCAATTTTGACAGGAAATGAGACATTTCATATGGAACTCTTGCTGGTTTCCTGAAGCTCTGCTCCGGTAGTATAAACACACCTGTAAACACAAAGAGGTAATGTTGCTCGGCGGCACAAAGAAACAGTCGTGGCAACTAGCAAACAAATGACGGCATGAAAGTTTAGTTCTGCCATAAGTCATGGAATTCAGGGAGCAACAGACAAACAGAGGTTAAAAGAAAAACATATGGCCAGATCCCGATTCTGTGGAAAGACAGCTGCGTCCCACGGTTGCCAAGGACTGCATGGCCCTCATCCACAAACCAGAAGAAAAAAGGGGGAGGAAACATGGACAACACGCAGTCACATTATAGCCTCGAGGCGAGCATTTGTGTGCTGCTGCGGGTTCGCAGAGCTAGAGAAATAAGCCACCCCCACATAGGGAGAGCTGCATTCAGTAACGTTTACTGGGACATCAGGATTGCAAGAAGCTCTGTCTCTAACTGTGAGCCTTCCAGTAGCTGGGAGGCTTTCAGGATGCTGATAATTTACAGGCACAGAGAAAGCACAAGAGAAGCAGTCTGAGCAGGAGAGAGAGCATAAATTACAGCTCCTCCTACAGTTCATATGGACTAAACACACCTTGGGAGCTTTCACACATGCTGAATAATGGACTTTCTTTCCACTTTAACTGTAATTTGCAAGTGGATCTTGCCTAGGGTTGCCAGGTCCCTCTTCACCACCGGCGGGAGGTTTTGGGGGCAGAGCCTGAGGAGGGCAGGGATTGGGGAGGGGAGGGACTTCAATGCCATAGAGTCCAATTGCCTGAGCAGCCATTTTCTCAAGGGGAACTGATCTCTATTGGCTGGAGGTCAGTGGTAACAGCAGGAGATTTCCACCTACTACCTGGAAGTTGGCAACCCTAATCTTGCCGATTCACACAGTAAAATCCAGCTGCGCTGGATTTTTAAAAGTGTACTTGTCAGGCCTGTGTTAGATTCGTTTTCTCACCGACTCTCTTTCAAGGATTGTTTTGCATTCTTTGGTCTCTTTGAAGCCGACAGATGTCTGTGGGAACAGCGGCGCCTCTGTACCGTTTGTAATGTGTAATCTCATGAGACTGTACTGTTGAGTGCTTTTTTCAATGCTTTTATATTATCAAGTGCAAGCCAGTTTCCTCCATTGCTGTCTTGGGTTCTTTATGCTCTGCTTACCTATGCGACCATTAAACCAGCTTCTTTGGACAACCTCGTCTCCTGCTGTGGTTAGTGGTTCTCGATAGGGCAAGTGCTTACAGTACTGAAAGTGGATTGAAAGTGCATTATTCCTAGGGTTGCCAGATTCCTCTTTGCCACCGGTGGTAGGTTTTTGGGGCAGAGCCTGAGGAGGGGAGGGGAGGGACTTCAATTCCATAGAGGCCAATTGCCAAAGCAGCAATTTTCTCCAGGGGAACTGACCTCTATTGGCTGGAGATCAGTTGTAATAGCAGGAGATCTCCAGCTAGTAAATGAAGGCTGTGGGGGAAAGGCACCTCTATGCTAGTACCTGAGTTTGGAATTCAGCACAGATGCGAAAAGATTAAACAAAGTGCAAAAACCTTTATGGTGCTACACACTTATACAAACCACAAAGGTGACACAATGGATGAAAACATGGTGAACATGAACAACAACAATGTAACTTAACAAAGAAGAACATACAAAAGCAGTTCATACACAATCCAAAGGCAAATAATGCCTTTTGAAAAATGGAACTTTTTCTTCTCAAAAGGCTTCTGCCTTTGGATAGTACATGTTATGAATACTTACCTTACTAAGGACTGTTGACTTCCATTTTTCAAAAGACATTTACCTTTGGATTGTGTATGAACTGCTTTTGTATGTTCTTTGTTAAGTTACATTGTTGTTGTTCATGTTCATCATGTTTTCATCCATTGTATCTCCTTTGTGGTTTGTATAAGTGTGTAGCACCATAAAGTTTTTTGCACTTTGTTTAATCTTTTCACATCAGTAACTGGAGGCTGGCAACTAGGCTTACCAGGTCCCTCTTCTGGTCCGGCGGGAGGTTTTTCAGGTGGAGGCGAGTCATCGCACGCCCAGAAGTGCTGCATCGCAACGAGGCCTTTACCAATCAAACTGGGAGTCTGAGTGGTAAACGGCCCCTTGAGATGCGGCACTTTCAGGTGTCAACCGGAAGTGCCGTGTCGCCTCGGGCAGGTGTGTGTGCACGCGTTGCCCACCGACCCTCAGTTGGTCAGCGGGCAGCCAGGTGGATTGGCAGGGGTTTGTCCGCCACCACCTGGCACTTGGCAACCCTACTGGCAACCCTAATTATTCAGCATGCATGTCAATACATGCATTAATCCAATTGCGCCTATACCGAGCGGTGATGTGTAGAATGAAGGGTATAAATCAGGGTTGCCAACCTCCAGGTAGCACCTGGAGATCTCCTGCTATTACAATTGATCTCCAGGTGGCCAAGATCAGTTCCCCTGGAGGAAATGGCTGCTTTGGAGGGTGGACTATGGCATTATATCCTGCTGAGGTCCCTCTCCTCCCCAAATCCCACCCTCCCCAGGCTCTCCCCTCACAAAAAAACCCTCCAGGTATTTCCTAACCCAGAGCTGGCATCCCTAGTATAAATACTTGCTACTGACATGGCACCATCATTATCCACCAATTGCTGCCACCCCTTAAAAAACATTTCTGACATTCAGAAACTGTTGGTAGGCATGGACTCTGGAACCACTCTACAAACAATGGAGGTAGGTGTCAGTAGACACACAGTGTCACGACCTCTAGGTCTTGAAGTAGAAACCTCTGGGCCTAGGGTTGCCAGTTCTGGGCTGGGAAATTACTAGAGATTAGCGGTCAGAGCCTGGGGAGGGTGGAGCTTGGGGTGTGGAGGAAACTCAGAAGGGATGTGGTGCCATAAAGTCCATTCTCCAAAGCTGTTGTTTTTTTCCCAGGGGAACTGATGTCTGTAGTCTAGAGATCAGTTGTAAAGCAGCCCCCACCTGGAGGATGGCCACCCTAGCTGGGCCTGGGCTTAGCTACCTGAGGTCTGGGGTTAAGTCCCGAGGTGCAAAGCAGGGAATAGATACGTTTAACATCACCTTCTGCAATTGGTAGACATTATGAAGTCTCTAGATTGGCCAAGCCTGCTCATAAGGTTGCCAACCTCCAGGTGGGGGCTGGCGATCCCCTGGAATTACAACTTATCTCCAGACAACATCAATCACTAATTTATTTGAAATGTTTATTCCACTTCTGTAAAAAGTGGCTGCTTTGGAAGGTGGACTGCATAGCATTATACCCTACTGAGGTCCTTCCCCTCCTTAAATCCCATTGTCCCAAGGCTCCACCCTCATAAGAACATAAGAAAAGCCCTGATGGATCAGACAGAGGCCCATCAAGTCCAGCAGTCGGTTCACACAATGGCCGACCAGGTGCCTCTAGGAAGCCCCCAAACAAGACGACTGCAGCAGCACCATCCTCCCTGTGTTCCACAGCACCTAATATAAGAGGCATGCTCCTCTGATCCTGGAGAGAATAGGTATGCATCATGACCAGTATTCATTTTGACTAGTAGCCATGGATAGCCCTCTCCTCCATGAAATCTCTAGGTATTTCCGAACCCAGGGTTGGCAACCCTACCTGTTACAAACATTAGAAATCAGGCCTTTGACTTTTGCCTGGTAAACAGGCTGGTCTATTGTGCTTGCTGCACTTAAGGTCTAGTCCATCCTGGAAATGCTGAGCTGGAGAAAGCATCCTCCAGATCTGAAATGGGATGTGGTTGCTCAGAGCCCCCAAATGGCATAAAAATGTGTAATGCTCAACTGCCCTCACATTGACTGATCAAATGTAGATTTCAGAAGAGGCAAATTAGCTCGCTCCCAAGAGAAGAGAAAATGCTGCCAACAAAAAGGCACGTCTGTGCTAAGCAAAGCAAACAATCTAGCCCCATGGGCCATGCTTCCTGCGCTATTATGCGCTCTACCCTGCTCTCCCATGGGTCCCAATCCTCTGGCAACCCAACAGCATTAAAGAACAGGGGACAGCACTGGAAGCTGGGCAAGCGGTCAAGGCGTCTGCACCTTTGATCCATCTAAAATTTCCATGGCAAAAAAACCCCACAATTGACCAGGAGGGTCAGTTCTGTCCTCATCACAAGTTATTTTAAAACTTGTTTCAAATAGCGAGCGTCACATGGAAGACCGGAGAAAAGCGGCTTCAGCTAATGGCTTTCATGCCCCATGGTGTCAGGGGGAACAGTTGCTGCACTGAAAATAAATGCCCCCCCCATAGGTTAAAGTGGCACGTCTGGTCAACGTGGGGGTTCTCTTTCATCTCTGCAAAAACGAATATTAAAATCCACAGCGAGTTCATTTTTTCTTTCTGTATATACATGAAAAGATAATATACTATAGACCTCTGGAGGGTAGGGCTACACATTCCCCTTAATGCCTACCCAGCAGGATAGTTAAAGATCTCTGAATGAGGTCAGGGGCTCATCTAGCTCTGCACCCCCTGTCTTGCTCTGCATTGCCTGTCTTACTCCCCGAGAAGCAGAGGTCTCCACCAGGCCTGCTGAGATTAAAGTTGCCAATCGGACCGGGGGCGGGAGGGGAGTCCTGTCCCTTTAATAGAGGTTTAATGATTGGAAATGGGCAGCTGAAGCTTTTCATGGCATGAATGTAAATAACATTGTCTGATGATTGCTTGTAGAGCCCACTTATCTTAAAAGGGCAGCTAGAGGAACCCTTTTAAAAGCAAGCATTCTCTTTCTGAGACCCTTTAAGTTAAGGTGCCAAAGACTGACTCTGAGACTCATATATGAATAAAGGTGAAGTTGCATACACAGCATGGTATGTTAGCAGGATTGTCTGTATGCACCCAGTGTCTAGATCACAGGTCCCAAACCCAGGTCATGCCAATTTATGTGGTGAAAAATGGCAAAAGGTGCCGTCAAGTCACAGCCAACTTATGGAGATCCCATAGGGTTTTCAAGGAAAGAGACAGTCAGGGGTGGTTGGTTTGCCGTTGCCTGCCTCTTAGGATTGCCAGGTCCTACTTTGCCAACAGCAGGAGGTTTGGGGGGCAGAGCCTGAGGAGGGCAAAGTTGGGAAGGGGAGGGATTTCAATGCCATAGAGTCCAATTGCCAAAGCAGCCATTTTCTCCAGGTAAACTGATCTCTATCGGCTGGAGATCAGTTGTAATAGCAGGAGATCTCCAGCTAATACTTGGAAGTTGGCAACCCTACTGCCTCTACATAGAGACCCTGGTATTCTTTGGTGGTCTCCCATCCAAATACTAACCATGGCCAAACCTTAGGGTTTCCAGCTCCAGGTTGGGAAATACCTGGAGATTTCTGGGGCAGAGCCTGAGGAGGGCAGGGTTTGGGGAGATGAAGGACTTCAATGCCATAGAGTCCAATTGCCGAAGCGGCCGTTTTCTCCAGGTGAACTGATCTCTATCGGCTGGAGATCAGTTGTAATAGCAGGAGATCTCCAGCTAGTACCTGGAGGCTGGCAACTCTATCATCCCCGCTTAGCTTCCGAGATCTGATGAGATCAGGCCAGCCTGGGCCATCCAGGTCAGGGTTGGCCCTTTAAATAGACCATACTTTCAACATTATTCCATCTTGTTCCATTGAACTTCTTAACCAGTGTTGTGGTTGCCCTTAGCTTCTGGAGCATCACCAAAATAGTGGTGCAAACAGTCAGGTTAGCAGCCAAGTTCATTACATTACAGATGGCAGCCTTCCCCACAGGCTAATCCATCTTCCTCTGCCAAAAAGTCATTTGCCACGTGCAAATCACTTGCTGTTGTCTCAGAGCTGTGTTGTAAAATTCTCACGCTGAGCAAAACTGAATCCTCTCCAGCTCATCGACATTAAAGGCAGAGCCTGGAGCCGAACGCGGGATTCCAAATGCTAGTCGAACCGTTGACATCAGCACGACTGTTGGGAAGAGTCGGGAAATTAGGAGATCAATCTTGCAAGGGAAAGCTTGTAGAGCATCACACAGCAGTTTTACACAACACAGAGTCAACTCCAAATAGGGCTCCCAGGTCCCCTCTCTCCTCCGGCGGGAGGCTATATGGCTGTGTTCAGGATTGCAGCCCTTTACCACTCAAACTAAGAGGAAAAGGCCCCTCACGAGGCGGTGACACACACGCGTGTTGGCGTGCACATGCACGTTTGCCCACCGACCCGCAGGTGGTCGGTGGGCAGAGGGGCGAACTGCTGGGGGTTTGCCCGCCAACACCGGGCAACCCTAACTCCAAATCATCCCAAAGGTCACCATGAAGCCAGCTAGGGAAGAATTGCTATTCCTTCCAAGTAATCAAAATACGTCATGGAATTCTGATAAACGGGCAAGTAGATAAGTTAACCAGTTATATAGGTAGGGTTGCCAACCTCCAGGTACTAACTGGAGATCTCTCACTATTAAAACTGATCTCCAGCCGACAGAGATCAGTTCACCTGGAGAAAATGGCCATTTTGGCAACTGGACTCTATAGCACTGAAGTCCCTCTCCATCCCAAACCCCGCCCTCCTCAGGCTCCGCCCCCAAAAACCTCCCTCCGGTAGCGAAGAGGGACCTGGCAACAGTATATATAGAGTTGCCAGACTCCAGGTGGTTCAACCAAAAAACACAGTGTGGGACAACGAGGGACCCCCCCTTTCTTGGTTTAGAGACTCCAGGTAGTGGCTGGGAATCTCTCGAATTTACAGTTGGTAACCCTAATCAATAATATGGAGGCCAGTTTGGATGATAGGCCAGCCCTTTAAATGGTGAGGAGTAGGGTTGCCAGGCACCCCCTGGCCACCAGTGTGGGATGGGGGAGGGGTTAGGGTTGCCAGGTTGTGAAACTCCTGGGGATCTGGGAATGAAGCCTGGGGAGGACAGGGAACTCAGCGGGGTATAATGCCATAGAGTTCACCCTCCAAAGCATCCATTTTCTCCAGAGGAACTGGTCTCTGTAGTCTGGAGATGAGCTGTAATTTCAGGAGATCCTCAGGTCCCGCCTGGAGGCTGGCATCTCTAGTTGGAGTGGGATGGAATCAGAGAGGAGGAGCTGTGGTTCACTGGTACAGCATCTTCTTTGCATGCAGAAGGTCTCAAGTTCAATCCCCGACATCTCCAGTTAAAAGGGCCAGGCAGCACATGATATGAAAGACCTCTGTCTGAGACCCTGGAGAGCTGCTGCCAGTTGAGTACACAATACTGAGCTTGATAACCCAAATGTCTGATTCAGAGCAAGGCAGTGGTTGGATACATTGGTGGAGTTTAAGAAATACACCAGTCCTTTCTGTAAAGTTTACTGCAACAACAACAGGATTGTAAGAAGCCATAATTAACCATAGACCTTCCAGCAGTACAAAGATCACTTAAAGGGGCTTCCACCTCTTCTGCTCTATTTATTTAAATAAGTTTCAATATTTATATGTCACTTTTCTCCCCAGTGGGGATCCAAAGCAGTTTAAAATATCATCCTTCCCACATCCATTTTATCAGCACAACAATAATACTGTGGTGGAGAAAGAGTGACTGGCCCAAGAGCACCCAGTAAGCTTCCATGGCAGATTGGAATTCGAACCTGGGTCTCCCAGATCCTAGTTTGACACTCTAACCACTCCACCACGCTGGCTCTGTAGTAGTTTTTGTATAGCACAGCCAATACGTTAACAGCAGATGGGCTCTAAAGGAAGATATTTTAGGCTGTTCCTGTAGGGTTGCCAGGCAGCGTCTGGCAAGTGGTGGGAGGGTTATGGGGATGGGGCAGTGACCAGGGACAAAAATTAAAGAGAAAAATATGGCCTCATCTACAACAGGGAGTTCTTACCATAGAGTTCCTGGTGATTCCTAGAACTACCCAGAAGTGTCAAAGGGTAGCTCTATGAATCACCAGAAACTCTATGGTAATACCATAAGTTACTAGATAAGGTCTTATTTTTATTTATTTTTCTCCTGCTGCCGGAAGGTACACCCCTCCTCCCCGTTTTTGTTTGGCACAACCCTCCTCCCTGTTTTTGGTGGTGTGTGTTTATGTGCATATACGTTTTTATTGAATTATTTAATATATTATTTTAACTGTCTTTGATGTCAAAATGTTTTATGTTTTCATGCTTGCTGCCTTGGGGACTCTAAAAGGTAAAGGTCCCCTGTGCAAGCACCGGGTCATTCCTGGCCCATGGGGTGATGTCACATCCCGACGTTTCCAAGGCAGACTTTGTTTGCGGGGTGGTTTGCCAGTGCCTTCCCCAGTCATCTTCCCTTTACCCCCAGCAAGCTGGGTACTCATTTCACCAACCTCGGAAGGATGGAAGGCGGAGTCCACCTTGAGCCGGCTACCTGAAACCAACTTCCGTTGGGATCGAACTCAGGTTGTGAGCAGAGCTTTGACTGCAGTACTGCAGCTTAACACTCTGAGCCATGGGGCTCCTTTGGGGACTCTACTTGAGCAGAAAGTCAGCATAAAATGTAATAATAATATCAACAACAACACTCCCAAGTTTTGGTTAAAAGGGAGAAGAACATGGCACACTTTAACAGCTTGTTTTACAGCAATTCTCTTAAGTTAACAATAGCTATAAAATGCATTAATTAGTAACAGCTGGGAGCTATAATCAATAATATCTTTCTGGAAGTAATCAAATATGTCCTTTTTCATTATTTCTGGGACAAATGATATAAACATTGTTCATTTTCAAAACACTGTCTCATGTGACACCCTGAGAATGTATAACATAAGAGAGCTGAAGGCCACTGAATGTTATGATTGAACAGAAATCTGCATCGGAGACCCTCTCATTTAAATCTACTATATTATATAGGAGGAGCCCCGTGGCACAGAGTGGTAAAGCTGCAGTACTACAGTCCAAGCTCTGCTCACAACCTGAGTTCGATCCCAACGGAAGTTGGTTTCAGGTAGCCGGCTCGAGGTCGGCTCAGCCTTCCATCCTTCCAAGGTCGGTAAAATGAGTACGCAGCTTGCTGGGGGTAAAGGGGAGATGACTGGGGAAGGCACTGGCAAACCACCCCATTATGGGGGAATGGGAGGCTTGGATGAAATATTGTGAATATGAACTAGGACTGGGGAAAATGGAAGAGTACCTTTTAATCTGATCTAGATGACATTGCTAACATAAAGAAGTGTAATTAATTATATTAATAGAATATTGTGATTGAAACTTAACTGAGATATAAGAATAATTAAGATCAGATCATATCACGATGGGATAGAATACTTTATTAAGAGGCGGACGGAGGTGATGGGGAAGTCAACAAATTTTCCTTTATTTTTTATTTTATTAAGTATTTAAATAACTATAACAACATTACTTATGATTTAATTTTTTATATTACTTTTATTGTTGTTTGTCAACATTGAAAATTTATTTTATAAAAACCAATAAAATTAAAAAAAAAAAGAAAAAGGAATGACCTGGTGCTTGCACAGGGGACCTTTACCTTTACCTTATATTATACAGGAGAGACAGGATTGTGTAGTGGTTAAGAATGGCACACTCTAATCTGGAGAGCCGGGTTCGATTCCCCACTTCTCCACATGAACACATGAAACTGCCTCACACTGAATCAGACCCTTGGTCCATCAAAGTCAGTATTGTCTACTCAGACCGGCAGCGGTTCTCCAGGGTCTCAGGCAGAGGTCTTTCACATCACCTACTTGCCTAGTCCCTTTAACTGGAGATGCCACGGATTGAACCTGGGACTTTCTGCATGCCAAGCAAATGCTCTACCACTCAGCCACTGCCCCTTTCGTTGAAGAGAAATCAATGCACCTTGCAGTTGTTTTATGTTTTACACCACGAGGTAGTGAATTCTCAAAACTCTGCATGGGGGCTTATTTTTGTGTTTTGAGAATTCGGATGGGAAAAATGTGTATCTAGAGAGCAGCAAATCCAAGGCAAAACCTTCTATGCATAAATGGCCTTTGGAACAACATTCCTGTAACATGTAGACTCTCTCCAAGGAAAGACTCTTTCAATTTGGAACCGGCTGGACAACCTTGATTAAAAGTTCTACAAATTCCCTGAAATTACCAGATGGCTTTGTTACTGAGAAGAGAAGCCACCATGGCATAGCCTGATTTTATCACATCTACCACTTAAGGAAGAATCAAGCTGGCTTACAATCACCTTCCCCTCCCCACAACAGACACCCTGTGAGGTAGGTGGGGTTGAGAGAGCTCTAAGAGAGCTGTGACTAGCCCAAGGTACCCAGCTGGTTTCATGTGTAGGAGTGGGGAAACAAATCCAGTTCACCAGATTAGTGTCCGTTGCTCATGTGGAGGAGGGGGGAATCAAACCCGGTCCTCCAGATCAGAGTCCACTGCTCCAAACCACCTCTCGTAACCACGACACCACGCTAGCTCTCATTGGTATGTTTGTTCCTGACACTCAGTCACTACAGAGCGTGCACATTTGATAAACTTTGCTTCCTTGCAGCCCAGAAGAAATTGGGGGGGGGGATGTTAACTGTGGGTTCACAATCTTCAGCTGTCTGCAGTGGAACAGGATGGGACAGAAATCCTCCCAAAAAAGAAACCCAAGGAAATGCTTGTACGAAGCCCCTAGGAAGAAGGATCACCAAGTGCCGGGCAATGCTAGCCAGAATGTGCCAAGAAACATAGAATATTAACGCCACCCTCAGAAGGCTTTTCTATATTTCATCCTAGGAATCAGCCTCCCACTGTTTACGTTTGTTTTTGATTTGTGAAAAGAGCAGGCGACACAGATGTTGAGGTGTTTTTTTTTTTTCTGCTGCTCTGATTTGGCTAAGAAAGCCACGATGCAAACTGATAGATGAACACTTCTGAGAGCGATTGTCCCACGGAGACACATTTTCATCTTTCAGGACTGAGCACTTCGTTGCCTTCCATCGTATAACATAAACAACGCTGTGCCTCAGAAAAACAAACGGACGGCTCCCCACCAAACGTGGAACGGGGGGACATAAACGGAGGCATCTTTCTCATTTTTTTCTGGTGGGAAAGAAAGAAAGAAAGAAAGAAAGAAAGAAAGAAAGAAAGAAAGAAAGAAAGAAAGAAAGAAAGAAAGAAAGAAAGAAAGAAAGAAAGAAAGAAAGAAAGAAAGATCCAGACTAAACTTTCTGCAGCTGTTCGGCACTTGAAAAAGTGGGGGGAGGAAGTTCCACACCACGGGTAGGGTTGCCAGCTCCAGGTTGGGAAATACCTGGAGATTTTGGGGGTGGAGCCTGAGGAGGGCAGGGTTTGGAGAGGGGAGGGACTTCAAGGCCATAGAGTCCAATTGCCAGAGCGGCCATTTTCTCCAGGGGAACTGATCTCTGTTGCCTGGAGATCAGTTGTAATAGCGGGAGATCTCCAGCCTCCACCTGAAGGATGGCAACCCTATCCATGGGCCCCATCAGGATCGGGCCCTCCTGCACTTTAAAATCACTTTAAAATGGTGACAGCAAACTCGTGGTGACCACGAGTTTGCCTTCACATTTAGCTTGGCACGATGTTTGATCTGCAAGCAATTACCAGGTGAAATTATTTAACTTCATGCCATGAAAAGATTCGGCTTCACATTTCCACTGCTTAATCCTCTATGAAAGGAACAGGGCATTTCCCCCCTGTCCAGTTGGTAATCTTACCCATTAAGCAATCACAGGAACAACAGTGTTCAACCAAGGACAGATATGCAGAAATAGATATTGTCCCTGGTAAACAAGACCAACTGGAATGTAGGGACAGTTTTGAAAAAGGGTCTCTAGTTAGGGTTGCAAGCTCCAGGTTGAGTAATACCTGGAGATTTTGGAGGTGGAGCCTGAGAAAGGCAGCGTTTGGGGAGGGGAGGGACTTCAATGCCAGAGAGTCCAATTGCCAAAGCAGCCATTTTCTCCAGGGGAACTGATCTCTGTTGTCTGGAAACCAGTTGTAATAGCTGGAGATCTCCAGACACCTCCTGGAGGTTGGCAACCCTATCTCTAGTCCCAATGCGAGATCTGTAATGAAATGATCTCATGTTTTCAGCAGCTGGACAAGCACTCGTAAGGGATGCTCTAGGCTGATCCTGCACTGAGCAGGAGGTTGGACTAGATGGCCTGTGTGGCCCCTTCCAACTCTAGGATTCCGGGTACACAAAAGGCCATTCTGCAGGCTTCAGGAGCTGACCTTTGAATAAAAGCCAGGCCCTACAACTTTGTAACACTTCAGAATTCACTGCCTTTTCAACTGCATTTCTTTTGAAGGACAGGAACAACCTTTAAAAGCGTTAGTCAATCTGACAGCAGCTTCTTTTTAATGTACTACGTGTGACTTTAAGGTCATGATTCATCAGGGCTACATCATGTAAGCTTAAAATTATGTCCTTTTCTCACGGTGTACATTAAAAGGAAATATCTCTCTTGCTCATTTTACATCTACAGGTCCATTCAGATCCTGCCGATGCTGTGGTCGCAAGGTAAACCCAGACTATAAAAAGCAGGAAGAAGCCAGTGGGCATAAAGAACATTTTAGGAACTTTGCTTCTCGCAAAAGCATGTAGCAGTTGGGGATGTACCACCCACCTATGCTGTCACCAGTGATATTATTCTAGTCTTATGACCTTCATTAAAATTCCCCAAAGTGTTCAGAATGATCAAAGGTCAGTGAACACTTTCCAGGGCCTTATAGGCATTGCCACTTGCCCCTGCAAAGAATATTTGTCTTCCCTTAACCTCAGTACGGGAGGAGCAGCCAACACTGCCACATTGGCCAAATTATTCATCTAACTTCTCCAAATTGTCTTCTGTGTAAAGAGAATGTGGTAGCTTTGGCCTACCTGCAATTCCCGATTGTGTCAGATCTCATAAGCAAAGCAGGGCCAGCCCTGGTTAGTACTTGGATGGGAAATCCAGGGTGGACACCAAAGAAGTCCAGGGTGGCTACCCGGAGGAAGGCAACGGCAGACATCTCTTGCCTTGAACGTCTCTTGCTTTGAAAACGACCTCTGTTAGTCTCTTGCCTTGAAAACCCTACGAGGTCGCTGTAAGTTGGTTGCAACTTGATGACATTTTCCACCACCACCACCATATCCACCACCACAATAAAAGTAGGCACTGGAGTGTAGAGGTTTGAGATTTGTCACCTGTAGTGAGCTACAGAGAGCCAGCATGGTGTAGTGGTTACAAGCGGCGAACTCTAATCGGGGGGTTGTTTCCTCCACATGAAGCCTGCTGGGTGACCTTGGGCCAGTCACAGTTCTCTCAGATCAGTTCTCTCTGCACTCTCTCAGCCCACGTGGAGGCAGGCCATGGCAAAACAACTCCGAACGTCTCTTGCCTTGACTAACCCAGCTGTGACTTGACGGCACTTTCCACCACCACCCCAGTTTGAAAGAAGAAGCTCCACAAAGAATGGGGGCTTGGACACCACCATTACATATCAACAGTCATTTATTTATATCCCTGTTCTAATTTGCAGATTCTTTCAGAATCTTCATCTTGCTTTACTGATGACGAATCCCAGCTAAGAAAAAGGAAAGTTACTCAATGGGATTCGTGACTGAGGGAGTGGCTACTCACTGAAGAATCAGACCGGCTCTCTGCCTTATTTGATCTATTTGTCCTAGCTACCAGACTGCATTCTGTAGCCCTTCAGATACCCTACCTCTCAAACACGTATCGTCAACATAATCCTAAAGGTAAAGGTCCCCTTTACCTTTATTCCTTTACCTTTATTCCTGACCCATGGGGTGACGTCACATCCTGACGTTTCCTAGGCAGACTTTGTTTGCGGGGTGGTTTGCCAGTGCCTTCCCCAGTCATCTTCCCTTTACCCCCAGCAAGCTGGGTACATAATCCTAGAACACAGATAATCAGTTGGTATTCTCCAAGCCAGATCTGGTTCCAGGCCAATTTTATCTGTTCCCTGATACCCTATTAAATTTTAGTGAAGGTAAGGTAAAGGTTTTCCTACCTTTACCTGGATGGCCCAGGCTATCCCGATGCAAGTCAGTTGCCATTACTATTGTCTTTGACTGATCAGTTTCATTAGCTTGCAAAATCTCTATAAATTCTCATAAGCCAAACTTGTACTCTTTAAGAATGCTCTAGATCAGGGCCACCATGGCGCCCACCACCTTTTCTGGCACCCACCACCTTTTTTTGCACCCACCAAGTGTTTTTAGGAAGAGGTTGGGGCCAGTTAGGGCTTTTACCCAACAAGGCTTCTGATTGGCCATTGGAGATTTGATTGGTTGATCAGATTTTTTTAAATGTTGCTTTGGCAGCAGCTGATGCCGCAGCACAAGGATCTGCACTGTGTTACTGAAGTGAAGCTGTGGCAATCATTTTGTGGTTGGCTCCGCCTCCTGCAGCAGCCATTTTGTAGCAGCCATTTTGTTGCTGCCCCCACCATGCTCTGTCAGAATTCCAAATGTGCCTGAAGGCTCAAAAAGGTTGTGGATCCTTGCTCTAGATAACTATTATTCCAACTATAAGTCTGCCAGAGAACTGGAAATGTGTTTGATTAGAATATTATTTAATGTTTCTATTGATATGCCTATAACTGTATTGCTTTTCCTAAATGAAATTTCCTTTTATTTTACAGTCCCTTTGTTTACCCTGCGAAGTTCAAAATTCAGACCATTGTTCAAATAAAGGTTTGTACTGCAATGAGTTTTGACATAACACAGAGAATATGCAAGAACCATAGAGACTTGTATCAGCTGAATATTTGTGGATCCCCCGGAACATACGTGGGTTTAATGAAAAGGGTAGAATTTTAGCAGCTACCAGAGACAGGCCCTAGGCTGAAATCTTTTGAATGTTTATGAAGTTAATCGAAAGGTTTCTTAGAGTGGTAAATATGTAGGGTCACTCAGAGTTGTCTCCAGTAGAATGGTGACAATTGTATGAGAAATTAAACACAGCTGTATAGAAAAGAACTATATCATTTAATCCTAGTGTGTTTCCAGATGTTCTCTTGTTCAATGGATGCTGACTTTATAATGAAAATAAATACAATGTTGAGCCCAAAGCAGAATTGGAGATGACTTTAAAGAAATAAATGCTCATATGAAAATTTTTGGATAGGATAAGACAGATGTGATTTATTAGTGCAGATGTAGACACATCTCAAGAGGGATTTCTGCACAAGTGAAAAAAAGCTTTCTGGACCATAAGTTGTGCACACAATTTCCCTTGCAATATGGGCAAGGGAAGAGAAGCTTTTTGCAACATCTAAACCCGCATCATCTGCTTGCCTATGCATACTCTAAACTCAATTATAAGACTTCAAATTAAGGCATAAAATATGGATGTTCAAATTATTGGTATTTAATAATTAAATACAGAGAAGTCCTTGTGGTTTACACCTGGGATGAGATGCCAAGTAGAATGTTAATATGGCAACTATTAAGAACCTCCCACAATCACAGAGTTTATCTGTTTCTCCATATGCAAAGGCTAGATACCTAGGGTTGCCAGATACCAGGTAATGGTGGGCAATTGCCAGCCAATTAAGTTGGCTGCCCGCCACTCCTCAGCTGACCAGCGGGCAGAAGCAGGCCAGCTGAAGGGGGGGATTAACATCACTTCCAGATTTACCCCAGCAGTGACAGGGACCTCTAGCACTAATTCTATGGAAACCATCGAGTTTTTGGAAGAATGTGCTAGAGTGTCCCCGTTGCTTCCAGGGTAAACATGGAAGTGACCAGGTTTTTTGCACTAATTGTACCCATCCCCCCCAGTCCCGCCACAATGAAGCTCGCACCAGTGGGTGAGGGGGAAACTGGCAACTCTACAGATACCAATAGTGATTCGTTTTAACAATGTGCTTGCATAGATTTTCAGTGATTATTATCCTTTTCTAATATCCCTGTGTTGATGACAGAAGAGACCAGGAAATGCCACAAAAAAGAGGGGACCTAATGGGTATTCAGATAGTTTCAGAGGGTAGCCATGCTGATCTGCAGTAGAACAGCTAGATTCGAGTTCAGTAGCACTTTAGAGATCAACAAGATTTTTGGGATGTAAACTTGCAAGAGTCAAAGCCCCCTTCATCAGATAATGTACATTCAGTGACCAGCAAAAAAATTAGAATCATAGAGGCTATCTAGTCCAACCCCCTGCTCAATGCAGGATCAGCCTAAAGCATTCCTGACAAGTATTCGTCCAACCACTGCTTGAAGGCTGCCAGTGAGGGGGAGCTCACCACCTCCCTAGGCAGCGAATTCTTCTGCTAAATTGTGTGTGTGTGTGAAATGCTGTCAAGTCGCAGCTGACTTATGGCGACCCCTTTTTGGGGTTTTCATGGCAAGAAACTATCAGAGGTGGTTTGCCAGTGCCTTCCTCTGCACAGCAACCTTGGTATTCCTTGGTGGTCTCCCATCCACATACTAACCAGGGCTGACCCTGCTTAGCTTCTGAGATCTGATGAGATCAGGCTAGCCTGGGCCATCCAGGTCAGGGTCTGTTAAATTACTCTTACTGATAAAAACGTTTTTCCTGATATCCAGCTGGTACCTTTCTGCCCACAATTTAAGCCCATTATTGTGAGTCCTGTCCTCTGCTGCCAACAGGAACATCTCCCTGCCCTCCTCTAAGTGACATCCCTTCAAATACTTAAAGAGAGAAATCATGTCCCCCCTCAAGTGTTCAGCCCCCCTCAAGTCCAGCCACTGCTTAAAAACTGCCAGTGAGGGGGAGCTCACCACCTCCCTAGGCAACCGATTCCACTGCTAAACAACTCTTACTGTAAACATTTTCTTCCTAATGTCCAGTTGGTACCTTTCCGCCTGTAATTTAAACCCATTATAGAGAGTCTCATCCTCTGCTGCCAACTGGAACATCTCCCTGCCCTACTCTAAGTGACATCCGTTCAAACACTTAAAGAAAGCAATCATGTCCCCCCA
This sequence comes from Euleptes europaea, assembly GCF_029931775.1. NCBI lineage: Eukaryota > Metazoa > Chordata > Lepidosauria > Squamata > Sphaerodactylidae > Euleptes > Euleptes europaea. Next base: position 125,365,972 of record NC_079313.1, read on the forward strand.
CTTCCTCTTCTCCAGACTGAATATCTCCAAGTCCCTCAGCCTTTCTTCTGAGTTGCTAACTGAGCTCTGCATGATAGGTTTCTGTTGACACAAAAGAAGTTGGACAAGGCTAGATAAACTGATAAGAAAGGTATAAAGCATAAATTAAAATACATGACGCTGCCTTATACTGAAAAAGACCATTGGTTTATGGAATTCAGTACTACCTACTATGACTGACAAGAGGTTAAGAGGGTCTTGGGTAAAGTCTTTCATATTACCTACTACGTGATACTTTTAACTGGAAGTGCCAGGAATGGAACCTGGGACCTTCTGCATCTCAAATACATGCTCTACAACTGAGACACAGCTTCTCCCCTCTGATTCCATCCTACTTCTCACCATTTGTAAGGTTGGGCCTGTTGTCCAAACTGGCCCCCATGTTATAGCTGAATTAGTTAAATTATCTACCGTACTTGTCCATCTATCAGAATTGCATTATGTGTTTTGTTGATTTGGAAGCAGTTCTTTCCTAGCAGGCTTTAAGTGTACGGAGGGAGTTGCTGGGAGGGACAGAAACTGTTTCATGAGCCAATTCAGAGGTTCTTCTCAGAGGAGATGCTGGGAGTTCCATGTACAGAGCACCAGTATTTATTCAAAATTAAAGGACCAGGTACATGGGAGCCTGATTTGGATCAGGGCCATGGAATGAGGGAAGCGGTAGGTTAAGCTTTCTTCCTCACCCCACCATCACAGTGAGGCTTTTCTGCCCATCATTGAATCATGTATCTCCATAAGAACATCCGAAGAGCCCTGTTGGATCCATCTAGTTCAGCATCCTGTCTCACACAGCAGCCAACCAGTTCCTCTGGAGGGCTAACAACAGGGCATAGAGGCCAAGGCCTTCCTAGGGTTGCCAGGTATCTCTTTGCTACTGGCAGGAGGTTTGGGGGGCAGAGCCTGAGGAGGGCAACGTTTGGGGAGGAGAGGGACTTCAATGCCACAGAATCCAATTGTGAAAGCGGCCATTTTCTCCAGGTGAACTGATCTCTATCGACTGGAGATCAGTTGTAATAGCAGGAGATCTCCAGCTAGTACTTGGAGGTTAGCTAAGAAAGAACCAGCACACAGCTCTATATGCAAAAATATCAAACAGTGTATTACAATATAGTGAAGACTATATTGGATACCGGGATTTATTCCCCTTTTTTTAAAATAAGCGCTAGGACGCACTTTAGTCTTATTGGACATTATTTAGGACTTTTGCATGTTGCAACTCCTAGGAGAAGTCTTCTTTGACTCATTTTTGGAGAGTTACTTATATTGTGTATATATTTAGTGTATAGTTTGTGTTAAAGTTTTCTGTTTACACTTCACTATTGTCTTCACTATATTGTAATACACTGTTTGATATTTTTGCATATAGAGTGTGTGCTGGTTCTTTCTTAGCTATATACTGTACAGCGCAGGTGATTCTTCGTGTTTGACAGTACCTGGAGGTTGACAACCCTAGGCCTTCCCCATGTTGCCTCCTGGCACTGGGATTATAAGAACATAAGAAAGGCCCTGCTGGATCAGACCAAGGCCCATCAAGTCCAGCAGTCTGTTCACACAGTGGCCAACCAGGTGCCTTTAGGAAGCCACAAACAAGACGACTACAGCAGCACCATCCTGCCTGTGTTCCACCGCACCCAAAATAATAGGCATGCTCCTCTGATACTAGAGAGAATAGGTATGCATCATGACTAGTATCCATTCTAACTAATAGCCATGAATACCCCTCTCCTCCATGAATATGTCCACTCCCCTCTTAAAGCCCTCCAAGCTGGCAGCCATCACCACATCCTGGGGCAGGGAGTTCCACAATTTAACTACGCGTTGTGTGAAAAAATACTTTCTTTTATCTGTTTTGAATCTCTCACCCTCCAGCTTTAGCAGATGACCCCACTTTCTAGTATTATGGGAGAGGGAGAAAAACTTCTCCCTGTCCACTCTCTCCAAACCATGCATAATTTTATAGACCTCTTTCATGTCTCCCCTCAGCCGCTTTTTTCCCAGCTAAACAGCACTAAGCGTCTTAACCGCTCCTCATAGGACAGTTGCTCTAGTCCCCTAATCATTTTGGTTGCTCTTTTCTGCACTTTCTCAAGCTCTGTAATATCCTTTTTTAGGTGTGGTGACCTGAACTGTACACAGTATTCCAAGTGTGGTCTTACCATAGATTTGTACAAGGGCAGTATGATATCAGCAGTTTTATTCTCTATTCCTCATCTAATTATGGCCAGCATGGAATTTGCCTTTTTTACAGCAGCCGCACACTGGGTTGACATCTTCATTGAGCTATCCACTACCACCCCAAGATCCCTTTCTTGGTCTGTTGCTGCCAGCACAGATCCCATCAGTGTATATGTGAAGTTGGGATTTTTTGTCCCAATATGCATCACTTTACACTCACGTTGAATCTCATTTGCCATTTTAATGCCCATTCTTCCAATATGCAGAGATCCTTCTGAAGCTCTTCCCAGTCCGATTTTGTTTTAACCACCCTAAATAATTTGGTGTCATCTGCAAACTTGGCTACTTCATTGTTTAACCCCAACTCCAGGTCATTGAGTTGAAAAGTATCAGTCCCAACACAGATCCCTGAGGCACCCCACTGCTCACATCCCGCCATTGGGATAACTGACCATTGATTCCTACTCTCTGCTTCCTATTTTTCAGCCAGCTCTCAATCCATAAGCGGACTTGTCCTCTTATCCCGTGACTTTGAATTTTGCTTAGCAGTCTTTGGGTCACATATTAGTTATTGTGCTGTTGTTTTTCTACAACCTCCAATAGTGGGTCACATATTAGTTATAGTGCTGTTGTTTTTCTACAACCTCCAAGAAGTAGCTGGAGATCTCCCACTATTACAACTGATCTCCAGCCAATAGAGATCAGTTCCCCTGGAGAAAAGGGCCGCTTTGCCAATTGGTCTCTATGGCATGGAAGTCCCTCCCCTCCCCTCCCCAAACCCCACCCTCCTCAGGTTCCACCCAAAAAAAACCTCCCACAGGTGGCAAAGAGGGACCTGGCAACCCTACCTGTAAGACAGAGATGTTCCTCCAGGCCAACAGCTGAGGACAGCAACAGTGTACATCATAGCTGCCCTCCCTGCCCCCCCTTTCTTGTTCCATCTTACTGATTCTTGGTGGGGTCCGGATTGCTTTTCCCTTTGGTAGGGTTGCCAGGTTCTTCTTTGACACAGGCAGGAGGTTTTTGTGGCAGAGCCTGAGGAGGGCGGGGTTTGGGGAGCGAAGGGACTTCAATGCCATAGAGGCCAAAGCGGCCATTTTCTCCAGGTGAACTGATCTCTATCGGCTGGAGATCAGTTGTAATAGCAGGAGATCTCCAGCTAGTACCTGGAGGTTGGCAATCTTACTCCCGGCTCACTGTGACCCAGTGTGCTGTTAATGCACGCCAATTGATTCAATGGGTTTCATTGGTTTTACTGTTAAATTTCACTGAATTTCACTATTAATTATGTGGTGTTGTATTGAATTTTTATGTAATAGATGTTGGATTATACTGAATGGTTATTAGCCACTCTGAGCCCGGCCTTGGTCGGGAAAGACAGCAGGGTATAAATCTGAGTGAGTGAGTGAGTGAGTGAGTGAATGAATGAATGAATGAATGAATGAATGAATGTTACTGAAAATTTCTGGGGGCTCATGCTGGCCATGTGATTTTTTTATGTATTTTTATTCTGCCTCCGAACAAAATTTCTGAGGATGTCAACAAATTAAAACATCTAAAAAACAGTACAATACAAGGAAACCTAATCCATATTATTGATCATGTAAAACATAGGGCAGAACATGAAACCGCAAGAAGAAAAACCATTGCAAAAGAGTAAAAGATGCAAAGGCTCAATCCACTCGGGCAGTGGCAATAGTCCCCTAATCATTTTGGTTGCTCTTTTCTGCACCTTCTCAAGCTCTGTGATATGCTTTTTTAGGTGTGGTGATGACCAGAACTGTACACAGTATTCCAAGTGTGGTCTCACCATAGATTTGTACAAGGGCAGTATGATATTAGCAGTTTTATTCTCTATTCCTCGTCTAATTATGGCCAGCATGGAATTTTCCTTTTTTACAGCAGCCGCACACTGGGTTGACATCTTCATTGAGCTATCCACTACCACCCCAAGATCCCTTTCTTGGTGTGTTGCTGCCAGCACAGATCCCATCAGTGTATATGTGAAGTTGGGATTTTTTGTCCCAATATGCATCACTTTACACTCACTCACGTTGAATCTCATTTGCCATTTCAATGCCCATTCTTCCAGTATGCAGAGATCCTTCTGGAGCTTTTCACAGTACGATTTTGTTTTAACCACCCTAAATAATTTGGTGTCATCTGCAAACTTGGCTACTTCACTGTTTAACCCCAACTCCAGGTCATTGATGAACAGGTTGGGAGAACTGACCATTGATTCCTAGTCTCTGCTTCCTATTTTTCAGCCAGCTCTCAATCCATAAGAGGACTTGTCCTCTTATCCCGTGACTATGAAGTTTGCTTAGCAGTCTTTGGTGGGGGACTTTGTCAAAAGCTTTTTGGAAATCCAAATACACAAAATCCACAGGCTCATTCCTGTCCACATGCTTATTGACGCTTTAAAAAAACTCTAATAGGTTAGTGAGAAAGGACCTACCCTTACAGAAGCCATGTTGGGTTTTGCCCAGCAGACCTTGCCCTTCTATATGCTTGACAATTTTATCTTTAATACTGCTTTCCACTAATTTACTCGGAACAGACGTTAAGCTAACTGGCCTGTAATTTCCTGGGTCCCCCTGGAACCTTTTTTATAAATGGGTGTTATATTGGCCATTCTCCAGTCCTCTGGTACAGAGGCTGATCGAAGGGACATATTACATATCTTTGTTAGAAGTTCAGCAATTTCCCATTTGAGTTCTTGAAGAACTCTAGGATGAATACCGTCTGGCCCCTGTGACTTGTTGGTTTGCAGTTTGTCTAGACGGTCTAAGACTTCCTGCCTTGTTACCACTATTTGCCTCAGTTCCTCATTTTCCCCTCTCCAAAATCTCTGTTCAGGAGAAGGAATCTGCCCTGTATCTTCAACAGTGAAGACAGATGAGAAGAATTCATTTAGTTTTTCAGCAATCGCTTTATCCTCCCTTAGAGTTCCTTTACTCCCATTGTCATCCAATGGTCCAACGGCTTCCCTAGCTCATTTCCTACTCCTAATATACTTAAAGAATTTCTTATTGTTTGTTTTGATGTGTTTAGCAATATGCCCTTCAAAATCTTTTTTTGCATCTCTAATTATCTGCTTGCATTTCCTTTGTGCAAGTTTGTGTTTGCTTCTGTTCGCCTCGTTTGGGCAAACCTTCCAGTCTCTGAAGGAAGACTTTTTTTCTCTAATTGCTTCCTTCACCTTACCCGTTAGCCATGGTGGTGACCTCTTGGACTTATTACTACCTTTCCTGACTTGCAGTATACAAGCTAGCTGAGCCTCTAGTAATGTGGACTTGAGTAACCCCCAAGCCTTTTCAAGAGATTTAACCCTCCTAACTGTTCCTTTCAACTTCCTCTTTACCAGTTTTCTCATTTTAAAGAAGTTCCCTCTTTTAAAGGCAAAGGTAATTGTGTGAGATTTCCCAGTCACTTTCCCACTTACATATAAATTAAATTTGATGCCATTGTGATCACTATTGCCGACTGGCTCAACTACATTCACATCCCGCACGAAATCACTAGCAGCACCAGAGTATTAAATCCAGGATCGTCTCCCCTCTGGTTGGGTCTATGACCAACTGTTCAAGGGCACAGTCATTTAGAATGTCTAAAAATTTTATCTCTTTGGCTTGACTGGAGCATACATTTATCCAATCAATATGAGGGAAGTTAAAGTCTCCCAGTATTACTACTTCATTACCTTTACATGCTTCCCTAATTTCATTCTCCATCTCAAGATCACCCTGAGCCATTTGGTCAGGGGGGCGATAGAACATCCCCAGTACTAAATCTCCTTTCGGGCCCAGAATCGTCACCCATAAGGATTCTGTGGACGAGTCTGCTCTTTTTATGGTCTCTAGCTTATTAGACACTATGCCTTCCTTGATATACATAGCAACACCCCCTCCAATACGCCTTTCCCTGTCATTTCTATACAGTTTGTAACCAGGGATGACTATATCCCACTGGTTCTCTCCCCTCCACCAGGTTTCTGTAATGCTCACTATATCTATGTTTTCCTCTTAAAACCATGCACTCTAATTCCCCCATTTTTGCTTGGAGGCTTCTAGAATTAGCATAGAAACACCTCCACACTGTTTCTCTCTTTCGACTTGCCTGGCATGTGCCTTTGGGCATCTTTAAGTGGCTATCCATCATTTTTTTCCATTCCATTTCATATCCAAGTAATTCCCATGTGGGCAATCTGAAGCAATTTTTCCTTTGTCAGTATGCACTGAGTTTGCCCAAACCGGATGCTTCTCAGCTCCTGTCGGCTTTCCCCCCAGAGGCTGATGGTTTCCTTCAGTTACCATGACTAGTAGCCACTGATAGACCTGTCCTCCATGAATCTGACTAATCCCCTGTAGCTAGGGTTGTCAGGTCTTTCTTCACCACCGGCGGGAGGTTTTTGAGGTGGAGCCTGAGGAGGGCGAGGTTTGGGGAGGGGAGTGACTTCGATGCCATAGAGTCCAATTGCCAAAGTGGCCGTTTTCTCCAGGTGAACTGATCTCTATCAGCCGAAGATGAGTTCTAATAGCAGAAGAGCTCCAGCTTGTACCTGGAGGTTGGCAATCCTACCTGTAGCCATTCTGGGGCATTCCTTTTAGCATCTCCCAGAATAAAACAGTGATGTCACGGTGGTGTTTTATTAACTACAAATACGGCAAAAAATAATTCAATTGTCACAGAGGTAGCTTTACTGCAGTTGGGTTTTCAGATCACAAACAGCAAATCTTTCTCCTCGTATCTGAAAGTTACCTTGAAACGGAAAACAGCACGTGCCTGCTTCCTTTTGTTAATGCTGTTTCCAGTCTGGGGACTTATCATTATGTAAGAAACTCCACTTTTAGGCTCACACAGTGTTGGGGCTGCCACAATGCCAACTGTTTTCTTTCAGCGCAAGATCAATCCTCTCCCGGTGCTTTTTCAGCGTGCAAAGCAGAGGTGGAAATTACTCTCCCACCTCTCCTTAACATTGGGACTTGGCAACTTACCTTTGTTATTATGATTTCCCATTAAAACCCTATCAGCTGGTGCTGACATTTTAATTTGCAGGCTCCTTCAATAATAATGAACCGTTCCCCCCCACCCTCGCCTGCTACCTTTATTTCTCTCCATTGTCTGCAATATTGTCCTTTAAATGGTTTCAAATCCAGGTAGAAAGTGCTCATTATGACAAGGGTTCCTTTGTAGGTTGCCTGGAAAAACCTAAGTCAGGTTAAAATACAAATAATCTTGTTTAATATATACATTACGCTCCTGAGCTTAAAAGTAGCACACTGATTCCGTGGGTTGGATCCAGCCAAATTTTTCACTCAACCTCACCCATTTTCTTTCCTTACTACAGCTTCTTTCTACCCTGTATGGTTTTTATACATAATCTCATGATTTTGGATGGTCCCTTTCTCTCCGGAGAAAGCCTGGCTGTATTTAACCCTATCTCATTAACACATGAACACATGAAGCTGCCTTATACTGAATCAGACCCTTAGTCCATCAAAGTCAGTATCGTCTACTCAGACCGGCAGCGGCTCTCCAGGGTCTCGGGCACGGGTCTTTCACAGCACCAAGTTGCCTAGTCCCTTTAACTGGAGATGCCGAGGATTGAACCTGGGACCTTCTGCATGCCAAGCAGATGCTCTACCACTGAGCCACAGCCACAGAAAGGTAAAAGTATTATCAATTCCTTTCATAAGATAAATCAGAGGACAGAGCTAAGTAGGTCACCCAGGAAGCTGACTGCAGCACAGCACAGACATTTGAATCAGACAGGGACCACCTGGTTCACAACAAAGATCACAATCTGATGCACATTTACGTGCAAGCAAGTCCCATTGAATACAGTCAAAGTTACATCTGAAATAAACACAAATAGCCGTTCTGGTATGTAAACACTCTGAAAGTGACCTCCCACAATCATTCCCAGATAGAGCAAGAGTATTTTGCACGAACAAATCTTTGGAACTGGGCATTAAAAAGTGCACTGCCTGGGAAAATGAGTAGTTTCACCTTCTACTTTGGGGTTTCATTCTTTGGTGACATTTTGCAACCATGCTATGACCTTTCAATGAAGGTATATAATAGGGAGTGTTGTTCTACTCCCCAATGTAGTCGGTAGTAAAGTATCAGTGGCTTATGATTAGGGCCGTGCCAAGCACCTGATTGCAAAAGTGACTTTCAAGGGGCTAAATAAACCCCAAACCACCTCCACCCGCCCACCCGCAATTATCCTTTTCAGGCTTTATTCGTTACAGCCCCAATTGCCTGCTGCATGGGTACCATTTTTCTGTTCAAATTGTTCTCTTTGGTACCCTGCAAACAGTGAAACTGTCACATAGTCCGTGTGCTTTGGCTACATATCAGCAAGGAAAGGAGATGCTGCTTTGAATGCAAGAAATGGGGCCCATGCAGATGGCAGCCCACCGGAGCGTAAGAGGGGTTTTCTTCAAGAATCATGCCTCCCAGTTAGGGTTGCCAGCTTCCCGCCATGGGCGGGATGTTTTTGGGGTGGAGCCTGAGGAGGGCAGGGTGGAGCCTGGGGAGGGGAGGGACTTCAATGCCATAGAGTCCAGTTGACAACATGGCCATTTTCACTGGAAATCAATTGTAATAGCAGGAGATCTCCAGCTAGTACCTGGAGGTTGGCAACCCTACTCCCAGTGTGCTTCAGCTCTAGTTCTGATGGCTCAAAATGGTACACCAGTTGACTGTCTGCCAACTTACTAAGGATGTGCATATATTCAACTTGTGGAAAGCTAACGATGTCCCATTTAAAATAAGAAAGCAACATTTAATTAATTATTCCAGTGCCTGGTTGTCTGGTTTAGAGAGTTCAAGCAGAGCTCAGAGTCCAAGGGTGAAGTTGAGCAAGGATAAAACTGACAGGAAACCTTTCCAATCATTGCAGTCAAACAGATCTCTGAAGAAAAGGTATTTTCTCTGATGAGTCTTTCTCTCCACCAATCACTGTATGTTTGGGAAGAACATTCTTGACTCCATGCAAGCAGCATCACTTAACATTACTTTGCCTATTCTAGCCCTGTTCTCATAAACACTCAGTGTTTACAGGTCATGATTAGGGTTGCTAGGGCCCTCGTCACCACCAGCAGGAGGTTTTTGGGGCAGAGCCTGAGGAGGGTGTGGTTTGGGGAGGGGAAAGATTTCAATGCCATAGAGTCCAATTGCCAAAGCAGCCATTTTCTCCAGGTAAACTGATCTCTATCAGCTGGAGATCAGTTGTATTAGCAGGAGATCTCCAGCTAGTACCTGGAGGTTGGCAACCCTAGTCGTGATGCTTTGCAAATTACATAGCTACTACATAGGGTTGCCAGGTCCCTCTTTGCCATCAGTGGGAGGTTTGGGGGGCGGAGACTGAGGAGGGCGGGGTTTGGGGAGGGGAGGGACTTCAATGCCATAGAGTCCAATTGCCAAAGCGGCCATTTTCTCCTGGTGAACTGATCTCTGTCGGCTGGAGATCCGTTGTATTAGCAGGAGATCTCCAGCTAGTGCCTGGCGGTTGGCAACCCTAGTCGTGATGCTTTGCAAATTACATAGCTACTACATAGGGTTGCCAGATCCCTCTTTGCCATCAGTGGGAGGTTTGGGGGGCGGAGACTGAGGAGGGCGGGGTTTGGGGAGGGGAGGGACTTCAATGCCATAGAGTCTAATTGCCAAAGCTGGAGATCTCCAGCTAGTACCTGGAGGTTGAGGAAAATATATGCACATGTACTAACTGTATAGTTGTGACAATTATAGTACTTGGCTCAAAGAACAAAACACACAAGAAATTCGCTAAATCACTATGAGAGTGAGTCCTAATGAAAAACAGGAATTCTTCATAGAGTCCTGGACAAGGAAGACTAATGATGAAGATGGAAAAGTAAACAGTAACGCCGCCCGGATGTTCTGGAGCGTTTTCACTGCTGACAGGCAGCTTCATCAGCTGACATCTTCATATATATCAAAATATTTTTCTTCAAAAATGCAATAATAGCAATCTAATGTAAGTCTGAAAATTATTTTTTCTGCGCCCACTGGCTGCTCCAAATGGCTGTAGTGTTTTGTAGTGTCAATGTTACCACATATGTGTCTACAATGTTGTAACTCTGATGTTATTTAAGTTCTCACAATATAGTTGTTTGCATACTTTGATTGTTTATTCTTTGAGCCAAGTACTATAATTGTCACAAGTACCTGGAGGTTGGCAACCCTACTACTACATGATGACTCTGAATGAGTGTGTGATCAATGTACTAGTTTTTACTGGTGTGGGTTTTGCTATTAGCCAATAAGAGGCTTTCTTCGATATCCTTTCTAGCATAAGTCTGTTATTAGTGTACTTTGTGTTAATGTCACTGTTTCCTGAGTCGCTGTGATTATTTGCAGTGCACAGAAATACTGAATGCTCTTGGGTACTCATAAGTGAGCATGCAGGCATTAACAGTTTGTCCCTGTGAGACTCATAACAGTTTATGCATATGCAAAGTGATTTCCACCAAACCCAATTACTCCATTTTGTTTTCCACCAAGAACTCACACCCATTTTCTGATCAAAGAGCAAAAGACAGGGAACTGTAGACCAAGGCAGGGACTGGAACCCCTCTCGGTGCAGTGAAGAGATAATATATGGTATGGAGGGAGAGGAGAATATTTTCTGGCACCAAAAGAACACACGCAACAGACTTCCTCTGGAGGTGGTAAGCGCTCCTTCCCTGGAGGTTTTGAAGCAGAGGCTAGATGGCCATCTGTCAGCAATGCTGATTCTATGACCTTAGGCAGATCATGAGAGGGAGGGCACCTTGGGTGGAGTAGGGGTCACTGGGGTGTGGGGGGAGGTAGGTGTAAATTTTCTGCATTGTGCAGGGGGTTGGACTAGATGACCCTTATGTTCCCTTCCAACTCTATGATTCTATGAAGTCCTGTGACCGACCAAACGCAAAGGAAAAACATTATCACCTTTTATGCAGGGATGCTTCCCAGTGGTCACCCCCGCCCACTGCTTCGGGGCTTCCTTTTGATTACGCATGCCTTTTTCCGCCTGTCAGAGGTCACCTCACTCTCCCCATGCATTTTTTCCACATTTTCCAGATTCTGGTTAAAACAGCATCTCTGGAAAACATCATGTGAGTTACCTTCAGATGCAGCAAATCCATTCCCCTTGTCACGGGATCTGGGTGAACTATAATATTATATTATAATTATTTCCTAAAACTATTTCATTATATATGAAATATGTCATATATTAGTAACGCTATGTATTATATTACTATGTAAGAATATAATATTAGTAATACTGGAGAATAATTTTAATTGGTAGATGACCAACACAATCCTGAGGGCTGCTGCTGTGCCGCAGCCAACCACCGGTGTAATTATGGCAGCGCTCGTTTGTTCCCTGAAGGGTTTCGTTCAGGCGAAAGAGAGTAGCCAGATTTTCGAGGCAGCGGCCGCATCCACACCCCCAGCAACCGCACCATAGCATCCTAACCGGGTGTTGTGATACAACGGCTGGGTCATGACGGACAAGGCAGGCAGAACCAATCAGGGTTCTTAAAGAAGCTTTATTACTAAAGAGGGTTCTGGAGACCAAGTCCCGTGAGGAAAGCTTGAAGGAGCTGGGTGTGTTTAGCCTGAAGAGGAGAAGGCTGAGAAGGGGGTATGATAACCACCTTCAAGTACTTGAAGGGCTGTCATATAGAGGAGGGTGCCGAGTTGTTTTCTGTTGCTCAAGGTCGGACCAGAACCAAAGGGTTGAAATTGAATCAAAAGAGTTTCCGTCTAGACGTTAGGAAGGACGTTCTAACAGTTAGAGCGGTTTCTCAGTGGAACAGGCGAGCTCTCTTTCCCTGTAGGTTTTTAAGCAGAGGCTAGATGGCCATCAGTCAGCAATGCTGATTCTATGACCTTAGGCAGATCATGAGATGGAGGGCATCCTGGCCATCTTCTGGGCATGGAGTATGGGTCACTGGGGGTATGTGGGTGGGAGGTAGTTGTGAATTTCCTGCATTGTGCAGGGGGTTGGACTAGATGACCCTGGTGGTCCCTTACAACTCTATGATACTATGATTCTAGGGGCAGGCAGGCCCGGAGGACTGGCCTTGCTCTCGTCACAGGCAAGGGGTGGGAAGGGATGTGGCTAGAGATGCTCGTTCTGTGTCTCCAGCACACACTCCCACCCCCTTAAAGGGATCGAGCCCTGCCATCAGTCCCAGAGCAGCTGACAGAGTTGGCAAGGGCCCCAGCAATCCCCTGCCCATGGAGACCCCAAGCAGGCCCTTGGCCAAAGCAATGCAAAGGCTGCTATCACTTTGAAAGGGGCATGGGGACACAACAAGGATAGTCTGTCCAGTGATCCTCTGCTAGAGTTCATAGAATCATAGTGTTGGAAGGGGTTACCAGGGTCATCTAGTCCAACCCCCTGCACAATGCAGGAAATTCACAAATACCTCCCACCCACAACCCCAGTGATCCCTACTCCATGCCCAGAAGATGGCCAAGATGCCTTCCCTCTAAGCATCTGCTTAAGATTACAGAATCAGGATTGGTAACAGTTGGCTATCTAACCTCTTCTTAAAAACCTCCAGGGAAGGAGAGCCTACCACCTCCCGAGGAAGCCTGTTCCACTGAGAAACTGCTCTAACTGTTAGAAAATTCTTCCTAAGTTGCCAGGCCCCTCTTTGCCACCAGCGGGAGGTTTTTTGGGTGGAGCCTGAGAAGGGTGGAGTTTGGGGAGGGACTTCAGTGCCATAGAGTCCAGTTGCCAAAGCGGCCATTTTCTCCAGGTGAACTGATCTGTATTGGCTGGAGATCAGTTGTAGTAGCAGGAGATCTCCAGCTAGTACCTGGAGGTTGGCAACCCTACCCTCTGCTCACCAGTAGGCATGCCTCCCAGCAGCCCAACCACTCTGCTGAGGGCACCCCATACCACTGCACAAGATGTACCTATCTGTAGGGGGGACCAGTTCCTGGGTATCAGATTCGGTGACTAAACCAACATGGATCCAGTCCTTCCTACACATTTCATCTCAGAGACAGAGGAAGAGAAACCCAACAAAGACACACAGATCTGTAGATATTTCAACCCGTTTAACCAAAACAAACCTGCAGCAAATCACCCTTACCAGATCCACAGGTAACACTGAATACATAAATTGATGCCTTATTCTGATTCCCATTAATGTTAAGTAGTACTTTTAAGTCCATCACACTTAGATAACATGCACTTGGATTGAAATTTGGTCTGGTTTACTGCCAGGTTTCACTTCTTCTCAGAGGCGCCTTCAATGTTCAACTTCACACTGTCAGGGTTCCCCTTCGAAATTGTTTAGGGAAGAGAAGGGCAAGAGCGTCTAAGCATGGGGTGGGAAATTGACTCTTCCTCTTTAGAATGAAAACAAATGTGTTTTTCTCCTGATTCTGCCAAGCCTGTGTTTTAATGATTTAACAGATGGAGTTGGCACATGTGAACCTGGAAGATGCATCTGTCTGATTTTTTTCCAGTCTGAGGGTTTTTTGCTGCATTAATAGCAGGGAGGATGGTAAAATATCACTCCCCCAGGCGGCTCTGCTCTCCTAACACATAATGTCTTTTAAGAGGAGGGGGAAAATGAGAGGAGACTGGGGTGAGGAAAAGGCCAAAGAAATGAGGACTTGAAAGCTTTAATCAATTCCATCTTCACTGTGTTAGGCTCTTGCTATGGTGAAATCTTTGTGTTTCTGCTTGTGCACCTCTGAGATGCTCACGCTTGTCTCTTCTAACCTCTCAGTTCTGCTAATTGCTTAGTTATGTATAAATAAATATTAGACAGACAGACAGACAGACAGACAGACAGACAGACAGATAGATAGATAGATGTTGCCAACCTCCAGATGGGTCCTGGAGATCTCTCAGAATTACAACTGATCTCCAGACTACAGAGATCACTTCCCCTGAAAGAAATGGGTAGACTGGAGGAAATGCCAGGTTCAAAGGGTGAACTGTGTGGAATCACATCCCTGCTGAGTGCCTTTCCCTCTCTAAACTCTGCCCTCTCCAGGCTCTGCCTCCAAATCTCCAGGAATTTCCCAGCCGAGAGTTGACAATCCTACATACTGCTTTCAGTCAATCAAGACAGCCCAGAGCCTATCTCTTCCTTATCCCTAAGGAACACTTTGTCTCTCTGTGCCTTTATTAGGAAGCTGTGGTCTGCCTTGTAATAGGGAAACCAATAGAGGCAGAGCCTGCAATAACCAAATAAACTTGAACAAAATGCACCTGTACAAAATGAAAAATTATTATTATTTCTACTATTACTATTACAGCTAGGGTTGGCAGCTCTGAGTAGGGAAATACCTGGAGATTTTGGGGGTGGAGCTTGAGGAGGACAGGGTTTGGGGAGGGACCTCAGTGGAGTATAATGCCATAGAGCCCACCTTCCAAAGCGGCCATTTTCTCCAAAGGAACTCTGTCACTTGGAGATCAGTTGTAATAGCAGGAGATCTCCAGCCACCACCTGGAGGTTGGCAACCCTGATTACAGCCTGTGTAGATGGTGAATTTGTTTCGTTTTTGTATTAATTATAATAAGTAATTACAATATTACAGTAATTATTAAACACTCTTTTTTGTAATTATTGTAATCAATAATGAAAGAAATGCACATGTCTAACGCCTGCCCACCCAATTCCCCTCCCCATTTTTACATTCTTTGGTGCTTGGTCTTCTCATTTGGAGGAAAAGAGTTGAATCTGATTAAGTCCTTGGTTTGAACAGGGCTTCCTTCAAGTACATTGAAAAATATGATGCTCAGACAAAACATACAAACACAAAATAGTTTTGGAGCAATTCATTCAGGGTTGATAGTTTGAATGACAAGCCATTTCGGCTCACGTTCTTCAAATAGCTGCACATCACCCTGCAATCATTAAAACTCTGATCTCAGTCTAATGGGCCCTAATGAAAGGCTTCCCGTTTATTTCCACAATACACGATCTGAGACCAGATAGTCTCCTAAATTATCTATGTTAACACATTGGCTTCTGCACAAGCGAGAGGAAATGAGAACTACAATGGTGCCTTGCACAAAACAAAATGAGGCTTATAAATGAGTTGCTAAAAAAAAATCCTGTCTTTGTTTACTTGCAAAGATAGTTCTGTAAGATAATGAAGATGAATCACTCCCTTTTGGCTGCTTAATAGCATGCTAATATATGACATCTTTAACATCCTGGTCCCCCCCCCCCCAACAGAGAATCTTCTCTGTCGCTGCAGTTAAATTTCATGAGCAGCATATGAAGATAAACTTCAGATCCTTGTCATGGGTGCACCAAACTCCAGATTTCCTGCAAATATGCCCTTTGCAGGAAAGCAGGTGTTCCTCACCGAAATAATACAGAAAAGTTAACACATATTATATTAACTTTGCTGCAGCAAAAATTAATCAGTGGTGCATGCCAATGTACTTGGAAATGTCCAATGGGGCTTATGTCTCAGCAAGTGCTTTTAGTAGCAAGATGCCGGCTTTTCAGATCACTGTTTTTAAAAAGATGGCTGAGCAAACATTTAAAATCGTCTACTAAAATGTTTTCAATGGCTATGGTTGCCAACTCCGGGTTGGGAAATACCTGAAGATTTGGGGGTTGGAACCTGAGGAGGGCAGGGTTTGAGGAGGGGAATCCACCTTCCAAAGCAGCTATTTTCTCCAGGTGAACTGATCTCTGTCATCTGGATATCTGCTGTAATAGTGGGAGATCTCTAGCCATCACCTGGAGGTTGGCAACCCTATCAATGGTAGACTCAGTCAAGGCCAGCCTGACCACTAGGCAAAGCTAGGCAACTGCGTGTGTTCCCCGTGTTTTGCCCACATTTTGAAATTTGAGATAAAACAGGTCCCTGAAAATACGGGCAAAACACTGGGAAAGGAAGGGGGAGAGCGAGGCGACCTCTGATGGTTGGAAACGGCATGCAGAGTACTTTTGTGATATAAAACAATTCAGACTAATATGCCCTTTTGATGTGACAGCCATGGAATGAGACCCACTTTTCCATAAATTGATGGCGTAGTATTGCTGTAACATTTATACACCTGGAGCCAAATAGGTGGTGGGTTAAGGCCAGTAACATCAGCCGTTAACGCATGGTCGTTTTATCTTGCCATTCTCCCTCTCATGTCTCACACGTTTCTATCCCGCAATCCAAAAATTAAATGCATGGTGAACTCCGTCCTGCATCAATCCCACAAAAGATCAGGAAAGTGGGATAGTAGGGGAATACTCATCATTCTCGTCAATGCTTTGCGACTAGCTGATGCCAGTAAAGGGCTGACCTAATTACAAGGTTTTTTTTAATACTTCTTGTTTTTTTGCTGGGAAGCCAGTATACCATTGTTTCAACATTAAGCCCTCTTTTTTAAAGCAAGCAGGGTTTAAGACTCCCTAGGAACGAAGGAGCACTCCGAAAAATGTATGGCCATTCTGTGCGATGGCGGATATTTTCCAGAGTTCCACCGAGAGGGAAGTGGGAGGGGGAAAGTGGAATGGGGCAGTGTCAGAAAGAAGGGGAGTCGACCCGAGCAATGTAACGCACAAGCAAGCACTTGCAATTGCAGCTATTATTTGTTTAAAATCAGGACAAAACTGGGATTGGAAAACCAGGGGAAGTTTCGCAACAGAGGTGGGTTGGTCCCACAGGCAGGAGACGACCATGCGTTTAGAAAATGGAGATTCGCTACATTCAAGGGAGAATAAGGGAGAATCGCAAGACAAAATGGCCATGCGTTAACGCCCAAAGTTTCATAACTTCTCAATTATTGTCCCTGAACCATAACTGAGGAGGTGGGCTTGAAACTTGACAACTGACCCATGGGATTAACCCACAAGAAGAAAAAGAGCGCACACTGCTGCAGTAATATCTGAAGGATATCTTCCATCAAAGCAGGAGCTCAAAACTCTGCAATGCATCCAAATAACTTTTCAGGAGGATGTCACATGGAGGTTATTTGCGCTCAAGAAGGATCTTGTCTCTAGCGCTTCTGTGAGCTGCTGAGTGAGCTCTTCGTTGCAGAGGGAGAGAGCATCCTTCTCTCTGGTTATTTCAATTGCGGCAGCCGTGGCTGCTTGCTTCTCAAGCTTAAGGCTGTTATTTTCTGCTATTAGTTGTTGGACTTTTGCCGTGAGTTGTTCTGCTTCATCAAAGGCACCGCGGGCTTCTCCCAGAATTTCCCTACAATCATGGAGCACTGTATAGAGGCCCCATGCTAAGTATTTTGCTTTCTTTGAGGAGGACGGTTTATCCTTCTCACAGAAGGTTTACACAGCTTCCTTTAAGGTCTCTATGGGATCTTCACTACGGAAGCTTCCTTCTTCCCATGAACATTCACCTTTCTTTACTAGCCATTTTTCTAAGCGTGGGAGGCTCTCCAGTTTCCTGAACATTTTGGAAGAACGGGGACTCCCTTCCGGGGTTCCCTATTGGAAAATTCCGGTGCTTCCCGCTCCCGGCTTCCAAATCTCAGTTGCTCTCGGATTAGGACACCCCGGGCCAATCCTCTCAGTTACTCTGTTGTTGACAACCAGTGCTCTCCGCTCCTGGCTTCAAGCGTTCAGGTGGTTCTAGTTTTAGGATACCAGTGCTTTGCACTCCTGGTTCTTCTTTGGGGGCCTTGAGCTCGCCCGGGCTATGATCCGCATCCGGATCGCAAGTTTCAGTTAGTTGCTCAGTAGCTCAGTAGCTCTGATGGTGGCGGGAAAATAAGCGCACCACAGAGAATCTCAAGAAGAGAGTTGACCAGCTAAACACACAGAATCTCAAAAAGGTTCTCCTACAGAGAGTTTTCAGGACAGGGGTGGGGAACGGGGTGTAGAACGTGTGTAGAACGTGCAAGTGTCTAGGTGTGATCCTACACTGACAGTCCCAACCCAGACAGCCGTTCAAACAAGGAGTCCCGATCTGCTGTCAGATCGAGAGGTGGTTCCCAGGATTAGGCAAACGCAACCCACATATGCATTGACTCGGGCTCATAGACTGGCCTCCGCCGGGCGTCTTGATCGCGCTGCCAAAGAATGAAAGGGGGTAAAGCCAACCCACAGATAGCGCTCTCTAGAGCCACACACACAGTTTACACACACACACTGTTCTTTTAATGTGACAATTTTGATCGTGTTCAGTCAAAATTCAGAGAGTCACTGAAATTTTCCCTTATATCTGCCCGCGGAATATACGCGTGTCGACGTTGCATTCACATGTGCAGGGGTGCCCACATTCTCCACCAGTAATTTGTTACCAAAACTGCTCTTTGATTGAGGAAATTAGCATGAGCAGCAGCACTAATTTATTTATATAGCGGAATCCCCCAATGTATACTAGGGTTGTTTTCAATGAATCTCAGAATAACGACAGACCAAGGATTTCCAGATTAAAAGTGTTTATATATTCATTCATTCAGTGTTGCAAATACATACATACAAGAAACTAAGAATAAAAAGGAGGTAGGATTAGGGATGTTTCTCAAGGGAGAGGATGTTGTTGATTGGGTAATACGTTACCGATCTAGAAGTGGAGATGTCCAAAATTCGTGGCATATAGGTACAAAATGAAATATAGTGTGGGATGGGAGAGGGATGTATCGGAGCCTTGAGCCAGCCAAGTCACCAGAAGGAAGGGGGTGTGGAGCTCCGCAAAACTCAACACATACAGTAAAAGGAGAGATAGGTAGGGCAGAACCTTCTGCTTTGTCGGGGAGGGCAAAATATACCCTTCTCTGGGGTTGGGGGGGGTTGAGATTCCCCATATGGCTCCTATCTAAAACAATAGGGATCAAAGACTTCGGCTACAGAGAGCGGGCAAAGTGGCAATTTGTAAACTAAGCTGGCACCAATGATTTGCATATCTCCGGGATGGCTTGACTCGATCTTCTCATGTTCGACAATACCTCAGGAAGGTGTGAATCTCTACACTCCAGGGATACTGCAAAGGAGTATTAATGCAGATTGTGGCAGATGTTTTTCTCACAGGATATTGGGGGGGAACTGCAGGAGAGAGCGACGTGATGCTCTCGCTTCGGTGTTATGGTTTCCCTTTGGATCAGGAGACAATCAGGATCATGGCTTCCCTTTTGCTGGTTCGGCAGGAGTGACCCGGTCTCTTGTCCTGGACAGCCTGGTAATGCAGCGGAGTGCTAGCCCAGAGCAGCAGGCTATTAACGCTTAGACAGTACAGTGAGTCTCTGAAGTAGTTGCCAAGACCAGGGCGGGAGGTCAGGCAGCGCATGTGGCAACATATCCACCCATGGGCCATGTTGAATAGCCGTGAGAGCTCTTTCTCTTGCTTTCCATCTCATTGTGCTTCTTCTCTAGATTGTAATGTTCCCGAATTCTTTAAATAGAGTGGATTTTATTAACTTTGTTTTTGTAAAGCAGCCCCTGGCAAATAAGACTGTATAACTGGAGTGCAGTTCCTGCGTAGCTCGGCTCCTCAACCCCAACAGCTATACAATGCTCTTAATGAAACTCATGCGATGCACAGTGCAGAATACATTCAGGTGCCAGAACACAGACCTGACAGAATGAAAGTATAGTCCTGACATTTTCTCGCTGTGGATAAGCAAACAGAGAAGGCAATGTTCTATTATGTAAGCACAGTATTTTATTTTTCCATGGAACATAGCCTTCACCAGAAAATCTGGGCAGCGCTGTGTACAAAAAGATCCAAGGGAAATAAATGGGATGGGAGGAACGAGCAAAAGAAGCTGGGGCCGGCCTCGCCTGCCTCAGTACAGCCCTTTTCTACAAGCAAATGTCACTGTTACAGGGGCTTTGCCCTGTGTAGATCACTTAACCCTGGATAATTCACTGTAATCCAGTTTAAGCTGCATGAACACATGAAGCTGCCTTATACTGAATCACAATCTTGGTCCATCAAAGTCAGTATTGTCTACTCAAACCGACAGCGGCTTTCCGGGGTCTCAGGCAGAGGTCTTTCACATCACCCTACTTGCCTAGTCCCTTTAACTGGGGATCAAACCTGAGACCTTCTGCATGCCAAGCAGATGCTCTGCCACTGAGCCACAGCCCTACAATCCCTTTCCCTTCCCACCACTGACACCCTGTGAGGCAGGTGAGGCTGAGAGAGCTCGAAGAGAGCTGTGATTAGCCCAAGGTCACCCAGCTGGCCTCATGTGAAGGAGAAGCTTGTCCTAGGCAATTTCATTCATCCTTTTATTATCTGCATCATGAGCAAATTGCACTGTTCATTGATTAACTGGTGCATAGAGGGGAGGATAAGTTGAATGCACTCTCAGACCTGGCCTCTTGGATGAGTTGCACCCACTTAAGAACATAAGAAAAGCCCTGCTGGATCAGACCAAGCCCCATCAAGCCCAGCAGTCTGTTCCCACAGTGGCCAACCAGGTGCCTCTAGGAAGCTCACAAACAAGTCTAATTGCCACATTTCCTCCTCTGTGCAGTCCTGCTATATGCATGCCATTGATAGATACAGAGAGGCACGTCACCATCAAAAGTTACTCCAACAGAAACTCGGCTTTCTGTGACATGAAATGGAAATGACCAAGGGATCCCAGCCTCCAGATGGGGCCTGGGGATCTCCTGGAATTACAGCTCATCTCCAATGGTCACTTCCCCTAGAGAAAATTGATTTTTAGGAGCAGGAGTCTCCACCATGATGCAGATGACAATGATGATGAAGAAGAACAAGAAGAGTTGGTTTTTATATGCCGACTTTCTCTACCACTTAAGAGAGAATTGGTTTAAAATAACCTTCCCTTCCCCTCCCCAAAAGCAGACAACATGTGAGGCAGGTGGGGCTGAGAGAGCTCTAAGAGCTGTGACTTGCCCAAGGTCACACAGCTGGCTTTTGTGTGTAGGAGTGGGGAAACAAATCCAGTTCACCAGATTAGCCTCAGCCGCTCATGTGGAGGAGTGGGGAATCAAACCCGGTTAAGAACATAAGAAAGGCCCTGCTGGATCAGACCAAGGCCCATCAAGTCCAGCAGTCTGTTCACACAGTGGCCAACCAGGTGCCTCTAGGAAGCCACTAACAAGATGAGTGCAGCAGCACCATCCTGCCTGTGTTCCACCGCACCCAAAATAATAGGCATGCTCCTCTGATACTAGAGAGAATAGGTCTGCAGCATGACTAATATCCATTCTAACTAACAGCCATGAATACCCCTCTCCTCCATGAATATGTCCACTCCCCTCTTAAAGCCCTCCAAGCTGGCAGCCATCACCACATCCTGGGGCAGGGAGTTCCACACTTTAACTATGCGTTGTGTGAAAAAATACTTCCTTTTATCTGTTTTGAATCTCTCACCCTCCAGTTTTAGCAGATGACCCCGTGTTCTAGTATTATGGGAGAGGGAGAAAAACATCTCCCTGTCCACTCTCTCCAAACCATGCATAATTTTATAGACCTCTATCATGTCTCCCCTCAGCCCCCTTCTTTCCAAGCTAAACAGCCCTAAGCGTCTTAACCGCTCCCCATAGGACAGTTGCTCTAGTCCCCTAATCATTTTGGTTGCTCTTTTCTGCAGGTTCTCCAGATCAGACTCCACCGCTCCAAACCATCACTCTTAACCTCTACACCACGCTGGCTCTCTATGGGGCCCATGACATCTTTTCTGGAGCCCACCAAGTGTTTTTAGGAATTTCATGGGGCTGGGTAGGGCTTTTGCCCAGCAGCAATTCTGATTGACTTAGGTTTTCCAGGTGCTTCCTGGCAATCAGTGGGGCGTGGGGGGTAAGGGTTGCCTATGCCTGGTTGGGAAACTCCTGGAGATTTGGTGGTGGAGCCTAGAGAGGATAGTAACCTCGGTGGGGTACAATGTCATAGAGTTCACCCTACAAAGCAGCCATTTTCTCCAGGGGAACTATCAATTTCAATTTATTACAGTCATTGACCAGCAAAGCCTTGCATACTTGCCGACTTTATGGGTTGTCTCCCTATTCCTGTCTGAAAGTATTATCTTTATTTGTGTGGATCTTTGGCTAGTTGGAAGGCCATCCAAAATGGGTAGTATCAGTTCTTGCTGAATTTGGTTGTAAATCCTGCAATCAAAAATCACATGTTCTGTTGTTTCTACACTACCATCCTGGCAAATGCACACACGTTCCTGAAAAGGGTTCTTTTTATATTTGCCTTCTATCAGTGCCGACGGGAGAGAAGAGGAACTGATCTCTGCAGTCTGGAGATGAGTTGTAATTCCGGGGATCCCCCAGTCCCACCTGGAGGCTGGCGTCCCTAGATTTACTACTGGAGATTTGATTGGCAGTGCTGATTTAAAAAAAAAATGTTGCTTTGTCATCAGCTGCCACGGCAGCACAAGGATCTACACTGTGTTACTGAAGTTAAGCAGTGACAATCATTTTGTGGCTGGCTCCGCCTCCTGCAGCAGCCATTTTGTGGCAGCCGTTTTGTTACTGTGACCACCAAGCTGTGTCAAAATCCCAAATGTGCCCTCAGGCTCAAAAAGTTTGGGGACACATGCTTTAGGGGGTGGACTCTATGGCACTGAGGTCCCTGTCCTCCACAGCACACACACACCGCCGCCCAAATCTCCAGGATTTCTCAACCTGGATCTGGCAACCCTACAACCCCCCCCCCATACCCCACCAGTGGCCAGGCGGGACCTGGCAACCCTATATGATTGGAACTAATCTGGACCATGTCTGCACTTCGCGTTTGCAGCTCCGATTTCTACAGGGTTTCCTTGCATGTTCGCACTTCATCTCTTCTGAAGGATTCTGGAGACGCCTCCAGAGCACAATTTCTCCGTGTTAAGAGCATTCGCTTATACGGCAAATTAATATAAATTAAATGTTTTCCTCAACATTTGGAGCCTGAAGTGCGAACATAAAATCTGTCTTCAATCCACTTCCTGCTGCCAGCCCACCATCCACTCCCCCCGCCTCACTGCCCACGCTGGACCAATTGCCGTCCTTGTTCCCCCCACTCCCCCCGCCTCACTGCCCACGCTGGACCAATCGCCGTCCTTGTTTCAAGCACCGAGTGGGCATGCGCGGCAGGCTACCACCTCAGCCAATCACAATGCTCCTTCGAGCTGGCGCATGAATGCTGCCGCAAGGGGAAAACATATGGATTTTATCTAATACAGCGAAGGAAGGCGTCACGGTGGGAACAGAAATTTTAAGTCGTGTTGGATGCTTGAGTACTGGACACGTTTAAATTACGAGGTAAGTTGCTAGTGCTTTCACGGGCCTGGAGACACAGCTGTAAAAATGGGCTGTAGCTCCAAGTTAGGGCCACCAACAAATATTTCTTCCCTGTTTCCAGGTAGTTTCACTCCCCCTTCTTTCCCTTAGCTCCATCTTCTGTGACTGATAGTCAGCATGCCTATAACATGGTGCCAAAATGAGATCAGACAAACTTTGGCTTAAGTCCAAACTTGGCCATAGTGTTAAGTTACTGGGGCAATCCTTTGCAGAGTTGTGTGTGTGTGTAAAGTGCCGTCAAGTCGCAGCCGACTTCTGGCAACCCCTTTTGGGGGTTTTCATGGCAAGAGACTAACAGAGGTGGTTTGCCAGTGCCTTCCTCTGCACCGCAACCCTGGTCTTCCTTGGTGATCTCCCATCCAAATACTAACCAGGGCTGACCCTGCTTAGCTTCTGAGATCTGACGAGATCGGGCTAGCCTGGACCATCCAGGTCAGGGCTTTGCAGAGTTACAACCTTCTAAACTCATTGAGTTCAATGGCCTTAGAAGCAATGAGCTCTGCTTCAGATTGCACTATGTATGAGCCTGGCCAGGTTCTCTCACTCAGCCTGAACTACCTCACAGGGTTGCTTTGAGTATAAAATACCCCATATGCATATTGCCCCATCCCTCTTCACCCCAGGTGGGAGGTTTTGGGACGGAGCCTGAGGAGGGCAGGGTTTGGGGAGGGGAGGGACTTCAGCGCCATAAAGTCCAATTGACAAAGTAGCCATTCTCTCCAGGCGAACTGATCTCTATCAGCTAGAGATCAGTTGTAATAGCAGGAGATCTCCAGCTAGTACCTGGAGGTTGGTAACCCTACCCATATGCCATCTTGAGTTCTTTGGAGGAAGGCAGGAAGAAATAATTTGTGTGTGTGTGTTGATTTTACTTCTTTTATACCCCACCTTTCTCCCCAGAGGGAACCCAAAGCACCTTCTCTATTTTATCCTCACAACAAATGTGTGAGGTAGATTAGGCTGACGGAGAGTAACTGGCCCAAGGTCACCCAGCAAGTTGCTGTGGCAGAGCGGGGATTCAAACCTTGGTCTCCCAGATCCTTGTCTCTTTCTTCTTCTTCCCCCCAGTGTTGCACCTTCTTCTCTAAGATTGCTGCCACACACACACACACACACACACACAAACCCCTCAAGTTTCTTTTACCATTCACTTCCTCCTACTTTTCTAGCACCGGAGTCTCCTCCTTTCCCTTGGTTTCTTCTTCCTCTCTCAGCCGCTGTAGATCCACCTGTATCGCCTGGCAAATTTACCATTTATCTTCAATAAATGGTATAATAGACTTCCATCTCAAGATACTTTTTTAAAGCTTTTAAAACTGACTTCTAGCATCCTTGTGGCTGGACCCCAAGGGTATCGGACGGTGAGACCGAAGTTCGGACCACTTGGTTGCTTGGCAACCTGTTGATTTGGTTGGCTTGTCAGTATGACCCTTGTAGATAAATCAGCATTAACTGGGAAAGTAGGATATGCGCCATTTTCATAGACAAGGAAGCTCTTTTGCAAATGTATGACTTTTATTAGCATCCCACCGACAAGCATCTGAAAGAATATACATCTCTTGGCATCACCTCCAAGGAAGTTTTAAAACAAAAACTGCATATAGGGGAATGGCCAGCTTTTCTGTTACGTTTTGTATGGGGGGGTGGGGACAGGACATGGTACATCTAGCAGCTTGTCTTCTCATTTTCCTTGCATGCACAGTTTGTTCTGTATTCTTATTAGATGTTGTATAATAATTTCTGTTGATGCTTTTTCATCTGGGTTTCTCAAAAGGGAAACATCGCTTCAGGAAATGAGAGTGTTGTTCTAATTGGTCTGCAGTTTTGCACTCATAGCTTTGTCCCTTAAAAAAAAATAACCCTGCTGAGTTGTTGTTTTCTTTAAAGTGCAACCAAATGAAGGAGCCTTCTTCCTCTCTTTGCTGGAAAAAAAGGAACAATTTGGGACATGGCGCTGAGACAGATTTCCCCGGCACAAAATCTGACAATCACAGGGACGATGGCTTACAATGGCTGTCAGAGCTGGGTTAGAGCACTGGGCGGTTCAGTGGCCCTCATGAAGTGAGGCTTGTGGAAGTAGTAGTAGTAGTAGTAGTAGTAGTAGTAGTAGTAGTAATAGTAGTAGCCTCCGTCGCTCATGTGGAGGAGTGGGGGAATCAAATCCGGTTCTCTAGATCAGAATCCATTGCTCCAAACCACCATTCTTAACCACTACACCATGCTGGCTCTCCCACCCACCCACCTTACTTTCAAATAACATATTCACCTAGGGTTGCCAACCCCTAGGTGGCCCCTAAAGATCTCTTGGAATTACAGTTGATCTCCAGACGACAGAGATCAGTTCCCCTCGAAAAAGTGGCTGATTTGGAGAGTAGCCTGTGTGGCATTATATACCTTCCTAGGGTTCCTCTCCTCCCCAAACCCCACCCTTCCCAAGCCCCCCCCCCAAATCTCCAGGAATTTCCCAAGGTGGAGTTGGCTACCCCGTGTTCACCTTTTGCCCTCAGCAGGTCCTTCAAGCGCTTCCCTTTCCTCGGAGGTTGGATGCATTAATAGCTGAGAAATGCCCAGTACGAAGATGGAGACAAACTGATTCCAATAGTGCTATTGAGAGAGTATCCCACCTTGTCTGAGGGAGTTAGGATAGAACTGTATAAAGCCAGAGAACCTTGTTTCCAGTTCCAGTGCAAAATGAGTGCCTCACCTGTACTCAAATGAGCACTTAGACGTAACTTGATTATAACTTTCAGCATATCTTCAAAGCGGCCATTAAATAATAAACTACAGATAATAAACTAACAGCCTTATCTTTACCAGACAGCAGATAGATTAAATGATAGCCGTGAGAACATACAAGAAAGTGTGAAATCAATGGAGTAACAAAAGAAGATCTTGTAGAAGAATATAAATCACAACTGAATAAGAAAAATGGGTAAGTGTTTCTGTCTTTTCCTTTCCACAAGGGCAAGCTCTCTGTTCGACTGGACTATCTAAGAATCTGCCAAATAATTTGTTGAGGAGTAAGGCATCATGGTCGTTTTCCCTTTCCTGTTGGGAATGTATGCACCAGCAGTCTCCAAGCTCAAATCAAGTCCCCGCCCCTTTAAATGCTGCTTTTTAATTGGCTAACTTTGTAAAGCTTACTGTGAGAGAAAATCCTTCCCCAAAAAAAACCAATTGCTGCATAAAATAGCATTTTAAGAACATAAAACAGAGCAATCTGAAAGCAGGGGGAAGACATCCAAGCCTCGGTTTTAAAAAGCCTTTCTTCTGCTCAAAAAGAGCTCTGAGCAATGTATTTGAATACATCTGAGGATGTATTTGAATCCCTGACTCTTTACACACTGCTTTGTAATTGGCTGTGACAGAAACTCAAGTTTGCGTGCCTCGAGCTTTGCCTTATGCACAGGGATTTCAGCTGGGCTGAGCTCAGGGGAGAGGGAAGAATCAGGTTAACAAAGGAACAGGAAGTCCCGGGGTTTGTGAGGGGTGGCAGCGAGGTCATCTCTAATGGACGGAAAACTCATGCATAAAGGAACAACCAAGACAGACCAGCGGGCAAATGAGAGTGAAAGTGCATAAACCCATGCATAAACGACCCATGTCTGGCCAAGAAGAAAAGTTTTCAAAAGGTTGGAATGTTAAGAATTCTAGATAATCTGGAAGCACTGGAAAAGATGGGGTGCTCTGTCTCCAGAAAGAGGGTGCACATTTTCTTTTGGCATCACCGCATAGTTCATGATGGTCCCTTCATTCTAAATCTGTATTTTATTCACTACTAAAGGGAGGCCTGAAGAAAAACTTGGACAGGAAATCTGTAAACCTGACAGTCTTTCGTCTACTATCTTTGTCCAAGAAGACACAAAAGGGTCAAGCTTGGTGGCCTTGGTCAATCTGTCTATGATGTTTGTATCCCACCTTCCCTTCAACCGTCTCAGGGCAGCATATGTGGTTCTCCCATTTCCATGTTATACTCACGTCAACAACCCTGTGAGGTAGGTTAGGCTGAGAGAGAGAGATACTGGCCCAAGGTCATCCAGTGAGCTTATATGACACAGTGGGGATTTGAACTCTAGTTTCCAGTCTCCTACTTTGACACTCCAACTGCTTCAGGATGCTCAGTGGCTCACTATAGACATGGCACTCTCAGCCCCTGGTGTTGGCAACCTCCAGGTAGGGCCTGGAGATCTCCTGGAATTGCAACTGATCTCCAGACTACAGAGATCAGTTTCCGTGGAGTAGGGTTGTGCATGTCGATAAACCCGAACCAAAAATAAATCCGAAATTAGCTGTTTCAACGATATCCGGGTTTCAGTTTTACCCTATACAAAACCTGGGAACAAAGCTGAACTGGATAGCCGATCGCCGAATCAGCCAAATAGGTATTCTATTTTTTTCGGTTTGGGCTTTCCCCAGACTTTTCCCTAGGGAAATTTTTTTAATAAGCTCTGGGGGAGGCATTTGTGGAGGTAGGGTTCCCAAATTTTCAGGGTAGCTTCAAGGGACTCTCCTTGTGCGAACCCAAGTGTGAAGATTGGGTCAGGGGTCCAATTTTATGGGGTCCCGAATGGGTCACCCCCCTCCTCCATAGAAAAGTATAGTAAAGTTTACAATGCTTCTCTATGGAGGAGGGATGACCCCTTCCAGACCCCATAAAATCAGACCCCCTGACCCAATCTTCACCAAACTTTACGGTTCGTGCAAGGAGAGTCCCTTAAAGCTACCCTGAAAATTTGGGGGCTCTACCTCCAAAAATGCCCCCACAGGAGCTTTACAAATATCCCCAAAGATTATAATGGACCCAAATTTGTCAGTAAACCCGGAAATAGAGCCAAAATACAAATTTACCAGTATGGGTATTTGACTTGTCTGGATTTACCAAAAAGAAATTGGGCCCAATAAACCCGAACTCGAAATTTACTGGGTTGTTGTTGTTGTTGTTTGCACAACCCTACCCTGGAGAAAATGGCAACTTTGTAGGATAGACTCTATGGCATTACATCCCTTCTGAGCTCCCTCCTCTCCCCAAACTCCACCCTCCTCAGGTACCACCCCCAAACCTCCCAGAATCCCCCAAGATGGCGATCCTGTGATCCCCCATCTGCAATATGGTAGTAATGATGCTATCCTATCTCATACAGCTATCTATCCTGCACTCTCAGAAAGAGCCAGCATGGTGTAGTGTTTAAGAGAGGTGGACTCTAATCTGGAGAACCGAGTTTGATTCCCCACTCCTCTACATGAGTGGTGACCGGATTGGTTTCCCCACTTCTCTTCATGAAGCCAGCTGGGTGCCCTTGGGCTGGTCACAGTTTCTTCGGGCTCTCTTAGCCTCACCTACCTCACAAGGTGTCTGTTGTGGGGAGAGGAAGGGAAGGAGATTGTAAGCTGCTTTGATTTTCCTCAAATGTAGAGAAAATTGGCATATAAAAACCAACTCTTCTTCTCTTGAGGCACAGAGCTCCTCTCCTTGATGTCCAGTGCAGAAATTTCATATTGATGGAAAAGCATTACATCTTTTTCTCCCACACCTTAGGTGGATGCCCTACAAGGACGGCAAATGAGGAGGAAGGACAAAATTTGAACAGAATTTACATATGCTAATTTACAATCATCAATGGAAATTTACACAGGATTTAAATAGAACTATAACTCACCATATCACGCCAGCTATGTGTGGGGGCACCGGCAGCACTCAGCTCCTTGAATGATAGCCTATCACTCAAACGTTTACAACAAATGTCTACAGCAAAAACAAAAGAATTCCAGTTTTACTGGATAGAAGCATAATGAGAAAATTTCAGAGGATAGCCCCCCCCCCTTCAAAAAGAGGATGTATAGAACTAAGTGGGGCCTGGAGAGCTCCCTGACCTGACCTCCATCCTACAGAGATCAGTTCTCCTGGAGAAAATGGCTGCTTTGAAGGGTGGGCTCTAGAGCATTATACCTCACTAAGGTCCCTGTCCTCCCCAAACTCTACCCTCACCGGGCCCCGCCCGCAAATAGGGTTGCCAACTTCCAGGTAACAGTGCTCTCGCGTCTAACTGCCTTCTCCACACCTGATACCAATTTGGTGGGATAAATGTAGTAGGATAACGATAGTATCTACCTTGTGCTATTATGTATCCTGCGGAGGAACTAAGCATTGAGGCAAGTCTGTAATGAAAAGTCGGTTTGTGAAGGAATCGGAAACGAAGCATTCTCGAGAAGATTCGTCTTCCAAGGCTACAAGTCTTTATGACTGCCAGCGTCTCTCCTGAAAATGAATAGACAGCAGAGTTGGAGTTGGCATTCTGTGCAACCTTGTTTGGACTGGTACTTGAATAGGGCATGGACAGCAGTGCACTACACACTATAGTTTGTATTTTGTACCTTTTGGACACTGATAAGATGTTATGAATGTATATATTGTATAAGGAATTGAATATAGTAATTATAAGTTAATAAGTTAGTTCTTGCCCGTCCGTGTTGAATTGTGGTTGAGTTTTCACTAGTACACAGAGGTGTCATTTATTTGTATACAACCTCCAGGTAATAGCAGAAGATCTCCTGCTATTACATTTGATCTCCAGCCAAT
This sequence comes from Euleptes europaea, assembly GCF_029931775.1. Classification (NCBI taxonomy): domain Eukaryota; kingdom Metazoa; phylum Chordata; class Lepidosauria; order Squamata; family Sphaerodactylidae; genus Euleptes; species Euleptes europaea. Next base: position 125,395,990 of record NC_079313.1, read on the forward strand.
AGAGATCAGTTCACCTGGAGAAAATGGCCGCTTTGGCAACTGGACTCTATAGCACTGAAGTCCCTCTCCATCCCAAACCCCGCCCTCCTCAGGCTCCAACCCCAAAATCTCCCACTAATGGCGAAAAGGGGCCTGGCAACCATACCCGCAAATCTCCAGGGATTTCTCAACCCAGAGTGGGCAGCTCTATACATGACAAGCCTCAAAAATGGGGACTGTCCTCTGAAAAAGGGAACATCTGGCCACCCAACCATGCCTACAGTCAAATAATATCATCCAGTGTTCCACCTCATTGTCTTTTATTTGGGAGAAGAAGTCCTCGGCTGTGGACAACTGGCTCATTTGAAACAGCCAATGATCCCATGTGTCAAAGCGCTTTCAAAGACACAGGAGAAAGCCAGCGTCACTCCATCAAGTTGCCCCTGAAGCTTCAGCTTATCGAATAAGGGAAAGGAAGCCATCACGAAAAAAAAATTCTTGAAGACGTGACAGCTTTCTCCAGGTGTTGCTACTAATTGCTTGAAATAATAAGATGCTGTCTGGGATTTCAGACTGGCTCCAATTAACTGATGCAGTCGTGATAGCAAAAGTTCCAGAAAGCTATTCCAATGCTAAAAACAGATTAAGCCTTTCTCATAATTTATTTCTTATTTCATAAATATCCTATATACAGTATGTGTGTGTGTATGCATATGAATATGCATGCATATGTGTGAGTGTGTGTGTGTGTGTGTGTGTGTGTGTGTGTATTTGAAATGTGTTTGGTTAATTGCAGATGCTAGAAGAGGAGAAAATGTCTTAAGGAAGATGGAGATAAAAGATATAAAATTCTAGGGCCTAAAGATAAGGGCTGTGTTCAGATTGCACAATAAACAATATTTTATCAATTATCTTTGAGCAAACCCTGTCCTTTGTGCTTTCTAAATACAGACATTTCAAAAGATTTGTTGATTGGGACAAAACACGGATTTCAAACAAGGATTTGTAGCTAGTCGATTAACCTTAGTTTGTATTACATGTGGTGTTTGAATTCACAAATTTATTGTTTATTTGTTTAAAAGAATTATATGCTACCTATAAGCCCAACCAGGGCCACCAAGGCAGCTAACAACTTAAAAACGGAGCTTTATAAAAACATATCATAAAAGCATAGTTAAATTGTGGAACTCCCTGGCCTAGGATGTGGTGATGGCTGCCAACTTGGAAGGTTTTAAGAGGGGAGCAGACATGTTCATGGAAGAGAGGGCTATTCATGGCTACTGGTAAAAATGGATACTTGTCATGATGCCAACCTATTCTCTCCAGGATCAGAGGAGCATGCCTATGATATTAGGTGTTGTGAAACACAGGCAGGATAATGCTGCTGCAGTCATTTTGTTTGTGGGCTTCCTATAGGCACCTGGTTGGCCACTGTGTGAACAGACTGCTGGACTTAATGGACCTTGGTCTGACCCAGCATGGCTTTTCTTATGTTCTTAACAAGTTAAAATATAACAAACCACAGTTTGGTGAGCAGTAACTCCAACACAGGGAAGATGTTCTACCAGCTCAGAGGCAGGACGGAAGGGAAGAAACAGTCAAACTGGGATTTAAACACAAAGTACAATTTGTTTCTTACATTTGGTAGACTAACCAGAGTTTGTTGGCCAAACCATGGCTTAAATAAACTATCATAGCATCTGAACACAGCCACGCCAGTATAAATCTGTTTTCATCCCTTCTCTGAAGTTTCGACAAAAGCCATGAACACCTCCCAGAATCCCCTTCCCACAGCCAGTGAAGGGGACTTTTGGGAGTTTAAACAGCTTCATTGGCTTGAATCTTTGGTCGCTTATGCATAGGGTTGCCAAGAATATAAATTTACAATTACTAATGAAATTAGAGAGAATTTGTATAAAATGTTTTATAGATGGTATCTTACACTAGTGAGGATAAGTAAAATGAAAAAAGGAACCACGGATTTATGTTGGAAATGTGGTAGTGAAAAAGGAATGTTTGTGCATGCCTGGTGGGTTTGTAAAAAAATTAAAAAAATTTGGAGAAAGGTATTAAAAGAAACTAATAACTTGATTAATATAAAAATTAAAAAGGACCCTGCTTTTTGTTTATTGGGAATTCCTAAAGAAAAAATGAATAAAAGTGACAGAGTCATATGTCAGTATAGTTTTGCAGCTGCGAGGATCACAATAGCTAAATCCTGGAAGCAAGTAAATAAACCTCTAATCAAAGACTGGAGAGAGAAATTATGGATATATATGCAGATGGCCAAATTAACAGAGTCCCTACATGGGAAGGATATGGAAGAATTTAAAAATACATGGTCAAAGGTTCACAATTTAGTGAACGAGTTATAGATGCAATTAAGAAATATGAAATTATTGTTAAACTGTATAACATTAGACTGTTTAGATACTTCTCCGGAAGTCTGCAAGTATGGTGGAGGGTCACTGTTCTAGGTGGGTGGTGGGCTCTAAGGGTACTTTGAATACTATTATTTTATTGTATAAGGATGTGTTTAAACTGTGTATGTAGCCATTTGTATTTTTTTTGTTTTATGTTGTAAAAACTATATATATATATATATATATAAATATATATATATTTAAAAAAAGGTTGCCAGGTTCCTCTTCGCCACCGGCAGGAGGTTTTTGGGGTGGAGCATGAGGAGGGAGGGGTTGGGGAGGAACTTCAATGCCATACAGTCCAATTGCCAAAGCGGCCATTTTCTGCTGGTGAACATATCTCTATTGGCTGGATAGAATTGTAATAGCAGGAGATCTCCAGCTAGTACCTGGAGGTTAGCAACCCTACTTATGCAAGGAACTTTTACCTGAGGTTCATTGCTCGCTGGACCCACACTTTCCTGTTGGGAGTCTATACACCAGCAGTCTCCAAGCCCAAATCAGGAAGTATTTGAATCCTCGCTCCTTGAAATGCTGCTTCGTAATTGGCTGTAGTGAGAGAAAAATCCCTCCCGAAATCCAATTGCCGCATAAAAAGACATGTTAAGAGCATTTTAAGAACAAAAACAAAAACGGAGCTATTGGAAAGGGGGGGACCCAAGACTCGTTTTTAAAAGCCATCTGCTCATTTGAATCCCTGCCCTTGACATACTGCTTTGTAATTGGCTGTCTGCATGCTGTGAGCGAAACCAAGCTTCTGTGTCCCGCACTTTGCCTTATGGATGGGGATTTCAAGCGGGCTGAGCTCAGGGGAGAGGGAAGAATCAGGTTAATAGAGGGACGAGAAGTCCCAGGATTTGTGAGGGCTGGCAGTGAGGTCATCTTTAATGGACGGAAAACTCATGCATAACTCCAAGGAACAACCGAGACAGACGTGGCAGGGGTTGAAAGTACCCATGCATAAACAACCTTTGTGAACTTTCCTAAAAGAAATATTTGCTAGTAGGGTTGCTTAGGGGGAGGGGGGAGATGTGTTCCAGCCTTTCTTGATTGACTGCAAGCAGTAGTAAAGTTACCAACTCTAGCTTGGGAAATTCCTGGAGATTTGGGGGCAGAGCCTGGGGATGGTGGAGTTTGGGGAAGGGAGGGGTCACAGCGGTATAATGCCCTCCAAAGCAGCCATTTTCTCCAAAGAAACTGATCTCTGTGGACTGGAGATGAGCCATAATTCTGGAAGATTGCCAGGCCTCACCTGGAGGTTGACAACCATATTTGCTAGTCAAACAGGACATGATCAGTGTTACGTAGGTTAATAACCACTCTCTTTCACCCCATCCCATTTAATAACTCCAACATAACACAAAGATGGAGCCTCCTCAAAATAAAATCTAACTCTCTAGCCATAAGGTAAGACAAAGAACTGATTGGTGAGACAAAGAACTGATTAAAAAGGAAAAAAAGAAATTTGCCTTTGTGAAACTCCTTTTTTATGAAATAAGAGTCGGCAGAGGTTGTGAGGCATATTTCCTACGCCTCCTATCGTCAAAAGTTCACAATTCATGCCTGATTTTCTCTAAGCTCTACAAATCTTTCTAATGGCATGTTGGAAAATCCACATAAACAACAAGATCAGAGAATATGAGCAGTAACACCTAGCAACCTCCCTAATAAATCTGAGAGAATTAAGCTTCTGTTGTGTCTGTTTTTCCTCAGGGTCAAAGGCATGCTCTTTAAAGCAACCTCAGCCGACATTTGCAAATTATTCTACACTCCCCCCCATTCCAAAATGCAAGGGAATATTTTATATTTGAGTATCCAGAACAAATTTCTTTAAATATTTAACTACATGTCAAAATATTACATTTACAAGTTCAAATCATAAAAAATTTATCAGGGGTTTGAAAAATTCAGTGGCGACATTACACAAATTGGAATAGAACTCAGAAACACCTCAATATTAAAGGAAGTGGATTCTGGTCGGAGGTACTGCTTACATCTGGATTCAACTGTGTACTTAGCAGGTCGGATTTTAAAATAAAAGATATAGGCGCTGTACTAACAGAGAGCAGCTCTGTTTTTCTGCCTCTCTCGTGCACTCTAATAAAAATAGTTTCTCCTATATATATATATATATATATATATATATATATATATATTTTTTTTTTTTTTTTTTTTTTTTAAAGAATGACCCAGTGCGTCTCCTTCCCTAGCTCTATTCATTTTGGTAAATTAGGAGCAAGTTTTGAATAACAGCTTCTCAGCTGCAAGTACAGCAACTATGGTCTTTTATGCAGGGCCATTTCCTAGCGGTCACCCACCCACCCCGACTTCTTCGGGGCTTCCTTTTGATTATGCATGCACTTTCCACCCATCAGAGGTCAGCTCGCTCTCCCTGCTGGTTTTGCCCGCATTATCCAGATTCTGGATAAAACATAGGGTTGCCAACCTCCAGGTACTAGCTGGAAATCTCCTGCTATTACAACTGATGTCCAGCTGATAGAGATCAGTTCACCAGGAGAAAAGGGCTGCTTTGGCAATAGGACTCTATGGCATTGAAGTCCCTCCCCTCCCCAAACTCCTCCCTCCTCAAGCTCCGCCCCAAAAACCTCCCGCCGGTGGCATAGAGGGACCTGGCAACCCTGGGCTTAGAGGTCATAAGGATGGGCCAAAAGGAAAGCCAGCACGATCCAGGAGTTTGAATGCGATTTTTAATCTAAATAAAATGGTCAGGGGAACGAAGAGTTTCACTAGGCCTAGAGTGAGGAGCCCCGTGGCGCAGAGTGGTAAGCTGCAGTACTGCAGTCAAAGCTCTGCTCACGACTTGAGTTCGATCCCAACGGAAGTTGGTTTCAGGTAGTCGGCTCAAGGTTGACTCAGCCTTCCATCCTTCCGAGGTCGGTAAAATGAGCGCCCAGCTTGCTGGGGGTAAAGGGAAGACGACTGGGGAAGGCACTGGCAAACCACCCCGTAAACAAAGTCTGCCTAGGAAACATCGGGATTTGACGTCACCCCATGGGTCAGAAATGAACCGGTGCTTGCACAGGGGACCTTTACCTTTACCTTAGAGTGACTCATAGAGGCATAAGAAAGCAAATGATCACAGCTTTCCTCCTCTGCTCTTGCAGGCTACTAGATCCTAATAGATCCACAAAGACAGGCTCTACCTATAGGAATACATATACCAATCCTAAATGGGTATATACTAGGGTTGCCAACCTCCAAGTAGTAGCTGGAGATCTCCTGCTATTACAACTGATCTCCAGGTGATAGAAAACAGTTCCCCTGGAGAAATTGGCCACTTTGGCAACTGGACTCTATGGCATTGAAGTCCCTCCCCTCCCCAAACCCGCCCTCTTCAGGCTCCGCCCCAAAAACCTCCCACCGGTGGCAAAGAGGGACCCGACAACCCTATAGGTGGAGCTGAGAGAGCTCAAAGAGATCTGTGACTAGCCCAAAGTCACCCAGCTGGCTTCATGTGGAGGAGCGAGGAAACCAACCTGGTTCACCAGATTAGAATCCACCCCCCCTTAACCGCTACACCACACTGGTAAAATAACCTTGCATAAAACTTTTAAGCCATGGTTCCCGCCTTCCCGGGAGCCATCTTTGCTGCCCCGGGAGAGAGAGGGAACGATCGCGGCGAGGGGGGGAGGGCGATCGGGCCCGGCCGGCCGACATGTGCGTTTGCGCGCACACGCGGCTCGTGCCGGTCCCGATCTGCCCGGCTACAGCCCTCTCATTGGCTGGGACAAGGAAGGGTCCCAGCCAATGGGGGCGGAAGGCGGGAGCTGGGTGGGGGCGTGGAAAACTCCGCCCCAATACTATATAAAGGGGAGCGGAGCCCGCCCACAGCTCACTCCGTTTTTCTGCTTGAAGACGGAACGGTGGTTGAGGAGCGATTGTTGGTTTGAGCGGACAAGCCTAGGGAGATATTTAACGAGAGTGGAGGCGAGTTTAGTAGAGAGCGGACAAGCACAGAGAGACATCTTTATTGAGCGGACAAGCCCAGATAGATCGGATCGGTTGGGGGGGGGGGGGAAGGGGAAGAAGGGGCCGGCTGGAGCCTGCGGGCTGTTTTGCCCAGTGTGCCTAAGCTATTGAAGGGCACAATACATCCCACGCTTGCTTCAGTGGGTGGTGCTTACGCTGCTGCAAGCAGCCTACTCTGCAGCAACCCCCCCTTTTTTCTCCTGTTTGATAACGCTATTATAGCGACTGTTGCTTTGCTGTAAGCAACCCCCCCCCTTTTTCATCTTGTTAAGCAAACGTTTTGCTGGTGACTGTTTTCCCCGCTGGCCTGCCTCCTTCAGAGCAGTACACGTGCTACATGTGGTTTCATATAGCCACACGTTTTACACCAAGCATTTGCTCTCCAGTTGACTTATTGGGGCTAGAAATTTGCTATCTGCTCCTCCTGTTGTAGGCAGTCAGGCATTCAGGCATATAAAGCCAATCTAATCCTGTTAACATATCATAGATCTTCACTTGAATCTACTACAAATTGTGTTTATTGCTTCCTATCTCATAGATCTTTACTTGACCCTGCTACAACTTGTGGTTCATTGCTTCCTATCTCATAGATCCTTACTTGGATTTTCTACAAATTGTTGCTTATTGCTTCCTATCTCATAGACCTTTACTTAAATATATTGCAGTTTTAGTTTCTTGCCTACATATTTCCCCCTGCTATTTCTGAGTCAGGGTGGGTATAATTAATTGAGTATGGCCCCAAAACGCAAGGCTGCTTCTCAGCAGCAGGTCTCTACTCCACGGACTAGGGGGAGGGCTGGGGCTACTCGACGTTCTTGGGCCGCGCTGGCTTCTACTAGGCGTCGTGCTGGTCCTCCTCCAACAAACCAGACTCCGTCTCACAGCCAAGATAGGCTTACGCGCTCTAGGGCCGCTGGTTCAAGCGCTACCAGGGCTTTACAGACCGCTGTTAATGCAGTCCGGTCCCCGCACACTGGGAGCTCTACTCGGGGGGTCACAGCCGCGAAGCATTTGCCCATGTCTAAAGCAAAAGCTCGCGCAAGAGCTGCCGGCTTCAGAGACCTTTCTTATGCGGTGCAAAAGCTTTCTAATAAGATAAATGAGTGGAATGCACGCCAGGATGAGGATGATGCTATGCCTGGCCCCAGTGGTCTCAATACTTGTAGGGGCCGCTCAAATAAACGCACTAGGGGAGGCGGGGACTCTCCTTCCTCTGCACATTCCAGCTCATCCTCGAGCAGTCCTGACCAGAGACGACCCAAGAGGGGCGGCAAGGCTGTTAAAAAACGGAGCAGGAAGAGGTCTGACAAGCGGAGGCGAACGGTAGAATCGTCGTCTTCTTCTTCCGACGGTGAGTCTTCTAATTCTAGTGACTCACTTGATGGGACAAATGATTACTGGCTCTCTGCAGCGTATGTGCCCGGTTTATCTAATTGGGCACTTAAGCGTCTTAAAGAGCAACCACAACAGCCAGGTCATGGGGAAGCCAGGGAGATGTGGGAACCAAGGCCACTTAGCAGGGGTCTCATTCTTCCTCCTGCATTTAAAGATGATGAGGATCCCCCTGGCATTCATCTTCCCAGGAGGCTGAGGAAGGACATTCTCAACGGCTACTATGTCGATGTCTTTACCCTCATAAAGCCGGAGGAGGAGGAAGGCCGTAAGTCTAGGCCATCTTCACGGGATAAACGGAAGGACAAGGCGGGTGTAGGTGACAGGTCATTTGATAAGTGGATAGCAGGGTTTACCATTTTTGCTGGCGTAGTTGCTTCTTCCTACCCGGAAAGGGCCTGGCACCTCTTAAATCACCAGGGTAATGTGCTCAGGGCTAGGACCTTGGCCGGCGATTCCGCTGCCATAGAATATGACGAAGCCTTCCGTAAACGTGCATCTAAAAATGAGAGGACCCGCTGGGACCTCATTAATAGTAATTTATGGCTACTCAAGGTCGGTCCGCACATTACGAAGCCCAGAGTCGAGGTCAACAAAGCTTCATGGCCTAACAAGCCCCGTAGGGACCCCGAAAAACGTTTTTGTTGGGATTATGGGGTGGGAAAATGCCAAAGGAAAACGTGCAAATATGATCACTCTTGTGAGATGTGCTTTGGCCCCCATCCTCGTTCCACTTGCCCACGGGGGGGGCCTTCTGGTCGTCAGCCCTTTCGGGGGGGCAGGTCAGGCCCTTCAGGTAGCAAGAAAGATAGCAGTTCCGCCAATACCAACAGCTCCGCTACCAAGTAGACGCGGGCGTCTACAGGGTCTGGCCTGCACACCAATTAAACTAGACAATTTGAGGCCACTGTTGGCTCGTTATCCAAATAAGGCTGGAGCACTATACCTGTTAGAGGGCTTCTCAGTTGGTTTCCGCATTCCTTTTTTCAACGCCCGACCACCTATGTCAGCAGGCAATCTGAAATCAGCTACAGATCTGCCCGAAGTAGTAACTCAAAAAATCAGCAAGGAGTTAGAATTGGGCAGAATTGCTGGCCCCTTTTCTTCCCCACCTATTCCCAATCTGAGAGTATCTCCGCTGGGAGTAGTGCCTAAAAAAGCACCTGGGGAGTTCAGGTTGATACACCACCTTTCCTACCCAAAGGGGCTCTCTGTTAACGATGGGATTCCACCCGAGCTGTCAACGGTAAAATATTCATCATTCGATCATGCGCTGAGTTTGGTAAGATCTTGTGGTCACTCAGCCTTGTTAGCAAAATGTGACATTCAGTCAGCTTTCAGGTTGCTTCCAGTACACCCGGACGATTTCTGTTTACTGGGTTTCCAGTTTGGGGGGTCATTTTACGTAGATAAGGCCATGCCAATGGGCTGCTCTGTAGCATGTGCAGCATTTGAGGCCTTCAGTTCCTTTTTGGAATGGGCAATATGCTGGCGAACGGGGTTGTCCACCGTGACCCATTATTTGGATGATTTTTTATTTATCGGGCCTCACAATGACCCTTCATGCGGCAACCTTCTGACAGCCTTTTCCGCTTTGGCTGAGGAATTAGGTGTGCCGTTAGCAGCAGAAAAAACAGAGGGCCCTTCCCCTATTCTTACATTTCTGGGCATTCAGATCGATACCATCAATGGGACTTCCAGATTGCCTGAAGACAAACTCATGGCCCTAAGGGCATTGCTGTCTCTAGTTGCTAATAAAGAGAAATGCACCTTGAAAGAGTTGCAGTCTCTCATCGGCCATCTAAATTTTGCTTGCCGGGTCATTGCCCCGGGCAGGGCCTTTTGTGCTCGCTTCAATCAAGCCACAAGGGGCGTTAGAGCCCCACACCATCGTATCAGGGTTTCAAAAGGCATAAAAGAGGACATAAAAACGTGGCTTCAGTTTCTTGAGCAATACAATGGCATATCCCTTTGGCAACACAGCCTTGATTTAGGACGGGATTTGCAAGTCCAATCTGATGCTGCTGGCAGCATCGGTTTCGGGGTTTATTTTGACGGTCAGTGGTGTGCACAGCGTTGGCCTGAGGGTTGGCAGGGGTCGGGCATATGCCGGGATTTAACATTCTTGGAATTATTCCCCATAGTGGTTGCGGTTCACATCTGGGCTGACCGTTTCCAGAATGCCAGAGTTCGCTTCTGGTGCGACAACCAGGCTGTGGTCAGGGTGGTTAACAGGCAAACCTCCAGATCAGACAGGGTCATGCGCCTCGTGCGCTTCCTGGTGTTAACATCTTTAGCCAATAACATTTCTATGACAGCCCAACACGTGCCAGGCCTAGATAATTGCTTAGCGGATGCTCTGTCTCGTTTTCAGATGGACAGATTCCGTCTCCTGGCACCAGATGCGAATCGGCTCCCGCAACCCTTTCCAACAGAGCTTTGGGCTCTTGGGGACACATCATTATGACCGGCATCCGGAGCTCAATGGCCCCTGCCACCATTCGGGCATATGATAGAGCTGTGCATCAATTTGAGAATTTTATGTCCACTATGGGCCGAGCTGGTCTGTGGCCTGTCACAGAAACGCTGGCTCTACGTTACTTAGCCCATTTAAAAGACGCTGGGTATGCTGCTAGGACTATTGGGGTTCACATGGCGGCTATTTCTTTCTTTTCGAAAGCTCATGGTTTTGATGACCCTTGTGCTTCCTTTCGAGCCAGGAAGGCTGTCAAGGGCTGGCAACGCGAGATACCTTCTATCAGGGACGACAGGAGGCCAGTCACGTTGGATATGTTGACAATAATTGTCCAATCGCTGCCTTCCTTGTGCAATTCTTGCTATGAAGCCACTTTATTTGAGGCCGCGTTATCTTTAGCTTTCTTCGGGGCGTTTAGACTCAGCGAACTCGTGGCTCAATCCCGACACGATTTGACCGGCAGGGCGTTGCTGTTGGGTGATATACGCTTTCATAAGTCGGCATTGATAATTGTCATTAGGCGATCCAAGACTGACCAATCCGGAAAAGGGATGAGTGTCCGGCTGCACAAGGCTTCTACTGTACGGCCGTGCCCTGTCAGGGCGTTAAAGAGATTTCTAGCCATACGGCCGCACGTCGGAGGATACTTATTGATGCACGCTGACTGCACTCCACTGACTCGTTACCAGTTTATCAGCGTCTTTAAAGCCACGGTCAGCTCCATGGGTTTCTCCACATCTGAATTTAGTGGCCACTCCTTTCGTATAGGGGCAGCCACACAAGCGGCTTGGGAGGGCATGGTTCCCAGTCAGATACAAGCCATCGGCCGATGGCGTTCTGCTTCATATAAGTCCTATGTCAGGCCTGACCGTGTTTTCCTTTAATTGTTCTCTGAGTTTTAGGTCCATGGCGGACAGTATGGATCGTGGGCCATAGCATCGTTTTCTGGAATGAACGTTATGCCGTGGCATCTGGATGGGGTCAGCATTTGGGACTGGAGCAAGCGGTCCGGGTGCAATGGTTCGGCCAACGAGGCATGCGTTGGCGTTCACTGATGCCGGTCCTGCATCACCTGCTGGAAAGGTTTGGAGCTCCTCACGCACTGGTTCTCCAGCTAGGTGAAAATGACTTAGTATACACTCGGGGCAAGGACCTTGCTACGGAAATTTGCCGTGATTTATCAGTGCTGGCATCGTTATGCCCGGCAACGGTTATCTGCTGGTCGGATCTCCTGGAAAGGAGGTGCTGGAGAGGCGCCCGCAATGTGCGGAGGGTAGACGTGGCTAGGAGGAAAGTCACCAACGCTGTTGGGAGGGCAGTGATCAGACTAGGCGGAATGATAATACGCCAATGGGACATTTCTTTCCGCATAGCATCATTTTATCGTAGGGATGGCGTGCACCTCACCAGCTGGGGCATGGATCTCTGGCTACACAATGTTCGGGGGGGCTTAAGGAATTGGCTGCAGCTGTGAAGGGTGGCGGAAGCTGCAAGGGTCCGAGAGTTTAGTTCGGTCTCCCTGCAGTTGCGGGGGCCCGTGAGTTGAGTTCGGTCTCCTTGCAGCTTGTTGGCGGTTCGGCATGGGGATGTGTCACGTTGGGGGGAAGCGCCATAGGTATGGGGTCGCTTCCCTGATTTGGGAACCCTAGTTAAGGGGTTTTGGGAGAGGCTTCATGGGCAGGCCCTGGTGGCAGGGCAGGTTGTCCGCCTCTTCCCATGTGGTGGGGGATAACACCCAGTGGCGTTCGTCCTGGTGTCATCCTGGTACTGCCATCCCAGTTGCCCACAGCGGGACCGCTGTGGGCAGATGCTACTTATGGCCGTGGTGGGAACGGCCTTGGCATTTGACACATCGCACATGCTGCGCCACGGGGGTCGCAGCTGTTTGCCAATTCCAAGCAGTGGCCAATTTATTCCAAAATCACTCCAATTCTTTACAATTAAATGTTAATAATGTTGTTGTTTAATAAAGTTGTGTTTTAATAAATTGTTAACTTTGGAAAAATGTCTCTAATATTTATTGAATAGCGGCGTTCCTTCTTAAATAACCCTGGGTCAGCAAGCCATGGTTCCCGCCTTCCCGGGAGCCATCTTTGCTGCCCCGGGAGAGAGAGGGAACGATCGCGGCGAGGGGGGGAGGGCGATCGGGCCCGGCCGGCCGACATGTGCGTTTGCGCGCACACGCGGCTCGTGCCGGTCCCGATCTGCCCGGCTACAGCCCTCTCATTGGCTGGGACAAGGAAGGGTCCCAGCCAATGGGGGCGGAAGGCGGGAGCTGGGTGGGGGCGTGGAAAACTCCGCCCCAATACTATATAAAGGGGAGCGGAGCCCGCCCACAGCTCACTCCGTTTTTCTGCTTGAAACCCACCCACCCTCCCTATTGTTTTACTGATAGTCACAGCTTGGGGCGGTTCGGCATGGGGATGTGTCACGTTGGGGGGAAGCGCCATAGGTATGGGGTCGCTTCCCTGATTTGGGAACCCTAGTTAAGGGGTTTTGGGAGAGGCTTCATGGGCAGGCCCTGGTGGCAGGGCAGGTTGTCCGCCTCTTCCCATGTGGTGGGGGATAACACCCAGTGGCGTTCGTCCTGGTGTCATCCTGGTACTGCCATCCCAGTTGCCCACAGCGGGACCGCTGTGGGCAGATGCTACTTATGGCCGTGGTGGGAACGGCCTTGGCATTTGACACATCGCACATGCTGCGCCACGGGGGTCGCAGCTGTTTGCCAATTCCAAGCAGTGGCCAATTTATTCCAAAATCACTCCAATTCTTTACAATTAAATGTTAATAATGTTGTTGTTTAATAAAGTTGTGTTTTAATAAATTGTTAACTTTGGAAAAATGTCTCTAATATTTATTGAATAGCGGCGTTCCTTCTTAAATAACCCTGGGTCAGCAAAAGAAAAACCCGAGATATTATTTATTGTTACATTTACAAAGACTTGGATTAGTTTGAAAACAAGTTACTACATTCTTGCAAGAAATATTTAGATAGTATTGTGAGGTCAAAATGAAACTTCAACAATAAGATATTTTCTGACGTCTTCCAAGGGGTGGAGGGAATTACCGTTCCTCTCCCTCTAAAAGGATTTTGATGGAATAACATCTGTGTTGCGATTATTGTGAATACTTTAAACTGACAGCAAGCCTCTAAGGGCCATTGCTCATTAATGTTCCGTGCATAAAATTAAAACTAGAAATATTTTTTTTCCGATCCATTTTGAATCATTTAAGCAATTTTCATGCAAAGGAACTATTGTGCCGCAATAATATATTTGGAAAGTAAAGTATGAAAGCTATTAAAATGTCTAAGACCTCCTGCTTTTCATCAAAAAGAACGGGGAGAAAGCGCTGTCTCCTGATTTGAAATGCATGCTGCATGAGACACGGAAAACTACTTTAGAATAGCATTAAGGGGTCGACTCCAACCCATTGAATCTGAAGTTAAGTTTTCTAAAATCATCTTTAATTCATGCTGTTTTGCTGAGGTGTTGAAGCATATGGTGGTACGCGGAAGCTCCCCCAAGTGCTTACTAAAAGGCACCTAACCAAAAGAGGCTAGAATATCTGCATCTTCTTTTCTTTCCAAAGTTGGTGAGAGACTCTCTTCTTCAAGCCTTTGACATCCATGGCCTAGTTTACTGGGTAGTTGTTACAATAAATGTCACAGAGTTTTTGGAGGGCAGGGTAAAAATGTGAGGTCGGACAGACAGAGTGTCCAGCTGTCCTCGACTAGGGCCAGGGCTTTTTTGGACCTGACCCCGGTCTTGTGGAACTGCCTTTCTAATGAGACCAGGGCCCTGTGGGACCTCCAAGAGACCTGCAGGGCCTGTAAAACAGAGTTATTCCTACAGAGTAGAAAAGTGTGGAAAATAGGGTTGCCAGGTCCCTCTTTGCCACCGGTGGGAGATTTTTGGGGTGGAGCCTGAAGAGGGCGGGTTTGGGGAGGGGAGGGACTTCAATGCCATAGAGTCCAATTGCCAAAGCGGCCATTTTCTCCAGGTGAACTGATCTCTGTCGGCTGGAGATCAGTTGTAATAGCAGGAGATCTCCAGCTATTACCTGGTAGTTGGCCTCACCTGGAGGTTGGCAAGCCTAGTTTACAACACCAAACTGCTGGGGGGGGGGCTGAAAGGGAAGAGGAGGATGTAATTGAAGAGAGACAGTTGGCATTGTCTGGTGTTGAAATGTTTTATAAAGCCGCTGCTAGAAGGAAAAAAATGTACTGGAAAGTTGACAGAAGGCCAAAAATATTAATATACTAGAACACAGCGAACTTTTTGCAAGCTGTAAATATTTTCCCAGATTCTCAAATATAGTCAGGAAGTGTGTTCAGCTCTTTCTCTGCTAAATCATCCAGAACAAGTGAATAGCACAAGCCATTCTTGTAAACTAGCCATTCTTGTAAACTATTGTTATTTGTCTACCATCCTGTTTCTAAGAGCTTCAGAGGAACAATCTTGTAAGAAAGTGCGAGTTAAGAAACAGTTGTTTGTGCAGACAGCTGTCTGCTGAGCTTGGCAACTGACATGAGGTTTGAACCTGGATCGTCCCATAACCGAGCCCCGCATCTGGACCCCTGTACTATACACCTACCGTGCAATGCTAAACAGAGTTATTCCCTTCTGGGTTTAAAAGGGTATAATTCTATTTGGGATTGCACTGTTAAGCACATTCCATTTCAGTTCTCAAATGTGAAATAATCATCCTGAAGAAATTCAAATCCTCAAACGACAGGACATCAAAGCCCTGTTTGCATTTCCGTATTCTGTCATGTATAGGGTTGCCATCCTCCAGGTAGTAGATGGAGATCTGCTATTACAACTGATCTCCAGCCGATAGAGATCAGTTCACCTGGAGAAAATGGCCAGTTTGGCAAATGGACTCTATGGCATTGAAGTCCCTCCTTTCTCCAAACCCCGCCCTCCTCAGGCTCCACCCCAAAAACTTCCCACCGATGGTGAAGAGGAGCCTGGCATCCCTAGTCATGTACTTGGGAACTAGTGTGAAAGTACGATTGATTTTGCAAGTGGGTCTCTCATTTTCCAACTCTCCTTAACAACTTACACAAATATCAGAAAGGAATTAGGCATGCTGTCCTATAACACTGAAGGGAGAATATGACCAAAAGCTGCTGCCTTCCCCTTATGTGTATGAGCGCGCTGTCAAGTCACAGCTGACTTATGGCGACCCCGTAGGGTTTTCAAGGCAAGAGGCGTTCAGAGGTGGTTTGCCATGGCCTGCCTCTGTTGGGCTGAGTTCTGAGAGAACTGTGATTGGCCCAAGGTCACCCAACAGTCTTCAGGAGAGCCAGCGTGGTGTAGTGGTTTGGAGCAGTGGACTCTGATCTGGAGAACCGGGCTTGATTCCCCACTCCTCCACATGAGTGGCAGAGGCTAATCTGGTGAACTGGATTTGTTTCCCCACTCCTACACATGAAGCCAGCTAGGGGACCTTGTCCTAGTCACACTCTCTCAGCCCCACCTACCTCACAGGGTGTCTGGTGCGGAGAGGGGAAGGGAAGATGATTGTAAACCAATTTGATTCTTTCTTGGTAGAGAAAGTTATCATATTACAACCAACTCTTTCTTCTTCATGCGGAGGAGTGGGGAATCAAACTCGGTTCTCCAGATTAGAGTCAACTGCTCTTAATCACTACACCTTGCTGGCTCCTTTCCCTTATCCTTTTATTAATATGAAACTCCCTCATCCTCTATGCAGTAATAATCCCCGGTGATTCTAATATGAATTAAACAAATGTGAGTGTATGCTTGGAACCTTAGATACAGTTCCCCCTAACTGGACCCCTAACATAAAACAAGAACATCTTTGCATATAGGATTATAGGGAGACATGAAACTGGAAGCTGACAAGAGACTCGATGAGCTGTGATCTTATAAACCCCTGATTCAAATCTTGTCTCGGTCATGAATTCAGCACTCAGTGGCCTTAACTAAGCCACCCTCAGCCATAGCACCCTTACTCACCTGCAATATGAATGTAATAATAACACTAGCCTACCTCACACGGTTGTGAAGAGTGCAAGAAGATCACATGTCTAAAGCTCTCCAAACAGAAGAAGAAGAAGAAGAAGAAGAAGAAGAAGAAGAGGAGGAGGAGGAGGAGGAGGAGAGTTGGCTTTTATATGCCGACTTTCTCTACCACTTAAGGAATAATCAAACTGACTTACAATCACCTTCCCTTCCCCTCCCCACAACAGACACCCTGTGAGGTAGGTGGGGCTGAAAGAGTTTGGAGAGAACTGTGGCTAGCCCAAGGTCACCCAGCTGGCTTCGTGCATAGGAGTGGGGAAACCAGCCTGGTTCACCAGATTAGAGTCCACCGTTCATGTGGAGGAGTGGGGCATCAAACCCGGTTCTCCAGATCCGAGTCCACCGCTCCAAACCACTGCTCTTAACCACTACACCACCCCATACAAATGCTAAGCATTGGCCTGGTAACCAACCCCTTTGCTCAGCAGAGGGTTTAAGTATTCCATACAGCAAACTTCAAATCCCATGAAGTTTAAGGAAGGCTGTTGGGGTGGACAGGGTCCTCAGTGGGGCACAATGCCACAGAGTCCACTCTCCAAAGCATCCGTTTTCTACAGGAAAACTGATCTCTGTAGTCTGGAGTTGAGCTGTAATTGTGGGGAATCCCCAGGCCCCACCTGGAGTCTGGCATCCCTAGATTGCTGGGCCTGTTTTGCCTTTTGTGGAGACTCTGGGGTGCCATTTTAAAACGTTGGGTGGCAGGCATGGGTGCAAGGTCCCTCTTCACCACTGGCGGGAGGTTTTTGGGGCGGAGCCTGAGGAGGGTGGGGTTTGGGGAGGGACTTCAGTGCCATAGAGTCCAATTGCCAAAGCAGCCATTTTCTCCCGGTGAACTGATGTCTATTGGCTGGAGATCAGTTGTAACAGCAGGAGTTCTCCAGTTAGTACCTGGAGGTTGGCAACCCCAGTGGCGGGTAAGCCTTGGCGTTACAGAAGCAGACGCCCTGTTCTCCTCCCTGAAATATTGCAGGGAGTTTGCTTTGTTATGCCGTGTGTGCCCTGGAAACTGAGGTGTTGCTGTGCTACACACCAACACAGAGTTCACTCCGGTGGACAAGCACGCAACCGGCCCATCCATGCCAGGGCAGGCCTAGGCGAAAGCCTTGCCTCCTCCCACAGCATTCCCCAGCTGTCTCCTAGCAACGGCACAGCAGAAGCAGCTGTTACTCACCGGTTTACCTCTCGCTTACCTGGCGGCGGCCAGAGTCCAGCTCCAGCAGGTGCTCTTCCTCCACCTGACTCCCAGGGGGCGTTAGTCCAGAGCAGGGGCTAAGATGTCACAGAAAAACCAACTGAACTTCGTGGCCAGGGACCAGATTTGGTAAAACCATTATTTCCTCTCCTAACTAACCACTCTCCTTTAATTACCCCGCCTAGGGTTGCCAGGTCCCTCTTCACCCCCGACAGGAGGCTTTTGGGGCGGAGCCTGAGGAGGGCGCGGTTTGGGGAGGGGAGGAGCTTCAATGCCATGGAGTCCAATTGCCAAAGTGGCCGTTTTCTCCAGGTGAACTGATCTCTGTCGGCTGGAGATCAGTTGTAATGGCAGGAGATCTCCAGCTAGTACCTGGAGCTAGTACCTAACAAACAGAAAACCTATGCTGCTATAATAGAAACTGCAAACAACAACCAGCATGGGGCTCAACAAATTCTAATACATGTGCAACTATATCTAACTATTTACATTCTTTTATTATAATTTTCTTTAGACACCTCAACAGGTTGATAACTACTCAATGTTTTTTGCAGTACCTGGAGGTTGGCAACCCTAACCTCGCCCCAAACCCAGTTTCCCCTCTTTCTGTTTCCTAGTCAGCTGTTTCATTTTTCCGTTATTGGAGTATCTTGTCCAAGCAGGCAGAAGTTGCCTCAAACACTGCAATCTATAGCAGTGAGATCCATCTTAACTAGGATTGTTAACACCAAACTGGGAAATTCCTGGAGATTTGGAGACAGTGCCTAGGGTGGGGGGAAATTTGGGAAGGGACTTTTCCTAGAAACTGTGGTAAACCATAGAGTCCACCCTCCAAAGCTGCCATTTGCTCCAGGGGAATTGATCTCTGTAGTCTGGAGGTCAGTTGTAATTCCATAAGAACTCCAGGTTTCATCTGGAGGTTGGCAATCCTAAACTCATTTTCAATGGACTTGGACATTATAATAAATCCAGAGGGTTATGTGTGTGTGTGTGTGTGCAAGGCTATGCAGCATTACTTCAGAGTAAATCCAAGTTGCACTGCAAGACAATTGCAGCAAAAAATAAACCGGAGTTTTGTGGCTAGCAAATCTATACTCCAGCATAAAATGTGTTAGTCTTTGAGATGCCACAAGTCACCTTAAAAAGTACCCACATCTCCTTATCTTATAGACCCCTTCTCCCCTAATATGGTACTACTGCCTGAAGTTATGTGGTACAATCACACAAGCCTCTACCCATCTCAATTTGATAATGAAATCCATCCCCTCCAATTCTGTGAGCGCCTGTATGCAAATGAGCATTTAGGCATAACTTGATTATAACTTTCAGTGTATCTTCAAAGCAGCCATTAAATAATAAACCACAGATAGGGTAACAGCCTTATCTTTACCAGACGGCAGATAAATTAAATGATAGTCGTGAAAACATACAGGAAAGTGTGTGCAATCAATGGAATAATAAAAGAAGATCTTATAGAAGAATATAAATCCCAACTGAATAAAAAATGGGTAAGTGTTTCTATCTTTGCCTTTCCACACAGGCAGACTCTCTGTTCAATTGGACTAAGAATCTGCCAAATAATTAATTAAGGGGTAAGAAAAGTCCTCGAAAAATTGGAATGGTTAAGAATTCTAGATCATCTGGAAGCACTGGAAAAGATGGGGTGCTCGGTCCCCAGAAGGAGGGTGCACATTATCGTTTTTCCTTTCAACTGTTCCCCCATATTTTATTATATGGCTTGCATGTTGTGAGACACCCTGAGCTCAGCTTCAGCCGAGGAGTGAGGGCGGGGTATAAAACTAATAAATAAATTAAATAAATAAATAAATAAATAAGGGTTGCCAGCTCCAGATTGGGAAATACCTGGAGATTTGGAAGGTGGAGTCTGAGAAGAGCGGGGTTTGGGGAGGAGAGGGAACTCAGTGAGATATAATGCCACAGAGTCTACTTTCCAAAGCTGCCATTTTCTCTGGATCGACTGATCTCTGTCACCTGAAGATCAATTGTAATAGCGGGAGATCTCCACCCACCACCTGGAGCTTGGCAACCCTAGCTAGCTGAGATGTTCCTAGGATTCCCTTCTCCTGCTGCTTGCATGAGAGACAGAGGCACCAGATGAACACATGAAGCTGCCTTATACTGAATCAAACCCTTGGTCCAGCAAAGTCAGTATTGTCTACTCAGACGAGCAGCAGCTCTCCAGGGTCTCAGGCAGAGGTCTTTCCCATCACCAGCTTGCCTAGTCCCTTTAACTGGAGATGCCAGGGATTGAACCTGGGACCTTCTGCATGCCAAGCAGATGCTCTACCACTGAGCCCCAGCCAGTAATTGATGACTAGCATCTGTTCTGTTACTTGCTGTCCATAATGGCTCAGTGGTAGAGCATCTGCTTGGCAGGCAGAAGGTCCCAGGTTGAGTCGCTGGCATCTCCAGTTAAAGGGACCAGGCAAGTAGGTGATGTGAAAGACCTCAGCCTGAGACCTTGGAGAGCTGCTGCCGGTCTGAGTAGGGCTGTCGATTCGGTTCGTCCTGAACCGAAAAACAGCCGAATTTCCCCTGATTCAGCGGTTTTTAGTTCGGATGGAACTGAACTCAAAAAAGGCGGGAAATGGGGAGCCGAATTCAGTGAGTCCGGGGTGTTTGGTGAATAAATTCGGCAAATTGGGGTCCAGCGCAGCAGCATAACCTTCAGTTAGTAAGCAGCATTCTCCTGTGGCCAAGCTGGGTTTTCTTCCCCACCCTTAATGTGCATCTCTGACAATGGGGGGTTGCAATTAGCAGCGCTTGCCGCCCACACCCAAAGCTCCCAGCCCCGACAAACAGCTGAGCTGTGGGGAGCAAGGGCGGGGCCGGTGTGAAGAAGACGGAACAGAAGACATCCACAATAACACCCATTTTGGGGCTGTTCTCTATAATTTTTCTCCTGTGTGTGTGTGTGGGGGGGGAAGCAGAGTCTGTGTGTGTGTGGGGAGGGACCAGTTTCTGTGGGTCGGGGGGAGCCAAAGGGGGCTTTCGCCTGTTCTGCGGGGGGGGTGCCCCCTGATGGAACAGAAGACATCCACAGTAAGACCCATTTTCGGGCTTTTCTCTATAATTTTTCTCCTGTGTGTGTGTGTGGGGGGGGAGTAGAGTCTGTGTGTGTGGGGGGAGGGAGCAGTTTCTGTGGGTGGGGGGAAGCCAAAGGGGGCTTTCGCCTGTTCTGCGGGGGGGGTGCCCCCTGAGTCTCTCTGTCCCTGGTTTGAGGGGGGGGGCTTCAGTTGTGTGTTCTCAGGTTTTCCCTTATTCATAAGATCAGTTAGGTCTATTTTGATGCTTGCTCAAAACTGGTTTTCAAATTGTGACTTAAAGAATGCATTTTCCTGGTCCTGAGTCCGATGCAAAAGGGGAAATTCCACGCCCTCCTGCTCCTTATGCATAGTAGGTGATGTGAAAGACCTCAGCCTGAGACCTTGGAGAGCAGCTGCCGGTCTGAGTAGGGCTGTCGATTCGGTTCGTCCTGAACCGAAAAACAGCCGAATTTCCCCTGATTCAGCAGTTTTTAGTTCGGATGGAACTGAACTCAAAAAAGGTGGGAAAACGGGGAGCCGAATTCAGTGAGTCCGGGGTGTTTGGTGAATCAATTCGGCAAATTGGGGTTCAGCGCAGCAGCATAACCTTCAGTTAGTAAGCAGCATTCTCCTGTGGCCAAGCTGGGTCTTCTTCCCCACCCTTAATGTGCATCTCTGACAATGGGGGGTTGCAATTAGCAGAGCTTGCCGCCCACACCCAAAGCTCCCAGCCCCGACAAACAGCTGAGCTGTGGGGAGCAAGGGCGGGGCCGGTGTGAAGAAGACGGAACAGAAGACATCCACAGTAACACCCATTTTGGGGCTGTTCTCTATAATTTTTCTCCTTTGTGTGTGTGGGGGGAAGCAGAGTCTGTGTGTGTGTGTGGAGGGACCAGTTTCTGTGGGTTGGGGGGGGGGCAAAGGGGGCTTTCGCCTGTTCTGCGGGGGGGGGGTGCCCCCTGATGGAACAGAAGACATCCACAGTAAGACCCATTTTGGGGCTTTTCTCTATAATTTTTCTCCTGTGTGTGTGGGGGGGGGGAGTAGAGTCTGTGTGTGTGGGGGGAGGGAGCAGTTTCTGTGGGTGGGGGGAAGCCAAAGGGGGCTTTCGCCTGTTCTGCGGGGGGAGGGGTGCCCCCTGAGTCTCTCTCTCCCTGGTTTGAGGGGGGGGGCTTCAGTTGTGTGTTCTCAGGTTTTCCCTTATTCATAAGATCGGTTAGGTCTATTTTGATGCTTGCTCAAAACTGGTTTTCAAATTGTGACTTAAAGAATGCATTTTCCTGGTCCTGAGTCTGATGCAAAAGGGGAAATTCCACCCCCTCCTGCTCCTTATGCATAGCTAGCTGCCTCTGTCCCTTTCCATGGTTTGCAAACTCCCAGGTGTCAGGTGTTGCTTTGCATGGTTGCAAACGTGTTGCTTTGCATGGTTTGCATGGTTGCAAACATGTTGCTTTGCATGGTTTGCATGGCTGCAAACATGTTGCTTTGCATGGTTTGCATGGCTGCAAATGTGTTGCCTTGCATGGTTTGCAAACTTCTTTGCACCTGCCCCGCTCTTGCTCCCCGCAGCTCAGCTGTTTGTCAGGGCTGGGAGCTTTGAGAGTGGGCGGCAAGCTCTGCTAATTGCAACCCCCCATTGTCAGAGATGCACATTAAGGAGGGGGGACCCCTTTCGGGGCCCATATCTCAGCCCCCCCTGACCCAATCTTTACAAAACTTGGGGGTTCTTGCAAGAAGGATCCCCTCAAGCTACACTGAAAGTTTTGGACCTCTACCCCCAAAAATGCCCCCCAGGAGCCGCGGAAAGGCGCAATTGTGTTTTTAATGGCTTTATTTGGCCGAATTTTTCCCTGAACTATGGATCTCATGCCGAATTGCACGGACCCAAAGCGGGAGAGTTTGGACTTCGGCATTTCCCGATTAAAAACGGGCCTAATTTTGCTGAATCTGAATTTTACCAAAAAAAAAAAATTTCAACAGCCCTAGGTCTGAGTAGACGATACTGACTTGGATGGACCAAGGGTCTGATTCAGTATAAGGCAGCTTCATGTGTGTTCATGTGTGTACTGTTCTGTAAACTTTCATTTTAATAGCCTCTGAGGTTAAGAATTCCTCTGTTCTCGACTGCACATCCAGCATTCTTGTTATTCATTAAGGTTGTTTCCTCCCAATAATTGCCTAATTTTTGCTTTATTCTTTTCCTGACTGTTCAAAGCTGTCACTCAATCCTGTTTCCCCTAAAATATGCAAGCAACGAAACTGGGGTATTCTTATCACCCACATCCCAGCAAGGTCGCATTTCCCACAAATGGGGGTCCAGATGCTACTCTTGCTGGATTCGTGGCCATCATCAGTGTCTTTGAATATGGTGTAGTGGCATTGGACTATGATCTGGGAGACCGAGGTTTGATCTTTACCATGCAGATTCACTGGGTGATCTTGTACCAGTCGGGTACTCTCACCCTATCCTGCCTCACAGGGTTGTTGTAAGGATGAAATGGAGGACAGGAGAATGACGTAAGCCAGTTTGGGTTCCCGTTGGGGTGAAAAGTAGCATTCAACATTGGTTATAAATCTAATTTTGCCTGCAGCTCAGCCAGCCAAAGACGATTGCTCTTCCTTCATCTGGTATCACTGCAGTCCTTTCAGCAGGAGGGAGAGCTGCTCATTCGCTACTGTTAAATATCGGGAGCACAGCAAGCTTCAGGACTGGCAACCAAGTGGGCGGGGGGAAGCTCTTAGTATCTCAAAATATAAATAAAATATGGAAAACTAATCCTTTATTAGGAATGTGATGATCAAGTGGGTAAAATTCTAGGCTAATTCCCCCTTCCCTTTTAAAAATTTCCTTTTTATCCTGCCCTTCATCCCAGGAGTTCAGGGTCTCCAATTTTTGCCTGTAAGAACATAAGAAAGGTCATGCTGGATTAGACCAAGGTCCATCAAGTCCAGCAGTGTGTTCACACAGTGGCCAACCAGGTGCCTCTAGGAAGCCCACAAACAAGACAACTGCAGCAGCATTGTCCTGCCTGTTATACATAGGTATGCATCATGAAAAGGTATGCATCATGATTAGTATCTGTTTTTACTAGTAGCCATGAATAGCCCTCTCCTCCATGAACATGTCCACTCCCTTCCTAAGGCCTTCCAAGTTGGCAGCCATCCCCACATCCCGGGGCAGGGAGTTCCACCATTTAACTATGTGTTGTGTGAAGAAATACTTCCTTTTATCTGTTTTGAATCTCTCACCCTCCAGCTTCAGCAGATGACCCCACTTTCTAGTATTATGAGAGAGGGAGAAAAGCTTCTCCCTGTCCACTCTCTCCATACAATGCATAATTTTATAGACCTCTATCATGTCTGGGAGATAGATTAGGCTGCGACTGGCCCAAGGTTATCCCCATTCTGTGATACCACTTACATTAACAAAATAAATAATAAAAGAAAGGGATAGTTGCCCCCAGAATAAATGACTGTGTTTATACGTCGGCTAAGTGATGACTCTGCTCTATTTTTTCAGTACCCTTTGCACTCCCTCAAGTGTGAAAGGCGGGGGGGGGGATGTTTTTCCTCAGGTAGACCAAAGAATTAAAGAAGCAGAGCGTCACAATCCATTGATAACAGAATTACTTCATAACGTTACCATTAAATCTGCAATCTAAGCTCCTTGGGCAGCGCAGTCAACAGCTCAGTGAAAATCAGAGTACATTAAAGTCTCCGGCTTCATTCCGAGTACTTCATCTTAACTGGTTTGCAGGTCACGCTGTTAACAACTTAAGAGAGCAAGGTTACAATCCATACAATCATTTACTGCAAAACAATGGCTTAATATAATTACTTTAGAGTAAATATGTTGTAAATTGCTGCAGGGTGTGTTTTTTCCCCCCGGAGTCCTTGAAAAGGACTCATGCTGCAAATGAAATCAACCTGTTCGTAATTCCTTCAGCAAGCAAAATGTGTCATTATGACAGGAGAAATGTTGCAAGGACCTTGGTGTGTGTATGTGTGTGTGTGTTGTGGTGCATTTAGGCTGTGCCTAGCAATAGGCGGGAGGTTCGGAGGGGACAAGGGGGGGTTATGGTCTCGCATATGCCATGATGTCACTTCTGGTGAAAATCTGGAAGTGACATAGGGTTGCTCTAGGAATCGCTGGAAGCTCTATGGTCAAACTTTTTCACTGGAAGTGACATATGACGTGACTTTGTTTCCCCTCCTGCAGCCACTTGGAACAGCAGTGGACCACAGGAGTTGGGGGAATGGTAACCCCAGATGTATCACCGTGCATTCTGCATACGGAAAAACATTGTACTCCTCTCTTAAATCTCTTGTCTATAAAGGTGGCCACCCTGTGATTCTCAATGAGAATCCACCCTGCTTCTGTCCCCATAGCCCCACCCCTTGATTGTAGGTTCTCTTTCTTTTTGGCATTATACTCTGCTGAGGTCCCTCCCATCCCCAAACCCTGCCCTCTCCAGACTCCACCCCATATCTCCAGGGATTTCCCAACCCAGAGTTAGCAACCCTAGGGTTACACCCCCTTCCTCCAAAGTGCAATGCCTTCAGCCATTCATTTACACACATTTAATTCTGCATAGGACAAGTTCTGGGTTCAGGCTTAGATTTTCAATATATTTACCTAGAGTGTCCTTCTATATAATGGAACACACATCTTCTACATTCTAACGGTTGTAATCTGGTGCCTTTTCAGAGGTTAGAATCCTTAAACCACTCCGGCTTGCACAAGCCTCTGGTTGCTTCCAGGGCTCTGTGCCAGTAGATCTTTTTTAAAGTAGGAATCTGGGAGATTTTTTTTTAGACTCACCTCATTTTTTTCCTGTTTGTGTCAGGAAGGATCACCTCGAATCAGAACTTGAAGCTGCGCGGAAATGGCCAAAACGCTGGGGGTTTCTCACTACGCCAGTTGAAGAGGTAATGTTGATTTCTGTGTAATCCCTGTCTCAGACCTGGATGAATGACTGAATGAATACACACAAATGCACAAGCATAATGTTATGTACTGTGTTTTAATGTCTGTCTCTCTTTTCCCTTTATACCCTGCCCTAGGAACCAGTTTTAATAGATGGTCAGGATAGCAACAGTTAAATAAATTAACAGATTGCACAGTACACTTTGGCTCAGTGGTAGATCACCTGCTTTGCATGCAGGAGGGCCCAGGTTCAATCCCCGACACCTCCAGTTAAAAGAATCAGGTGATGTGAAAGACCTCTATCTGAGACCCTAGAGAATCCCTGCCAGTCAGAGCAGGCAATACTGACCTTGATAGATGCATGGAGCAGAAATGTGCTTAGAATCTTTAATGGGGGGGGGGGACAGATTGGGAGAGGGGTTTGAAGCACAAAAGTAACATGGAGGGAGATAAAAAATATAATCCTCACCTGCTGCTTGAAAGTGCTTGCAGCTTTTTGCCCAGATACTTGGGAGAACAGCACTCTCAAATGCTATGCTGCAAATTTGGTACCTCTACCTTAAAAAAAACAGCCCTCCTAGAGCCCCAGAAAGATTTTCCATAGATTATAATGGAGAAGGAGGGAGGGGGGTTAAACTTGAAAGCGAATGTGCTGAAGTGGGTTTTCTTCTCTTTAAAAGGGGTTGTGGCTGGCAATCCTGAAACAATCCCCCTCCCCCCAATGTTATATTTTCAACTTTTCGAGATCAGGATTTGCCGGCTATTGTTAAAAGATGCCATTTTTTGGTTCGGCTTTGCCAAATGCACACCCCTATTGAGGGTGGGAGATTTTGGTGGAGGGTAGAGTTTTGCCTGCCATAGGCGGGTTACTGGTAAGCGTGTTACGCCCTGATAGAATCTGGACAGCGCTTTCTTTGATTCACCAGAAATCTGCTGCATTTGAAATTCCTGTTACACAGTTTTCTGGCTGCACATCTATTTAGTTGGTAATTATTCTCAGACATTAGTCTGGAGTTAAGTGAGTGAACTTCTCAGTCCTTTAATTGAGAGCACTTATCTGTCCTCCCCTATTGTTCTTAGCCTTAAAATGAGAATTAATTTCCTGGATGAATGGCGAATTACAAAGGCATCCAAAGCTGTATGATAAATAGCCTCGTATCAGATGCCAACTACAAGGTCATCAGGTGCTGCTGCGCTGGGGAACGGCATAAATATCTAGATAGATACGAGCTATTACAATGTTATCACAATACACTGTTCAGCCTGAAGTGCCAATTTATTTTATTATGTTGATCTTCTATTTTTAGTTGTTAAAAGATGAAAAGAAACAGCCTCCTAAGCCGAAGATCCCGCTTCCGGAACACTTGCAAATCCGACCCGTGACACCGGTGGATAAATATATTAAGGTTAGGCGGTAGCAAGATAGTCTAAAATGGTAGTGGTGTTTAAAAAAAAAAAAAACCTTTGGTAAGCCCTGTAAAGATTCCCAATTGGTTGATTTGCAGGTCTTTAAGTAAAGGTCAAAGTAAATGGTACCAAAATCGGTAGTACTACTTTAAAAGGCTTTTCTGAGACAGGAAGCATCTTTTAGATGTTCTAGCTGTAGGACACAAAGGTTACAGATTATCTGGCCAGTTATCTCATTTCTGCAGTTTCAGGAAAAACAGCTCAAAATTCAGAATTACCATATGTTTCAAGAGCCTATCCCAGATTGGTTTCCTACAAGGGTAAAGCTAACTTATATTTCTGAAGGGTGCTGTCTCTCTCGGGGAACCTGAAACTGAAGACGGGAGGTAACATAACATTTTGGCCCCTTCCTTACTGGTACTCCATACCAGCCCATACCCGCTCACTTTCACCCCGGCTTTCTTAAAAGGTAATTATATTGGAATGTCCCACCACCCACAACATGGTATAGTGCTTATGAGGGGTGGTTTAAAGCGGTGAACTCTGGAGAACTGGGTTTGATTCCCCACTCTTCCACATGAGCAGCGGACGCTAATCTGGTGAACTGGATTTGTTTCCCCACTCTTACGCATGAAGCCAGCTGTGGGCTAGTCACAGCTCTCTTAGAGCTTTCTCTGCCCCACCTACCTCACAGGGTGTCTGTTGTGGGGGAGGGAAGGGAAGGCGATTGTAAGCCGGTTTGAGTCTCCCTTAAGTGATAGAGAAAGTCGGCATATAAAAACCAACTCTTCTTCTTGCACAAAAACGTCACACCAGCCAACATTAGGAACGTGGTCGCAACAAAAGGCCACACCCAGCAGTTGCTGCCTCTTGTGGCCCATGAAGTAATTTTATCTGATCCCTGCCAAAATTTTAATCAAGGTGCGATTAAAAAAAATGACAAAAGAAATTTGTTTTCCAAAGTCATGAGGGGGAATATTCCATGCTTTACTGTTGCACCTCTTTGGATTTTGTTTACAAAGCCCTGGCGATGCTGAAAGGGCACATGCCAAATAATTGTGAACCCCCCCCCCCGATTCTACTTTACACTTGCATTATCGCAGTGCCTGGTCACTGGCAAAGGAAGGTGTGTTGTGTGGCAAAATATCCCTCTAACAACTAGAACAGCCCTTGTCAGCCACCCATGCTCCAGGGCAAAAATGCCAGTTGGCAGTTGGTAAAATGTGTCTTTTAAGATTTCATCATCCACAAGACCAGGTTTTTTTTTTTAATGCACAGCTGGAGAAGCTCCATAACCAGGAAGCTGCTGTCTGCAGGCCTTCCTCCTTTCACCACGTACAAAAATCCTCCTTTAGATCACAGCTGGATTGGTAGTCATTAAGCTATGGAGGTTTGGATGGACGCCTGCTGCCCTTGACTCACGGCTTGCCCATCAAGACCAAAAAAAAGAGAGTTAGTTTTGGAACGGTGCAGAGAACCATGTTGATGCATTTCAGCACCTGAGGTTTGAGATTACACCCTTATGTTTGCTCCCATGGGAATGAAAGGTTATGTGTCCCCTTCCTCTGGAAGAGTTAGGCAAAGGAATCCGTGACGCCTTTGTGTCGTTCGGCCTGGCATCCGAAGAACATCGTTTTTGTCCATTGTTCAGCTCAGTGGGTGGCATGTACCACCAAGGGTGGAGGGGGAAGAGAAAGAAAGAAAGAAGAGGAGCTCATTTCAAAAGACGTCCTCCGCCTAGATATCACAAACATTTTCCAGTCTTGGCCGGGGAACAAAGCAAAAGGGCTCTGGCAGCAGAACAAACTAGAAATGTTGCTTTCTCACTGCGTATTTCTCCACTGAATAAGCCCCCAGATGTTAAAGCGATACACCAGAGAGCACTTTCAGTATGCTTTGCGGAGAGAGCTTAGCCAAAATAAGCACAGAAGTCAAGGTGAAGAAGGAGCTTCAGACTTTGGGGCTTTTATTATTATTATTATTTTATTTTTATTTTTTTTGCTAGCTAACTTCGTCAACCACCTTTATTTACATTAACTAGACTTTCAAAGGAATTAATGATCCCTTGTGCAAAAACCAAGTTGGTCACTTGTTTCTGTTTGTTCTTCGAATTCTTCTCTTCCTTACCTCCATAGATGAGGCCATGGCTCAGTGGCAGATCATCTGCTTTGCGTGCAGAAGGTCCGAGGTTCGATCCCTGGCATTTCCAGTTAAAATGATCAGGTAGCAGGTGATGGGGAAGGACCTCTATCTGAGAGAGACCCTGCAGAACCGCTGCTAGTTAGGGTAGAAAATATTGACTTTGATACAGCAGTGATCTGACTCAGTAGACATCAGCTTCATGTGTTCCCCAATAGTGTATCTGAAGAAGTGAGCTGTGGCTCATGAAAGCTCATACCCTGTCAGAAATTTTGTTAGTCTTTAAGGTGCTACTGGACTCTTCCTCTTTTCCCCAAATACAAATCACCTATTTTTAATAGAAAAATTCTGACCTTGGTGTTTACATGTCAGTATAGGAACTGATTCACTGGCTTGGTTCCAGGCTAACATTTCCATAGGAGCAAGAACTTCTACCTGCAGACTGTGGTTTTCCAGCCTCCCCTTCCTTTGCCAGGGATCAAACCTAGGACCTTCTGCATGCAAAGCAGATGTTCTGCCACTGAGCCATGGCCTCATCTATGGAGGTAAGGAAGAGAAGAATATGAATTACAAAGGAATTCATCGGGAAGGGACTGTGGCTCAGTGGTAGAGCATCTGCTTGGCATGCAGAAGGTCCCAGGTTCAATCCCCGGCATCTCCAGTTAAAGGGACTAGGCAAGTAGGTAAAGGGAAAGATTTCTGCCTGAGACCCTGGAGAGCCGCTGCCAGTCTGAGTAGACGATACTGACTTGATGGACCAAGGGTCTGATTAAGTATAAGGCAGCTTCATGTGTTCAATAGCCCAGAGTACTCCCAATCCCTCTCTCCCAGGAATAGGATTTTGGGGAGCATTTTTGGCTGCTGCAGCAGAGGAACAGTGGGAAAATTGTGTTCCACAGGTGGAAATTCTTGCACCTTCACAAAACTATAGTTTGGATCCAACCCATACGGACCACTCCATAGTAAACCATATTGTCTTCCTAATGTCATATAACTGTAACCTGTTCTGAAGATTTGGCAAGAGAATTGATTACCTGGGGGGAAATACTTTTCCGGTTAGCTTATTATGCCTTTCTTTTCAGTGTTATGTTCAATTGTTGTGCTATATATATAAACTCCTGTTCCGATCACAGTGACAGTCAGATTTCTACTTGATGGGTAGCACCTGCCACATCTACAGAAAACTACTGCAGAGAGGTGAATCCCCCACATTCCCCAACCACCGTTGGGTTAGCGGGTCTTGCCCCAGCAGATCTGATGCAGAGGAGACCAACGAGGATGATCGGGGCCTTCAGTGGAGACCAAGCCCTGCGAGGAAAGGCTGAGGGACTTGGGAATGTTCAGCCTGGAGAAGAGGAGGTTGAGGGGGGACATGATTGCTCTCTTTAAGTATTTAAAAGGCTGTCACTTAGAGGAGGGCAGGGAGCTGTTCCTGTTGGCAGCAGAGGATAGGACTTGCAATAGTGGGCTTAAATTATGGGCGGAAAGGTACCGGCTGGATATGAGGGGGGGATTTTTATAGTGAAAGTAGTGGAATTGACTGCCCAGGGAGGTGGTGAGCTCCCCCCTCACTGGCAGTCTTCAAGCAGTGGCTGGTCGAACACTTGTCAAGGATGCTTTAGGCTTATCCTGAACTTTACAGGGGGTTGGACTAGATGGCCTGTATGGCCCCTTCCAACTCTTGTGGTTCTATGGTTCAATTCAGGAAGATACGAGAAAAGCAGCAGCATTGTATAGTTGTACTTCCAGATCTCTAGATTTGGGATCCTCTTTCAACGTAACACTCTGACAAAAGAAACCTTTACCCTCTATGCTTATCCTCTCCAAAAACATCTGCAGTCCTTCATGGGACTTACAGTGAGGGAAAAAAGTATTTGATCCCCTGCTAAATTTGCCCGTTTGCCCTCTGATGAAGAAATGACCAGTCCATAATTTTAATGGTAGGTTTATTGTAGCTGTGAGAGACAGAATAACAACAGGAAAACCCCCAGAAACCCAGAAGACAAAAGTCAGAGATTGATGTGCATTATAATGAGTGAAATAAGTATTTGATCCCCTATCAACCAGCCAGGTTAGGGGTAGGGTTAGGGTTAGGGTTCTGCTGTCGACAGAAGCAATCAATCCATCAGATTCCAAACTAGCCACCATGACCAAGACCAAAGAGCTGTCCAAGGATGTCAGGGACAAGATTGTAGACCTGCACAAGGCTGGACTGGGCTACAAGACTATTGCCAAGCAGCTTGGTGAGAAGGTGACAACCCTAACCCTAACCCTAACTGTCAACCTTCTTCGGTCTGGGGCTCCATGCAAGATCTCATCTCGTGGAGTTGCAATGATCATGAGAACGGTGATGAAGCAGCCCAGAACTACACGGGGGGAACTTGTCAATTATCTCAGGGCAGCTGGGACCATAGTCACCATGAAAACAGTTGGTAACACACTACGCCGTGAAGGACTGAGATCTTGCAGAGCCCGCAAGGTCCCCTTGCTCAAGACAGCACATGTACAGGCCCATCTGCAGTTTGCCAATGCACATCATCTGAATGACCCAGAGGAGAACTGGGTGAAAGTGTTGTGGTCAGATGAGACCAAAATCGAGCTCTTTGGCATCAACTCAACTCGCCGTGTTTGGAGGAGGAGGAATGCTGCCTACGACCCCAAGAACACCATCCCCTCCGTCAAACATGGAGGGGGACATATTATGCTTTGGGGGTGTTTTTCTGCTAAGGGGACAGGACACCTTCACCGCATCGAAGGGACGATGGATGGGACCATGTATCATCAAATCTTGGGTGAGCACCTCCTTCCCTCAGCCAGGGCATTGAAAATGGGTCAAGGATGGGTATTCCAGCATGACAATGACCCAAAACATATGGCCAAGGCAACAAAGGAGAGGCTCAAGAAGAAGCACATTAAGGTCCTGGAGTGATCTAGTCTCCAGACCTTAATCCCATTGAAAATCTGTGGAGGGAGCTGAAGGTTTGAGTAGCTGCACAACAGCCTCGAAATCTTACTGACTTGAAGAGGATCTGCAAAGAGGAGTGGGACAAAATACCTCCTGAGATGTGTGCAAACCTGGTGGCCACCTACAAGAAACGTCTGACCTCTGTAATTGCCAACAAGGGTTTTGCCACCAAGTACTAAGTCATCTTTTGCAAAGGGATCAAATACTTATTTCACTCATTATAATGCACATCAATCTCTGACTTTTGTCTTCTGGGTTTCTGGGGGTTTTCCTGTTGTTATTCTGTCTCTCACAGCTACAATAGACCTACCATTAAAATTATGGACTGGTCATTTCTTCGTCAGAGGGCAAACGGGCAAATTTAGCAGGGGATCAAATACTTTTTCCCCTCACTGTACTTATAAGCAAATTTGAGACTCTCAGCAAAGATTCCAAGAGTAGAATCCTCACAAACGGCAGCACAGAGATCTCTTTGCTTCTCACACGGGGGCTTTTTGAACTTGGGATTATGCTGGAGGCAGCGGGGGACACATGGAACATCCACTCTCAATTCAGATTTGGTAGATGCACAGTTCCTAGGCTTGCCAGGTCCCTCTTCGCCATCGGCAGGAGGTTTTTGGGGCGGAGCCTGAGGAGGGCAGCGCTTGGGGAGGGGAGGGACTTCAATGCCATAGGGTCCAATTGCCAAAGCGGCCATTTTCTTCAGGTGAATTGGTCTCCTTTGGCTGGAGATCAGTTGTAATAGCTGGAGATCTCAAGCTAGTACCTGAAGGTTGGCAACCCTAACAGTTCCTGTACGTGCATCCTCTTCCTTGCAGTAGAAGATGGAGGCTTGGCATTTCGAGGAGTGCAAATTCATTTTAAAAATGGTAGCGTATGCATTATGCAGTCAAGGGAAATTGAAGTATTGATTCAAGTCTCTCTTGTGAAAGTGGCCTCGAAATGAAACACTCCAATTAATTCAGCACTTTTTACAATTAAACCCCATTGTTGTCAGAAACCACAGTCACGTTAGGAACATTTATTGAGGCCTTGAAAGAGCAGCAGCACTGCTGTCTTCATACAAAACCGTATCTTTTGAATATAAATAGTCAGTGTGATAACAGGGTTACAAACTGCCAGGTAGTAGCAGGAGATCTCCTGCTATTACAACTGATTTCCAGCCAATAGACATCAGTTCACCTGGAGAAAATGGCCGCTTTGGCAATTGGACTCTATGGGATTGAAGTCCCTCCCCTCCCCAAACCCCACCCTCCTCAGGCTCCGCCCCAAAAAATCTCCTGCCGGTGGCGAAGAGGGATCTGGCAGCCCTATGTACTAATGATTTGCTTATTGTTAAGGTACTTTAGCAATCCTAAACAGGTCTACTCAGAAGTAAGTGCTGTTTTATTCGGTTGGGATTACTCCAGCATGGTGTAATGGTTATGAGCAACGGACTCTAATCTGGAGAACCAGGTTTGTCTCCCCACTCCTCCACATGAGCAGTGGACTCTAATCTGGTGAACCTCCACATGAAGCCAGCTGTGAGACCTTGGGCCAGTCACAGATCTCTCCGCCCCACCTACCTCACAAGGTGTCTGTTGTGGGGAGAGGAAGTGAAGGAGATTGTAAACCGGTTTGATTCTCCTTAAAAAGGTAGAGAAAGTCGGCATATAAAAACCAACTCTTCTTCTTCTTCCCATGGAAGTGTTTTTAAGATTGCAGCTTTAAGGCCATGGCTCAGTGGTAAAGCATCTGCTTGGAATGCAGATGGTCCCAGGTTCGATCCCCAGCATCTCCAGTTAAAGGGACTAGGCAAGCAGGTGATGTGAAAGACCTCTGCCCTGAGACCCTGGAGAGCTGCTGCAGGTCTGTGTAGACAATACTGACTTTGATGGACAAAGGGTCTGATTCAGTAGAAGGCAGCTTCATGTGTTCATGTGTTCATGATAATATTGTAATGCCTAAACAACATATGTGATTTGCATTACTTTACACACAGATTTGATTTTGTAAACATTATATAATAATATTTCATAATTTCAACATTTGGGGTATTTTTTTCTTTTCTACGTTGGACTGTTATCATGACCCCTCCCCCTCCTGTTTATCTTGAGCTAATCCAAGCAACCTGGCAACCCTATGAACACATGAACCTGCCTTATACTGAATCAGACCTTTTGGTCAATCAAGATAAGTATGTCTACTCAGACTGGCAGCGACTCTCCAGTGTCTTAGGTACAGGTCTTCCACATCTCCTACTACCTGATCTCTTTAACTGGAGACACGAGGGATTAGGGTTGCCAACCTCCAGGTACTTGGAGCAACCCAAAACAGCACTATAACACTATAAAGCAAATAAGTGAATTTTATAAAGTGCAAAGTGAATAAATATATACAGCATATACAAAGGGAGTACAACCAGATACAAAATTTACAATAACAATCCAATAAATATGACTTATCAAGAGGATGCCAAGGATCCTGATTCAACAGGTAAGTTCAAGTAATCAACCAATTAAGGTATCATTTGATATTAGAATTTTTTGAATCATTCAAATTCTTTTTAGGTTGCAGTTATTGGAACAAAGCCACAGGAAAAAGATGTCAGACGTGTTGTCTAGATCGGGACCACGTTTCGCATATGGCTTCTTCGGTGACCTGTATCTGTGTATCAAAAATGCATGTATTCAACTAATAAATCAACATTTATAATAGACATTAAAACATTATTTAATCAATAATAAAAAGACTATGCAAGCATAAATATTCTTACCAATAATAGATATAAGTATAAGTGCCTTAGTAGGTGTTGTCTCATAGGGACCGCAAAGATTTGTATCCAGGTCTCCAAAAGGACAGAATAGTCAAGGAAAGATAAGGATGGTATTTAAAAGTAAAAAGGATTTGGCTCTTAAATGATCGCAGCTGTAGCAGACAGGCTCAGAAAAAACTCAGAAAAAAAGGGTTCTTAAAGTGATGCTATCCTAAAAAACAGGAATAATCTAATTCATTGTTTAGACCATTGGGAGACAATGTTCCCATAAGGAAAATAAGTTTAGTCTCCATTTGGTGCAATATTTTTTGGATATTTTGCGAGTCATAGGGTCGACCACGGAATTGCCATAAAACACAAAAGGAGAAATCCCTATCTCCATGTCCTTTTTCCAAAAAATGGGCAGTGAGCGGGGCTTCTAAATTTCTGGAGCGAATTCTAGAAGAATGTTCAGAGATCCTGATCCTCACGGGACGTATGGTGCTGCCAATGTATTTTAAACCACATTTACATTCCACGCAATAAACAACATTTTTTGAAGCACAATTAAAGAAATTTTTTAGAAAAAAACGGAAACCAGTGGTAGCAGATGTGAGCTCTTTAACTGTAAGGCATAAATTACACACTGAGCACGTACCACAACGATGATGTCCTATTGCTGGCGGCAAAAGTAAAGAAGTGGAAAAAGAAGGCTGGGGAGAAATGTCAGTGTGAACCAGGAAGTCACGCATGGATCGTGGGCGGCGTAATCCGCATAGAGGTGGGTTTTTACAGCCAGGTAAGGTTTCTACTAGGTGCCAATGTCTTTTGATTATGTTATTGATCAGATGAGCCTTGGAGCTATGTTGTAAGGACCAAGTAATGTTAGTAGAAGATGCAGGTGGTTTTGATCTTAAAAGTTCCTGTCTGTCTTTCAGATCTGCTCTGGTTTTGGCTGATCAAAACCACCTACATCTTCTACTAACATTACTTGGTCCTTACAACATAGCTCCAAGGCTCATCTGATCAATAACATAATCAAAAGACATTGGCACCTAGTAGAAACCTTACCTGGCTGTAAAAATCCACCTCTATGCGGATTACGCCGCCCACGATCCATGCGTGACTTCCTGGTTCACACTGACATTTCTCCCCAGCCTTCTTTTTCCACTTCTTTACTTTTGCCGCCAGCAATAGGACATCATCGTTGTGGTACGTGCTCAGTGTGTAATTTATGCCTTACAGTTAAAGAGCTCACATCTGCTACCACTGGTTTCCGTTTTTTTCTAAAAAATTTCTTTAATTGTGCTTCAAAAAATGTTGTTTATTGCGTGGAATGTAAATGTGGTTTAAAATACATTGGCAGCACCATACGTCCCGTGAGGATCAGGATCTCTGAACATTCTTCTAGAATTCGCTCCAGAAATTTAGAAGCCCCGCTCACTGCCCATTTTTTGGAAAAAGGACATGGAGATAGGGATTTCTCCTTTTGTGTTTTATGGCAATTCCGTGGTCGACCCTATGACTCGCAAAATATCCAAAAAATATTGCACCAAATGGAGACTAAACTTATTTTCCTTATGGGAACATTGTCTCCCAATGGTCTAAACAATGAATTAGATTATTCCTGTTTTTTAGGATAGCATCACTTTAAGAACCCTTTTTTTCTGAGTTTTTTCTGAGCCTGTCTGCTACAGCTGCGATCATTTAAGAGCCAAATCCTTTTTACTTTTAAATACCATCCTTATCTTTCCTTGACTATTCTGTCCTTTTGGAGACCTGGATACAAATCTTTGCGGTCCCTATGAGACAACACCTACTAAGGCACTTATACTTATATCTATTATTGGTAAGAATATTTATGCTTGCATAGTCTTTTTATTATTGATTAAATAATGTTTTAATGTCTATTATAAATGTTGATTTATTAGTTGAATACATGCATTTTTGATACACAGATACAGGTCACCGAAGAAGCCATATGCGAAACGTGGTCCCGATCTAGACAACACGTCTGACATCTTTTTCCTGTGGCTTTGTTCCAATAACTGCAACCTAAAAAGAATTTGAATGATTCAAAAAATTCTAATATCAAATGATACCTTAATTGGTTGATTACTTGAACTTACCTGTTGAATCAGGATCCTTGGCATCCTCTTGATAAGTCATATTTATTGGATTGTTATTGTAAATTTTGTATCTGGTTGTACTCCCTTTGTATATGCTGTATATATTTATTCACTTTGCACTTTATAAAATTCACTTATTTGCTTTATAGTGTTATAGTGCTGTTTTGGGTTGCTCCAATTATCCTTACAGCACTGAGCCTTCTTTTCTTGTGGAACCTCCAGGTACTAGCTGGAGATCTCCAGCTGTTACAACTGATCTCCAGCTGATAAGAGATCAGTTCAGCTAGAGAAAATGGCCACTTTGGCAATTGGTCTCTATGGCATTGAAGTCCCTCCCCTCCCTAAACCCCGCCCTCCTCAGGGTCCACGCCAGAAATCTCCCGCCAGTTGCAAAGGGGGACCTGGCAACCCTACAAGGCATTGAACCTGGGAACTTCTACATACCAGATGCTCTACCACTGAGCCACAGCTCATCCCCTAAGGGAAGAGGAATGGGAGGCTCCTCTCATCTTTTCGTTGCCCCTGAAAATCTGAAACCCTAGGCGGTCACTTAGGTTTGCTTAGTGGTCTGGCCAGCCCTGTGTTCTGGTGCCAGCCATTCTAGTTTTGACATGTGCCTTACTCTGGTGCTGACTCCTTTCTTTGCGTTTTTATCCTTCGGTGTGATGCCGCTGCTATTTTAAATCATAATTCTTAAATCATAATTCTTAATTATGAAGGACTTTTTTAGGCTGAATGAACTTGGGTTTCATACTGCTTAATGGTTTACTGTAATCTTAATATTAATCTGTTTCTTGGTTTTATTATTGCGTTTGATGCTTGTCTGGAGCTCTCAAGCGATTTGAATCGGAATGGCGCAGTACATAAATATTTTTGAGAATAATAATAATGGATGTAGCTTAAGAGTGCTTCAGGAGAAAAGACTGAGAAATGTAACCCAAAAAGCAATGAAATATCATATGTATTTCTCAATTTCAGATAGAGCCATCCCCTCCTGTCCCTCGAACGACTCAGGGGTTTGTCGGCTGGAGATCAAGTGTACCAGGGCTGCAACTTGAGCGTTATTATCAGATCAGAAGCTGTAAAGGTGCTTTTTACAAGGACTTGAAGTGGCCCAATGAACCCACCGATTAACCTTGAGAAATAATGTCTTAAGTTTCTCTCTCTCTCTCTCTCTCTCTCTCTCTCTCTCTTTCACTCAAGTACCTTCCCCATTTGATAGGGAAACAATGGCCCTACGTTATGTTTGTGCCTCATTTCCGCAGTGCCTTTGCCTAACGTTTACCAGGTCTCACCACTATCCTATTAAAATTTTCAGCATATAACACATTAATTTGACTTTGCTGCTTTCCACACACACACATACACACACCCAACCCAAGTGGTGTTCTCATCTTTTAAAACACCTGGTAGCCCAAAACTGTGTTTGATAGATTCAGAGGTCCCCTTCCTCAGGCAGGCTTTTAGCCTAACAGGGCATTGATAGAGTTGCCACTTGCCAGGTCTCTCTTCACCACTGGTGGGAGTTTTTTCGGGCAGAGTTTGACGAGGGCGGGTTTGGGGAGGGGAGGGACTTCAATGCCATAGAGTCCAGTTGCCAAAGCGGCCATTTTCTCCAGGTGATCTCTATCAGCTGGAGATCAGTTGTAATAGCAGGAGATCTCCAGCTAGTACCTGGAGGTTGGCAACCCTAGGCATTGAGGATGAAATGAGTAGGGAAGGAAGAAGAATAGGGAAGCTGATGCGGGAAGCGAAGGGGATGGGGAGAAGAACAAGACCAAGAACAGAATGAAACTGAGCCTGGTCTGCTGTTGCCGCAGAGGGTCGGTTTAAGCAACGCTTGTCCTCACAGCACGGTAGCATCAGGTTGGTTTCTTTTGAGTTTGGGATCTAAGGAGAGACAGTGGGCTAGCAAGCCCACTGTTCCATCCACTCAGGGGCTCCAGGAATGTTTTTGGGTAGCAGGTGAAATCTCAGCCTATGCCTGCTCTCGCAACAAGGGCTGCCAACCTCCAGGTCCTAGCTGGAGGTCTCCTGCTGTTACAACTGATCTCCAACCGATAGAGATCAATTCACCTGGAGAAAATGGCCGCTTTGGCCATTGGACTCTATGGCCTTGAAGTCTCTCCACTCCCCAAACCACGCCCTCCTCAGACTCCGCCCCAAAAATCTCCAGGTATTTCCCAACCTAGAGCTGGCAACCCTACTTGCAACCATTTCACCAGCAGCACAGTTTGAATTGGAACCGAAGTCAAGGGGGTCGTCGCAAACACCATGGAATTATCCAAAACCATTGCTGCATGCAGATGTACATAGTCTGAGTGTTGAGCCTGTTGCCAAAACATGCATATAGAGTGCTATTGGAACCTGCCATTCTCCCGCTATTACAACTGATCTCCAGACTACCAAGGGTGTCGTTACACGACATGTGAAATGCGAGTCGGGGCGGGGTGGGGGGTCCTAAACGTTTCACATCCGGGGTGGACTTTAGTTCCTCCCCCCTTCCGTCCTACTTTCGGCAGCCAAAAAATGGCAGGGAGGTGGGTGTTTGTTCTGCTGCCACTTCCACATGCAAGGATCCGTAAGGAGGGTTCTGCGTTATATCATAGAATCTAGGAGAAAGACAAGTCCTAGACCGGCTACAGAGGGTGGATGTTGTAGAAGTAGCAGTGCAATCCTATGCTTGAAGCTGCCGTATGAGGGGAAAAAAAGAGCTTCTAAGTGCTTCTACTGTCTCCGTACACGGTCTCAAAGATGCTGGTGCTGAACATGACCAGGTAAGCACCATCTCTCCTGGTACGCCTCCAAGACAGCACTTCGCTCCACGAATAATAAATTACTGGTGGTCCCCGGCCTGAAGAGTGTCCAGCTGTTCTCAACTAGGGCCAGGGCCTTTTCAGCCCTGAGGTCAGCCAGGTGGAACTCTCTCTCTAGTAGGCCCTGCAGAACCCAACACAGTTCCACGGGGTCTGTTAGTAGGGTTGCCAGCCTCCGAGTAGAAAAGCCATCCTTCACTTTAAACTTTAGCACAGCGTGCCTCTTCAAAGTTTCAGACGGATCAGCAGTACGGAGCATGATGCTGCCCTCATCGGCAACACACTGAAGTGATTTATATATCCAGGACTTACTATCTGAAATATTTTGAAGGTTATCTCCTTTTGTGTTGTCGACCCAGTTAAACAAAGACTCATATTCATTTGTTACACTTTTTTTCTCCTTGGGATCATATATGTAATCATATTCATGTAACATTGTATAGTTTATTGTAATATTATGACCCTTTAGGACAGTGTATGCAATTGTGGTCATTTATATTTGCCGCTTTTGTTAGCTAGCTAGTTAGGAAGTACAGGTTCCAGGATCAGAGGAGTTGGCCACTGTGTGAACAGACTGCTGCACTTGATGGGCCTTGGTCTGATCTAGCAGGGCTTTTCTTATGTTCTTATGTTGTTTTATTCTTATAATTGAAAATAAATTTATAAGCATTGTTGTATACTGTACCTGATGATAAGCGTTTCATAATAGTGGGTCACATATTAGTTATAGTGCTGTTGTTTTTCTACAACCTCCAAGAAGTAGCTGGAGATCTCCCACTATTACAACTGATCTCCAGCCAATAGAGATCAGTTCCCCTGGAGAAAAAAAGCCGCTTTGCCAATTGGTCTCTATGGCATGGAAGTCCCTCCCCTCCCCAAACCCCACCCTCCTCAGGCTCCACCCCAAAAACCTCCCACAGGTGGCAAAGAGGGACCTGGCAACCCTACCTGTAAGACAGAGATGTTCCTCCAGGCCAACAGATGAGGACAGCAACAGTGTATATCATAGCTGGCCTCCCTGCCCCCTTTTCTATTTCTTGTTCCATCTTACTGATTCTTGGTGGGGTCCGGATTGCTTTTCCCCCTGGTAGGGTTGCCAGGTCCTTCTTCGACACCGGTGGGAGGTTTTTGAGGGAGAGCCTGAGGAGGGCGAGGTTTGGGGAGCGGAGGGACTTCAATGCCATAGAGGCCAAAGCGGCCATTTTCTCCAGGTGAACTGGTCTCTATCGGCTGGAGATCAGTTGTAATAGCAGGAGATCTCCAGCTAGTACCTGGAGGTTGACAATCTTACCCCTGGCTCACTGTGACCCAGTGTGCTGTTAATGCACGCCAATTGATTCAATGGGTTTCATTGGTTTTACTGTTAAATTTCACTGAATTTTAATTATGCGGTGTTGTATTGAATTTTTATGTAATAGATGTTGGATGAATGATTATTAGCCACTCTGAGCCCGGCCTTGGCCGGGAAAGAGAGCAGGTGAGGGAGGAGCACTGAGTGAGTGAGGGAGGGAGGGAGGGAATGAATGAATGAATGTTACTGAAAATTTCCGGGAGCTCATGCTGGCCATGTGTTTATTTTATGTATTTTTATTCTGCCTCCAAACAAAATTTCTGAGGATGTCAACAAATTAAAACATCTAAAAAACAGTACAATACGAGGAAACTTAATCCGTAATATTGATCATGTAAAACATAGAGCAGAACATGAAACCGCAAGAAGAAAAGCCATTGCAAGAGAGTAAAAGATGCAAAGGCTCAATCCACTCGGGCAGCGGCAATAAGGAACGCAAATGCAGGAGGTGCTCAAAAGCAATTGCCAGAGCAGAGGCTGGAGACAGAGATGCTATTTTGTAGTATTTTGCAATACAGGTAAAACTGCTGCTGCAGTTGGCTCACTCTGTGCAGATTTTATATTGATTGCGCTTTTGGGTCGGGATCAGGATACCGACGTTTTACTGCAGCCTCATAGAAAGAAGTTTGGCAGCGGCCATTTTCTCCAGGGGAATTGATCTCTATTGGCTGGAGACCAGTTGTAATAGCAGGAGATCTCCAATTACTACCTGTAGGTTGGCAACCCAGCTATGAAACAAGTTTGTTGTGTAAATGTTCTTTTAAACTTTTATGCCCAACTTTCTTTAATGTTGGGCATGTCTGAACTCCACAAATCACCCCCCAATAGCCAATCTGTGATTTTCATTGAGCAAAATTATGAAACTGTGTTTCTAAAAATTTCTAGAGCACTTTGTGGCTATTATAAGACTCTATCATGGTAGGGTCAGCTGCTGGTGACTTTTCTCTAACTTCTGAAAAAGTGATTAACAAGGAACTAATTCCTGCCAACGCTTCATGTGCACGTCTTGCTCAACATACCTCTAAACAGCCGCTGACTTTCTCTGCACTCTTTCCAAATCACAGAGAAATGAGTCAGAGCCTTTGGAAAGGTCCCTTAAAGAACACAGATATTGACAGAAGACAATCTACGCATTAGTTCAGAAAAAGGAACATATTAAAACCAAACTTTATGTAAGTTGCACAGTTTGTGGAACTTTGGAAAGACGCTAAAGTTCCTGAATCCTGAGGTTAAATCTTGGTTGTCAGAGCTCTTTACGAGAACATTAATAAAAGGAGAAATCACGTCTTTGGTGAGCAGAGCAGAGCAAAAATAGAAGTGGTCGCATTTATAAATAAGTATGGATTCTTTGTCGCTTTTTGGAGTACTAACCCCTCTAATTAGGGTTTGTCTGATTTTTGGAACTGAAAATGATAGCATCTTTGCCTTGATTAGAGCAGGAAAAAGGAATCTTGGGAACAGCCGCACAAAAACTAAGCCGAAATTTTGTTTCTCTTCCTGAGCAAGGTTGGGCATGGCCAAAGGCTGGAGTTTTTGGGTGGGAGCTGAAGGGCAGCAGTCAAAGGTGTCTTGGCCCTTAGCCTATTGCTTACGGCCTCCGGTGCTGCATAAACTGGCCCAGTGGTTCCTGGGCCAGCCCAGGAGATTTTTGTTTCTGTAACTTACATTTGGGCTTCTTTGTAAGGCACTTTGAACCCCAATGGGAAGAGAGAGAAGAGAGAGAAATGTTTAAATTAACAAATTGCAGGTTATAATAAATCACTATATAAGTAGGGTTGCAAGTTCTGACTTGGGAAATACCTGGAGATTTGGGAGGTGGAGACTGAAGAGGGCAGGGTTTGGGGAGAGGAGGGACTACAATGGGGTATATAATGCCATAGAGTCCACCTTCCACATCAGCCATTTTCTCCAGGAGAACTGATCTCTGCAGTGTGGTGATCAGTTGTAATCCCAGGAGATCTCCAGCCACTATCTGGGGGCTGGCAATCCTAAATATAAGCCTTGCCCCATGTTAGATGGACAGACTGCTCTTCCTCCCTCCCTCCTCCCCATTAGGGTGGGGCAGAGAGGGAGGATGGAGCCCTTTTCACGTGCCATCTTTGCCTCCCAAACCACCCATGGTACTGCCAGGTAATTAGATATTCCAGGGTATACAACAAACCCTGACTTGCCATTGCAGTGGAACTGGCATACCAAAGCATGGTGTAGAGCCAGTGTGGTGTAGTGGTTAAGAGCGGTGGTTTGGAGCGGTGGAGTCTGATCTGGAGAACCAGGTTTGATTCCCCACTCCTCCACATGAGCGGCGAAGGCTAATCTGGTGAACCGGGTTTGTTTCCCCACTCTTACACATGAAGCCAGCTGAGTGACCGTGGGCTAGTCACAGCTCTCTTAGAGCTCTCCCAGCCCCACCTACCTCACAGGGTGTCTGTTGTGGGGAGGGGAAGGGAAGGTGATTGTAAGCCGGTTTGATTTTTTCTTAAGTGGTAGAGAAAGGGCAAAAACCCATGGTTGCTTTAGCCTCCTGTATTCCCTGTTTCAGCCAGGATTCAGCCAGGATCAAACGCACATTCGGCGAAACGCATGTGTTGGATCCTGGCTGAATCCTGGCTGAAACAGGGAATAAAGGAGGCTAAAGCAACCATGCGTTTTCGCTCAAAAGTCAGCATATAAAAATCAATTCTTATTCTTCTCCTCCTCCTCCCCCCCCCCCCGTAAAGCAGGTTTGGGAACGGGGTTAAACCTTGGCTTGCAGTGAAAGCATGAAGCACGATCTGCTGTTGCCTTCGAATCACATTGGTGTGTCTCATTCTGTCCTTTTTCAAAAATTAGGACAAATTTCAGCAAATCCATCAAGACAATCAGTAGATTTGTTTCTGCAGCTGTGCTTAGGCAGTGAACTTTACCTGCAAATAATACTTTAGGACTACCGTACTGGTAATGGTCACTAGTTTGCTTGGGAGC
Organism: Euleptes europaea; assembly: GCF_029931775.1. Lineage (NCBI taxonomy): Eukaryota > Metazoa > Chordata > Lepidosauria > Squamata > Sphaerodactylidae > Euleptes > Euleptes europaea. Next base: position 125,439,971 of record NC_079313.1, read on the forward strand.
TCCATACAGGATTTTAATGGTTTAGGTAATCTAAAACTATGGTGGGATTTTCTGAGCGATAACTTAATAAAATAAAACCATCCTGGGTTTTTAAAATCCTTTTTTCATTTTGATGATTTGTTTTGGGCGGTTGTTGTGTATTTGCTCCAATAGATGTCTTTGAACGCTAAGCAGAGCTTTTAACACAACCTTCCTGTGTTTTTTTAAAAAAACAAAAACCTTCAGATGCAATTACAAATTAGTCATAAAAAGGGCTGACCGACGAATGGCAAACAGGCAACATCAGAGTATTAAATCACTCTACTCTGTATGAAACCTGGCATTTAATCTATGAAAATTAACCTCCTTATTGGAATCCAACTGGGTATAGAAATGTCACGGGTCCTTTAAAATGCCACGCTGTTGCCAAGGTCACAACCATATAAGTAAATCTGATGTATACCTTAGAGATAAGCATCAAGACAACTTACCAAACCAAAGGACTCTGTTCTGAGCTTAGAAGCAGAAGCCATCATTTTAATTTGGTAGACGTACGTTTTTATTTTGTAGATGTGTTTGGTTATTTTTTCATTCCACTCCTGGGCAAAGCATCTCTGAACAGTTCACAATCAAACACATGTATCAATCAATCAATCTTTATTAAAACCAGTCATAGACCAACACAGCACAATTTACCATTAAAACCCTTAGTGTTACGCTCTACCCACGGTTAAAACAAATAGTAAAAAAGTTGTTTGGACTCTTTGCAAACTATATAAACTACCCATTAAAACTATTGACACGCCAGTGTTCTCAGCAGCGTCTGGCGGATTCTACAGGCCGCTGCACAAAACTTAGCCGTTCCTACTGTAATCTGTGGATTTTCCTCTATAAGCAACATTTTAGTTTGCTCCTGACCTGAATGGCTGGGATGCATCAAACACATGTATAAAAATAAACAAAGGCAAATCTCACAGTTCAGGGAGTTTGGTAACTGACATGGAACCACAGAGAAAGCTCTAGGAAACTACACACCATTAAAGTTTCAGAACTGTCTTCAAGAGCAGCCCCGTTACACTAAACCAGTCTAGAGCCTACCAAGGCATGTATTCTGGAAATAACTGTCGTTTATGCATGGATACTTTCACTCATGTTCGCCCCCGGTCTGTCTCGGTCATTCCTTGGAGTTATGCATGAGTTTTCCATCCATTAGAGATGACCCCACCGGTGACAACTAGAGATGGGACATTTTATGCCAAAATTTGCTACACGACTTAACAGAAGTATTCAAATATGCCACCACTGCTATGAGGGTAATTTTAGCCAGGAAATGGAAACAACCACTTATTCCGGATATGGAAGAATGGAGGGATAAACTAATGGAATATGCTCTTATGGCAAAAAATAACCGATATGATAAATATTAACAGTGATACAGCATTTAAGCAGCATTATGAGATATGGAAATCTTTTTACAACCATTGCGGCTCAAAGTTAATAATAAGAAAACAATTGATTAGATCTTTACAGGATGTATCATAATGCAATTTTTACTTTATAGAAAACCATTATTTTTGACAATGCATCAACTAGCCATAGAAAATGATTATTTTCTGTATGCCTTTTATATAATCAGCCCAAGTGATGAAATTATGGTAATGTTGTCAGCCTGTTCTGCATTAGAATTGTTTTCTTTTCTATTTTCTAAACAAAATTTATGTTTGATATCTATATTTTCCCCCTCCCCTGCTTTCCTTTTGTATCCCTATTCTTTTATACAATAAAAAAAATTAAAAAGAGAGATGGGGCATTGAAGTTTGCTTAGCAGTCTTTGCTTAGTAGACTTTGTCAAAGGTCTTTTTTCAAAAAATTCTAAATATGATACAACAGGAAGGTAGGACAAGACTGTGCTTGGTCGGGGCCAAGCAGCGCTCTTGCAGCAGCTCCCGCACCAACTTTCTGCTGTGGGAGACTTTGGGAAAGTCTGCTAGCTACATGTGTTGGCGAGCGAGAGCTGGGAAGGGTGGGGGGCGTGAGGGGGGGCAGAGTGGGTGCTGGAGCTCAGCACGGGATGCCAGGCGCCTTACCCGGGAGGGATGGATGCTTTCAGGTGGCGGCAACAGCGGGAGCAAACACTGCCGCAGATCCCCCACTGCTCCTTATGTAGGGAGTGCAATGCAAGCCAGCAGCCCCAACTTTGCACAAAGGCAGCATGGCGCTGGGGCTGCCCATCGCACCGTTTCCTGCAGCTGCAGCAGATGATGCTCTCCGCGGCCAGACCCGATCCTCCTCTGTTACAGGCTTTGACATATTAGAGCACATGAACTATGGTATTAATGTTGTACATATGCAGAATTATTCAATATAAAACCCAATTACACATATAAACTGCAAATTATAAAGCAGAGGCTTTTAATTTCCTTTTAAAAGGAAGGAGAGCCTGAATATTCTTTGCCATAGGCTTATGTAATGTAAATGCTTCAGAGTCATTGCAATATACTAGCAATACATTCTGGCTTTTTCTATGACCTTTCCCAGCCTTTTCCATGGCTAATGAGAAACTAATTCTAATGAGAAACTAATGGCTAACGAGAAACGGTTAGCCGCTCTTTCTATAACTTTTTGAGTTACAGAACTGAGTGCTTGATTCTCGCTTTTCCAATGACTTTAAGTGCAGAAATGTTATCCATGCCAAGGGTATATGATGCTGACTATGATGTAATGATGTAATGTAAACAATTATTGTATTTTATGATTTAAACATGAAAACAAGACGCTATAAATTAATGAATGGGTTCAATCTCAACGTATTTTTCTGGAGATGAGAATGATGTTAAAATTGATTGTATAGAGTGATAACAAAGCTCAAAACTGATTGTTTAAAGTTTAGCTCAATAGCCTTGTAGAAGAGGAAGTCCTTATTTGGTAATACAATGGGAGGCCATTGAGCATGTGCAGTAACAATGAGAATTGCTCAATTCTCAGAGTCAACCTCTTTGAAGGTGACTGAAACAGTATAAATACAGGCAAGGAAAAGGCTAGTACTTCAGACCTCTCTCAGAGGGTCTCAGAAGATGCAGTTGGTATGTATGGCTTTACAAATATATTATTCTAGAATGTGAATTAGATACTTTGAACTAAATTAGACTTCTTTAACTGTTATATTTTAAGTGTTGGATTTTGAAACTGAATATGTAGAACTTGCTTGCTTTACTGTATACATTGTTACTGAATATTAAGACTTTGTAATACTTGCATACACACACACACACACACGCACACACACACACACACATATATATATATATACACAATTACATTGGAGTACATCAATAAAAAGACTTACTTTTTAAGTGAGTTAAGTAGTTGAGTGCTGCTTAGTAGGTGACTATATGAATAAGATAACATACCACTTCTCAGGAAGGGGTCAATTCTAAGAGCATAGTCACTCAAAAGGCACTGACCCTCTTCTTCCTCCTCTCTCCCCACCCCATTCAGGAACCAGAGTGCAATGCCAGGATCCCAAGCAGCGGGACACACCGCTCTCATTGTGACATCGGCAGCCTTCACTTCTATTTATACTTCAGCTGGTTCCCGGTGGGGGCTCAGCCCCCCCCATTCCAAGTTCTGGGGGATCGAGCCCCTGCGCCCCACCCCCATAGTTTATGCCTATGAGAATGAAGCTTTCTCTCGAGCAGCCCACTCCTGAGCCAAAAGGACAAAAGTCCTTTGGAGGCCAGGAGGGGGCTGCGCCAGCGTTCAGCCCCCCTGCACCAATGTCGGCATTACCTACACCACCCAGGATGGACTGGACACCAGTGTGGCAGCGCTGCCCAGGGATGCCAGCCGGGTCTTCCACTGGCATCCTACCGGTGCAAACACCCACGCCGGTGTCACTGGGGTCGTTCCTGGGGTGTGCCAGGGGAGGGGAGCTGCCAACTGGCAGCGTCCTATCCCCTTTTGGCCCGACACGCCGGGAGGAGAACGGCTTTGCTGCACCTGCTTTTTTGCGTAGCCTCGCTGTTCTCAATGGGGCAAAATGCCCCATTTAAAATTTAAAAAGCCGGCGAAAGGCCCCTATCCCAGAGGGGCTGTGAAGCAACTTTTTTTTTAATAAGTGAATTTTTCAACAAAATCAATGGAGATTTTTTAAGTGTTTGTTATTTAAATAAGGCTATTTCAGTGATAGGATCAAAAGGTTGAAATACTTAATATGGACATTAGAATATGCTTCTAATACCAATTTCAATTGGCCTCAAAATGTCCCTGTAATTGGTCAAATTTCAAAATTTCTCTCGTGCTTGCAGTGCCTTAACTCCCAGCTGTATGGGCTTGCTGAGCTCACCAGAATCTATTCATAGCCTACATTTTGGCAGCTGGATCCTCAAATCCTTCGTTGGTGCCTGGTGTAATAGTTCTATAGCTCAGCCCTTAGGCTAGGGCAAATCAGAACCACAAAAAGACATCTGAATTCTTAATTCAGGCTGCACTCGTCTCGCTTGTGCATTTTAACACCAAAAATCAGATTTTCACCTCTTTATCCTAACGATCCCCCTCTGATGACCTTCTACCTCTCTGTTAAAGAATGAACCAATACATCTGCCATAGAACAACCCACTGAAGAAGATAACAGTGGTTACCCAGACCTCCTTGCTGGTGGGAAAGGGCTCACTTTATGTCCCATTTACAAGGACTCCACCCCACCACCCTATTCTTCTCCATATGGGCCTCGAGGTCTTTGCAAGGGCAGCAAGGCCCTTTGGACCTCGTTGGATGTTGCCCTATTGTTGCTGGTTGCGAAGGGGGCCCCACAACAGTTCAAGCTTCAGGGTCCCACAAATGTAGCTCCGCCACTGGATTTGACCCTCCATTGTGCTCAGAAACAGCTCTGTAGGTAAACAGACATTTCTGCTTTGGACTCTTTTCTCAGTTCATTTCACTCAGAAACTGCACTTAGAGGGGTGTGGAAGTCACAACGGGAGAACTTTATTATAAACTATAAACAAAACCAGAAAGCTTTCTGCAGTAACAAAAGAAATGGTAAGAGCCCAGTTCGGCTTACAGCAGTAAAATAAAACCCCATGAAAGAGAAAGAAATTATCTGGGTTATATGCAGGGGAGATGGATTTGACACTCTGGCTGCAAGCTGGCCACGCAGGACCAGCGTTTGCCTCTGCCTCTGAGATTATGCAGCTTTTTTGTTCACACGGCTGGAGTGTAACAGGTTGGCAAATGTGGCACAGGAAGGAATTTCCCCTGGGTCAGAGTGTCTGAAGGCCAAGTTGGAGCGAGGAGGGTTTGCTAGGGTTGCCAGGTCCCTCTTCACCACTGGCGGGAGGTTTGGGGCGGAGCCTAAGGAGGGCGGGGTTTGGGGAGGGGAGGGGCTTCCTAAGAAAACTTCCTAATTCTTCTTAGGAAGAATTTTCTAACAGAGCTGTTCCTCAGTGGAACAGGCTTCCACGGGAGGTGGTAAGCTCTCCTTCCCTGGAGGTTTTTAAGAAAAGGTTAGATGGCCATCTGTCAGCAATGCTGATTCTGTGACCTTAGGCGGATGATGAGAGGGAGGGCATCTTGGCCATCTTCTGGTCACTAGGGGTGTGGAGGGGGGAGGTAGTTGTGAATTTCCTGCATTGTGCAGGGGGTTGGACTAGATGGCCCTGGTGGTCCCTTCCAACTCTATGATTCTATGACTTCAACGCCATAGAGTCCAATTGCCAAAGCAGCCATTTTCTCCAGGTGAACTGATCTCTATCGGGTGGAGATCAGTTGTAATAGCAGGAGATCTCCATCTGGTACCTGGAGGTTGGCAACCCTCGGGTTTGCCTGTATAAGTAAATATGGCTCAGCTTGCTGGCTTGAGCTATCTGGGTTTGCCTAGCTGCGTCCCAGCCAGAGATCGCAAATACTAATTGCAAATCCTCCCCTCCCAGTTCTCTAAGCAGATATGCTTTACAACCCCAAGGAGTAGAGTTGCCAACCTCCAGGTACTAACTGGAGATCTCCTGCTATTACTACTGATCTCTAACCGATAGAGATCACAGTGTTTGGGCCAGCCTTAATCAAAGTTCGTACTTGACTTTTAGTGGGTGGTTTTTTTGGGGGGGGGTGTAGGGTTGCCAGGTCTCTCTTCACCACCGGCAGGAGGTTTTTGGGGTGGAGCCTGAGGAGGGCAGGGTTTGGGGATGGGAGGGACTTCAATGCCATTGAGTCCACTTGCCAAAGCTGCCATTTTCTCCAGGGGAGCTGATCTCTATTGGCTGGTGATCAGTTGTAATAGCAGGAGATCTCCAGCTAGTACCTGGAGGTTGGCAACCCTAGGGGGGTGTCTCCCATTCAGACTCGCTAGTGTGCAGAAAACAACTGAAAAACATTTTCCTCTGCTTCCCTGAAAGGCCATTGCCTGCCAGCACCATTTTTCCAGACTCAGTGACCCCCCCTACTCTGAACCCCCCCCCCATGCCCTCTCTTCCTCCACCACTACCATGCCTCCGGGCTGCTGTCTGACAACCCACTCTTCCCCCCTGGCTGAGAGAGTCAAGCATCCTCCTGCCTCAGCTTGACCTAAACCTGACAGCGCCTTCTGCTTCCCTGTGTCTGCAAACACCCCTCCTGCTTCCCTCACCAAAAGTGCGAGACGGTTAATGCTTTCAGCTCCTTGCTGGGGAGCGTGAGGAACTCAACTGTGCCAGCCGAATCTCCATGCTTCCCTCGCTGGCACAAGTCAGACACCGCCGACGCATTTGCAGCCTGAAAATGCTGGCTCGGAAATAAATAAATAAGGCAAGGAATGCTTCTGTCTGAAGAAATTAGACAGCCATTATTCTCCCGTTGCACTCAGGCTGAAAAGGAAACCTCAGACGGAGAAAGGGTTGCTAGAAAGGATCATTCCTAAATCTGGTAATTCCTAATTTTCCCCCTCCACCACAAACACACATCTCCAGAATTGATTATTAGTGATTATCTGGACATAATCATTTGTGATCTTATTTCATGCAAGGCTTGCACAAGGGCCACTTGACCGTCCAATTGCAAACATAGATGAGAAATATTGTCGAAGGCTTTCACAGTCAGAGTTCATTGGTTCTTGTAGGTTATCCGGGCTGTGTAACCGTGGTCTTGGAATTTTCTTTCCAAGAAAGAACCTGGCAACCCTAGCAAACCCTCCTCGCTCCAACTTGGCCTTCAGACACTCTGACCCAGGAGAAATTCCTTCCTGTGCCACATTTGCCAAGAAAATTCCAAGACCACGGTTACACAGCCCGGATAACCTACAAGAACCAATAGATGAGAAATGCCCAATTCTAGTGTTCGGGTAGCCTTGACTACCACATTTGTAGGGTGGCCAACCGCCAGGTAGTAGCTGGAGATCTCCTGCTATTACAGCTGATCTCCAGCCGATAGAGATGAGTTCACCTGGAGAAAATGGCCGCTTTGGCAATTGAACTCTATGGCATTGAAGTCCCTGTCCTCCCCAAACCCCGCCCTCCTCAGGCTCCACCCCAAAAATCTCCATGTATTTCCCAACCCAGACCTGGCAACCCTATGTCAACATCAAGTTTAAATCAAGCCCAAGACTGGTAGAAATGGGGCGCTTTCTGGGGAGAAGAGAGCTAGTTGTGTTGCAGTTCTAAGGAGATAATGTAGACTTCTCAGGACAATCCTGAAACAATATATTTCCTCACATTGTGTAGCTGAGTTGTGGGTGTCATTGCCATGAGGCATGGTAAAAGCCACTGGCTTGGATGGATTTGAATGTATGGAGGACACAATTTATGAAGGACATGGCTATCATTGGCTATTAGTAGGGTTGTCAGTTCCAGGTTGGGAAATGCCTGGACATTCAAGGTAGGAATGTCAGTTTCCAGGTGGGACCAGGGAATACCCCAGAATTACCGCTCATCTTCAGGCTGGGTGACTGGGGGAACACCACACAAAACAAAAAAGAAGGGCCGTAGCTCAGTGGTAGAGAATCTGCTTGGCATGCAGAAGGTCCCAGGTTCAATCCCCGGCATCTCCAGTTAATTGGACTAGGCAAATAGGTGATGTGAAAGACCTCTGCCGAAGATCCTGGAGAGCTGCTGCTGGTTTGAGTAGACAATCCTGACTTGGATGGACCAAGGGTCTGATTCAGTATAAGTCAGCTTCATGTGTTCATCCACTGGCAGAAAACGGCAACAGATGGGGACAGACGTGTCTCCCTGAGGACAGAGTTCCAGAGTCAGTTTCCAATTGAGAGACATCCCCTTGTAGTTGACAGTGTTAAGGAAGAGATAATTTATTGACTTGCCCTAAAATCACATGATCTTAGTTTCCTCCAGAACAAGAGTTAGAGGCGGTGATACAAGATGCTGTACTTCTTCGTATTAAAACCATTTGAGCCTAGGGAGGCCAGCTTCCAGGTGGGACCTGGTGATCAGAATTACAACTCATCTCCAGACTACAGAGATCAGATCTCCTGGAGAAAATTGATGCTTTGGAGGGTGAACTCTGTGTAGGGTTGCTAGGTACCTCTTTGCCACCAGCGGGAGGATTTTGGGCAAAGCCTGAGGAAGGCAGGGTTTGGAGAGGGGAGGAACTTCAATGCCATAGAGTCCAATTGCCAAAGCAGCCATTTTCTCCAGATGAACTGATCTCTATCGGCTGGAGATCAGTTGTAATAGCAGGAGATCTCCAGCTAGTACCTGGAGGTTGGCAACCCTAACTCTGTGGCGTTGTACCCCACTGAGGTCTCTGTCCTCCCCAGGCTCCATCCCCAACTCTCCAGGAGTTTCCCAATCTGGAGTTGGCAACCCCCGCCACCCACCCAATCCCCCACTGGTTGCTGGGGGGGATGGACCTGGCAACCTTCGTTCACAGAGAACTAGATGTTGGAGACAAAGCTAGGTTGCAGCTTTTGTCCCTGATATCCACTTTTCAGTGTGCACAGAAGTGTTTTGTTGGTTTGGTGTGGAAGAACATTTTGTTTTATGAACCCTCACCTGCTACTTGGTATGGAATTGCTCAGGCACGTTTTTAACCACCTCAGTGGGATCTAAGCCTGTTCTGAGCAGTACTTTAACTGTGAAATGTTTCACAAGCCTTCCACCCTTCATTCCCTCAACAATTTTGCAAGGTAAAAATATTCTATTTGCAGCTAGAAACAGAGGCTGATAGAAGAGACTTTTCTATTGACATCTGTGGTCACAATTTCAGCATAGCTTTCTGGCGTCCAGATCTCCAGTCTTCTGGTTAATTCTGTTTCAGTTTTGCATGGACTCCCCCATCCACATTCATGTAGATGTGTCGTAATCATACTAAATGCTCTATGCCAAATTTTAAACAGTTACTTGTGCCCCCCCCCCAAAAAAAAACCCAAACAATTCTATATTTTAATTTTTAAATGAGTTCTCCTAAACAGAAATCTCAGAACAAATCATAGTTTGGTATTGCATTTAGGAAAACTGGGTTCCAACATTTCTACCAGAAAATAAAACGATGCTTCATAGGATGCATATTAAGAGAAATTGACAGGCTGTTCATGTAGCAAGTATCATTCACTTCTTATGATGGTAATTTAAAATTCATTTAGCGGAACACTTGACCCAACCTTACTACGTAAGAACAAACAAAAGGGAATTGCCTGGCTGGATTAGACCATGCAGCTCCAATGAGCTAGATGTCTCTTAGAAGCAGCAGCAGAAGACGAAGAAGAAGAGTTGGTTTTTGTATGCCAACTTTCTGTACCACTTAAGGAAGACTCAAACCGGCTTACAATCACCTTCCCTTCCCCACAACAGACACCCTGTGAGGTAGATGGGGCTGAGAGAGCTCTAATAGAGCTGTAACTTGCCCAAGGTCACCCAGGTGGCTTCGTGTGTAGGAGTGGGGAAACAAACCCAGTTCACCAGATTAGCCTCCACCACTCATGTGGAGGAGTGGGGAATCAAACCCGGTTCTCCAGATCAGACTCCACTGCTCCAAACCACCACTCTTAACCACTACACCAAGCTGGCTCTCAGGAACTGCCACAATCCTTAATTGTAAATCGGGACAACCCAGGAATTGGGAAGCCTGGGGAAGTTCCAGAAGGAGGTGAGTTGATCACACTGGCGGAAGACGACCATGCGTGTAGACTGCAGAGATTTGCTACATTTGCAGGAAAATCGCAGGACAAAACAGCCATGTGTTAACGCCCCCCATCTTTAGTTAAGTCTTACCCCAATCCAAATGCCTTTGTTGTACCAGACGTTCTTCCTATTTGCCACTGGCTTAGCATCCGCTCAGTTATAAGGTTGTCAATTTCTGAGCATCTTTTCATTTTAATCAAGAGCCATCATATAAACCTTGCTGCTCCAAGTTTTCCTGTCTCGCTTTCAATGATCATTAGACATGGTGGGCCTCCCATTGACCCACCCAAGGAGGGGAATTACCCACCCCCAACCCCAGTTTCCCATCCCCAAGAAATTGAAGAGAGGGATGGCCCAGGCTAGCCTGATCTTGTCAGATCTCAGAAGCTAAGCAGGGTCAGCCCGGGTTAGTATTTGGATGGGAGGCCACCAAGGAATACCAGGGTTGCTGTGCAGAGGAAGGCACTGGCAAACCACCTCTCTTAGTCGCTTGCCATGAAAACCCCAAAAGGGGTCGCCATAAGTTGGCTGTGACTTGACGGTACTTCACACACACACACAAACACAGAAAAAATTGCCTCCAAATAATGATGCTCTAGGAATTTTCCCAAGTCTCTATGATAAAGGACCATAGAGACAAAGGGAGGTAGTAGAGACTCACCTGGAAGCAATTTCACATCCTCCTCAAACTCTGCCCTCCTCAGGCACCACCCCACCACCCCAACATCTCTTAGCATTTCCCCAGGCAGTATGGGAACTCTAACCCATGGTCACCAGGGCAAATGGAAGAGAGAGGAGATGAGGAAGATGCCATCTCTAGAATTTTTTAGAAGACACTGCAAGGCCATTCTGTTTGCCAGGGCTTTAAATAAGGTACAGACTTAGGGTTGCCAGCTCTGGGTTGGAATTACCTGGAGATTTTGGGGGTGGAGCCTGAGGAGGGTGGGGTTTGTAGAGGGAAGCGACTTTATTGTCATAAAGTCCAATTGCCAAAGCAGCCATTTTCTCCAGGGGAACTGATCTCTGTCACCTGCAGATCAGTTGTAATAGTGGGAGATCTCCAGCTACCACCTGGAGACTGGTAACCCCATATAGACTGCAGGTATCTTTTAGGTGGGAGGATGGCAATTTGGGTTTTGTTTCATTTTGCATGTTTTTAATTTGTGATATGTAAGCCTTTTTTGAGCCACAAGGAAAAGTGGGGTATCAATATAAGAACGAATAAATAGCGTTCTGTAAATAAATTTAGCAAATCATTCCTTGAGTGCTTTTCCAGGATTGGTTTTTATTGGGTCGTGAAGATTTAGCGCACAGATAATTTCAAAACAGATAAATGCAATTACAACATCTCTAAAAGGTACAATTTTGCCTTTCCCTATAAATTCCATCTATACTCATCAAGTGACAGACCAGACTACCTTCTTCTTCAGCCCCACTATGTGATATCTTCTCATCTCGGCAGACACGTTTGTGTTTCAGCCAATACATTTTGCAAAGGCGAGTCAAAAAGGAAGTGCTACATCTTCATGACAAATGAAGATGTTTGATTAACATAATTTGTTTCTGTGGTTAAGTTTAAAAAAAAAAATTCCAGATCACTGGTTTTTCCTCTCCTGTCTCCTTTCAAGGGATCGGGAGGGAGGCAAATCTCTTCTGACACAAAACGTTAATGCGTCCTTTGCTGTGACCTTCTGTTTCTGTAGCATTGGCTTCTCACCTCTCTCTCTCTCCACTGCTCGGCAAATAAAAACCAGTCCCAAAAGCCGCTTAGGAGTCGAGAAGAGCTCCTACTGGCCTTCGGCCAAACCTGTGGGGCTTTGAGTGCAACTAAAAAGGTCTTTCCTTATGAAACATATTTAAATGTACCACTAAGCAGAGTGGGGAAATGGAGGGTATGGTGGGGAGTCGGAGGCAAATACGTAAAATGTCAGCGTCTGACAGGCAGAAAATTAGAATTCATTCCCCTGGGAATTAAATGGACTTTTCTGCTTCCAGTCACTAACTATGACAAGGTTAACATTTTTCAGCTTAATGACAAAGGACATTAAGTGTGCATGTGAATAAGGAATGAAATTACTGCAGGGTACACAGGCTCAAGTGTGCAGAGATGACAACAGAAATGGGGGGGGATGTTAATTCCAAAAAGCCAGGATCATCTGCTGTGAAGGAACCTTGATTAGAGTGGGAATCCTAAGCGCACTGAAGCTGCACATAACTGTGCTGTGGCCTTCGTTGTGCTGGACAAGGAACGGCGCAGGTGTGGTCAACAGCATCAAAAGTCAAGCAACCTGTTACCCTCACTGTGGGAAAGGCAGCATGGGTGGGAAACTCCAGAAGTCCTTGTCTTTAGAAAAAGAAAGGGCTTGAAGGTCAGACTCCCAAGTAGAGTTGCCAACCTCCAGGTACTAGCTGGAGATCTCTTGCTATTACAACTGATCTCCAGCCGATAGAGATCAGTTCCCCTGGAAAAAATGGCCGCTTTGGCAATTGGACTCTATGGCATTGAAGTCCCTCCCCTCCCCAAACCCCGCCCTCCTCAGGCTCTGCCCCAAAAACCTCCCACAAGTAGCAAAGAGGGACCTGGCAACCCTATTCAAAGTTGGGTGTATTGGTTGAGTACCAAAATACATTCATATGAATGAGCAACTTGTAATCAGTCTTTTTAAAATAGACTTCATAAGAACATAAGAAAGGACATGCTTGATCAGAACAAGGCCCATCAAGTCCAGCAGCCTGTTCACACGGCGGCCAACCAGGTGCCTCTAGGAAGCCCACAAACAAGACAACTGCAGCAGCATTATCCTGCCTTTGTTTCACAGCTCCTAATATAAGAGGCACGCTCCTCTGATACTAGAGACAATAGGTATGCATCAGGACTAGTCAATGATAAAAATGATATTCTGGTAAAAAAGAAGTTTCTATATATTTTAAGAAGACATTTCAGCATAGATAAAGACCATGGCACCAGTGGCGAAGGGGCTTCAGCCTTCCCCCACTGCATCATTTTCTCAATCTGAAACACACATTTCCTGGATCCAGATAGCAGTGCCCTGTCACCATTGAGGTTTTCCTGACTTGACTCAAAGGCCGTGTCTGCATTTAAAGTCCATTCATGGAACCCCCCCACATCAGCTCTGGCTTGGCTCCAGTCTAACAAACCTACAGATGATTTTGCCAATCATGTAGCTTGGAGTTGGTGGTGGAATAGGGTTGCCAGCACTGAGTTGGAAAATACCTGGAGATTTTGGGGGTGGAGCCTGAGGAGGGCGGGGTTTGGAGAGGGGGGACTTCAATGCCATAGAGTCCAATTGCCAAAGCAGCCATTTTCTCCAGGGAAACTGATCTCTGCCTTCAAGCTGCAACCAATTCATGGTGACCCCCTCAGTAGGCTTGCCAACCTCCAGGTACTAACTGGAGATCTCCTGCTGTTAACACTGATCTCCAACTGATAGAGATCAATTCACCTGGAGAAAATGGCCACTTTGGCAATTGGACTCTATGGCATTGAAGTCCCTCCCTTCCCCAAACCCCACCCTCCTCAGGCTCCACCCAAAAAAACCCTCCAAAGCGGGACCTGGCAACACTACCCCTTGGGTTTTCAAGGCAAGAGACGTTCAGAGGTGGTTTGCCATTGTCTGCCTGGATTTCCCTGGCAGTCTCCCATCCAAGTACTAAGCAGGGCTGAGTCTGCTTAGCTTACAACAGGGGTGGGGAACCTCAGGCCCGGGGGCCGTATGCAGCCCCCGAGGACAATTTTTGTGGCCCTCGGGAGCTCCGGGAACCCTGCCGCGGAGGCGGGGTGCAGGGTGGCCCTCCCCGAGGGTGTTCCTGGGGCCACGGCTTACAGCGCCCTTGTAGCGCCCTTTGGACCTCCTCTCACTGACTGTTGGTTGTTGGTCGGCGAGAGGGGAGGGGGAGGGACTCTTCCCCCAAGGCTGCCCCCTACAGCTGCGGCTTGCAGGAACGCTGTGGCACATTGTAAGCCCCTCTCGCTGCCTGACGGCTGTTGAGGAGCGCGGGGGGGGAGAGGCTGGCGGCTCCCGGCGGCAGAGCATGCATGCAGAACCAATTGGGCTTGGGGAAGGCTTTTATGGACTCTGGGGGGGGGAGTGCACGAAGACTGGGGCCCGGTTGCTTGGTGCTCCGTGTGCCGCTGGGTGTGTGTGTGGGGGCAGGGGAGGTGGGGTGGCTGGGGCCCAGTCGCGCAGGCCGGCATGCGCGTGTGTGTGTGTGGGGGGGAGGCTTTTCTCTCTTCCTCTTTTTCTGTCACTCTTTCTCCTTTTTCTCCCTCTCTTCCTCCCTCTTTTTCTGTCTCTTTCTTTGTCTCCCTCCGTCCTTTTTTTTTCTTTCCCTCTGTCCTTTTCTTTCTTTCTCCCCCTCTCTCCATTTCTTTCTCCCTTTCTCTCTCTTTCTCCCTCCCTCCCTTTTCCTCTTTCTCTGTTTTCCTTCCTCCCTTGCCAATCAACTGTGGGCTGCCTCGTTTTCTGGGGCCCACTGCTGGCTGCCCTCCCACCTGGGAGGGGGGAGTGGAGGCGCCCTGCAGGCCTTCTCTGGGTGGCCTCCCCTGGGGTTGCCAACCTCCAGGTGGTGGCTGGAGACCTGGCAACCCTCCTAGCCTCTCCCCCCCCCCACCAGGAGATCTACACCTGGTATGGCCCCCGAAAGATGTTATAAATGTGTGAATGGCCCTTGGCAGGAAAAAGGTTCCCCACCCGTGGCTTACAAGATCAGGCTACAACCTGACCTATCCAGATCAGGGCAGCTAGGGGTTAGCAAGGTGCATTTTGGATAGCTTCATTCAGTGATTTCTACTACTGACTGCACTGTATTCCACATCCTGCTTGCTCAAGCTACTGTCTCCTACTGCTTTTGGTCCCTAGCCTCATTAGCTTGTTCTCAGTCTCTGCTATAATCTGCATAAGCCGCTTGTCAGGCCCTAATTCCAGTATAGCCAAATCATTTTCAATAAATTTGTTTTGTTCCATAGACCCTCTCTAACCCCCCCCCACCTCACCCCCAGTCTGCAGTTCTGTTTTGTAGCCTCAGCACATTTGAGTCACTTTTGAAATTACTTCTCACTCAAGGTTATGGTGCGGCATTGAAATGCTTTGCAGCCTAGTGCGGCGTTCCTGCCACCTGCATTAGCTCTCGTCTGATTTATTTATCCTGTTTATTATCATTTACGAATCCAATCAATACAGCCTGGAATTCAAACACCGGCCTGGAGGGAGTCACGCTTGCCCCTTTGGATTGTGCACAAAATGCTAATCAAGACTGACAAAATTCTTATCGCCCAATGTGTTGAGCTGTTGCAATCCAACAAGAAAGGTTTCTAACACACTTTTAGCTGACGGGGCCCATTCGGTTGCATGAATGGGCCCCTTTTTGGTGGGGTAGGGTTGCCAACCACCCTTCCTGCCCTTCCTGCTTCCGCCCACTGTCCATCAGCTGGTCAGCAGGCAGGCTGGTTGATTGGTGAGCAATTGCCCGCCACAACCGGGCAATTGGGATCCCTAATGCACAACCTGTGCCCAATACCCCAGCTCCACTAAAGGTGGACCAGGAAGACACAATTTCCTCTTCTCCTGGCTCCCTAACCCAAAATACAGTGATGCAAACCAAAGGGTGAGTACCTTGATGCAAGAGTGATGCACAGGGATGCCACCCTCCAGGTTCTAGCTGGAGATCTCCTGCTATTACAACTGATCTCCAGCTGATAGAGATCTGTTCCCCTGGAGAAAACGGCCGCTTTGCCAATTTGATTCTATGGCATTGAAGTCCCTCCCCTCCTCAAACGCCGCCCTCCTCAGGCTCCGCCCCAAAACCTCCTGCTGGTGGTGAAGAGGGACCTGGCAACCCTATGGTGGGGACAACACCCATACAGAACTTATCTGTCCGAAGCATAACGATGATGAGGATACCCTTCTGACACCTTTGTACTGGCTAGCGATGCAGACTGTATAGGCTTCTTGTTCAACTAGTATCAAACCTACCCAAAGCACAATGCAGATGCAATCCACAGTGCAAAACACACTAGTGTGCATCCAAAGGAAAACAGAGGCCTAAATAAACAAAAGTGAAAGGCGGCCTGCCGACAGAATTTCTGACTGTGCGTGTGGTCAATGTGCCTTTCCATCCCCAAGATAATTGAAGCGACAGCAATTTAACTGAAGGCAGACACTGACAAACCAAGCTGGCTGACTGCTTCCCAAGTCCTTGGAGGGAGAGAGTGTGGTGGTCAGGAATTATGGTTGCCAGGTCCCTCTTCACCACCCGCGGGAGGTTTTTGAGGCAGAGCCTAAGGAGAGCGGGATTTGGGGAGGGGAGGGGCTTCAATGCCGTGGAGTCCATTTGCCATAGTGGCCCTTTTCTCCAGGTGAACTGATCTCTATCGGCTGGAGATCAGTTGTAATCTCTAGCTAGTACCTGAAGGTTAGCAAACCTATCAGGAACCTCAGAACCCACTTGCCTGTCCTATCTAGCCTCCCAGCAGAATAACAAATCATTCATGTGTAGCAGTTAATGAGACATGTCTGGGAACACAATCCTTTGCTAGATAGCCCATGGCCCCTTAGCCAACACTAGGGTTGCCAACCTCCAGGTGGTGAAAAAATCAAGATACCCTTATGCTGCACTATAAGTCTAACAAAATACAAAGCATAAGTATGACAAATACGGTGTATAATATAATGTAACAGTTACAATAGTTACACTCCAATTATATATTCACATATATATTCCTATCTACATACCCACTACAGAAACTATAGTAGCTCTATAATGCATAAACTTAACAGGAGATAATAGAGCAGAAAGGCAAAAGACCAACCTCCAAGTGGTGGCTGGAGATCTCCTGCTATTACAACTGATCTCCAAGCAATAGAAATGAGTTCCCCTGGAGAAAATGTTGCTTTGGCAATTGGGTTCTATGGCATTGAAGTCCCTCCCCAAACCCCGCCCTCCTCAGACCACCCCCAAAATCTCCAGGTATTTCCCAACCCGGAGCTGGCAACCCTAGCTCTCACCCCCAAATGAAGCTAAGCCCAGTCCCATAAAGGTACTGAACTACATTTGAAAAGACAGTGGATCCAGGCAGGAATTCCTACTTTGCCATGTAAACTGGTTGAGTGACCTTAGGCCAGTCACATTCTCTCAGCCTCACAGGATTGTTCTTTTGGAAGATACAGCGAAGAAGAACAGAATGATGTTGCAAGCCACTTCGGACCCACTGGGAAGAAAAGTGGAGTATAAATATATATATAAATAAATTCATGGCTGAAGGTGGGTAGTCGGTTTTCCAATACAGCAGCCCTAGCAGCCCACTGACGATAAGAGAGAGAGATGTTACCAATGGAACTGACATCACCACATTGGAGAGATGCTCTAGGATTCACCCCAAACTCTATGATTTTACTATAGAGTGAGGTGAATCCTACAGTGTGAACATAGATGTGGTGACATCACTTCCAGGTATTCACTGGAAGTGACTGTGCAGCAACGGTGCACCATCATTCCACCACCTGTCCCCTTCCCCTCCCTTTCCTAATCTGAATCAAAGCCCCTTCCCACCTGGGAAATGAGTCCGCAGTATGAAAATCTGGGCACATCTCTGATCCAAAGTACTTGTGGCAGACCTGGACAAGGCCTGCGGACTCTATAACGTACAGTGTAGGGGCTAAAATGAGTTTCCATGCAAAAGGAGTAAAAGGGTGGAATACAGAAATAAATAAGTGCTAAGTAAAAGAAATCAAATAAGTGCTGACTGAAGTGGGTCAAATTACAAGGAACTTTCCCAACCTTTCCTTGCTGTTAAAGCTACCCTTCCCTGTAGGGTTGCCAACCTCCAGGTAGTAGCTGGAGATCTCCTGCTATTACAACTGATCTCCAGCTGATAGAGATCAATTCACCTGGAGAAAATGGCTGCTTTGCCAATTGGACTCTATGGCATTGAAGTCCCTCCCCTCCCCAAACTCTGCCCTCCTCAGGCTCCGCCCCCAAAATCTCCTGCCGGCGGCAAAGAGGGACCTGGCAACTCTACTTCCCTGGCACATCAGGGCAGGCCAGTCTTGCATGCTTCTGCAATCCTGCAGAGCATTATGCACTGTTGGTGCTATTTTCATAACCGCAGTATCCTGTTGGTCACAGAAAGCAATTGCCCTTTGGACAAGGTTGTGTTCTCACGCTGAGTGGCCTAGTTTATGCTCCCCCGCCATAAATATGCCTGTTAGGAGATAGCCAGGCATGTGACGTCTGGGAAGAAGCCCCCATTCCACCACCTGCTTCTTGGTCCCCTCTGCTGCACAGACTAAACAACAGTCTAGACAAATGTCAGAAAGAGGAGCTTCCAGGAAAAAAAAACACCTCTTGTGTATTTCCCCGTGATGTGAAGAGCGTTCAATAAGCAGCAGCGGCAGCTTTCCTGAACGACTCTGGCATCTGTCAGAGACACATTGCGAACGACCCCAGTTAGACAGCAGCATGGCACACTTTAAAGGGATCAACAGCAGGGTACACCAATCTTCTGTTGCAATAGGGGACTTTCGAAGGCTCTCTTTGCAAGTGGGAAAAGATCACTGTATCCAAAGAGGGAAATTGAACGCATGAACACATGAAGCTGACTTCTACTGAATCAGACCCTTGGTCCATCAAAGTCAGTATTGTCTACTCAGACCGGCAGCAGCTCTCCAGGGTCTCAGGCAGGGGTCTTTCACATCACCTACTTGCCTAGTCCCTTTAACTGGAGATGCCAGGGATTGAACCTGGGACCTTCTGCATGCCAAGCAGAGGCTCTGGCACTGAGCCATGGCCCCTCCCCAAATTGCAAAGGCTGCGTTCTCAGCTACAGCCTACGCATAGCCCAAAGTTCCCCTGTGGGCACCATCACCCTGCAACACGTGTTCAGAATGGAAGCAAGCATACATATAGCTGGCTATGAAGAACTGGCAGGCCTGCACCAAATGCACACT
The DNA here is from genome assembly GCF_029931775.1 of Euleptes europaea. Classification (NCBI taxonomy): domain Eukaryota; kingdom Metazoa; phylum Chordata; class Lepidosauria; order Squamata; family Sphaerodactylidae; genus Euleptes; species Euleptes europaea. The sequence goes on from NC_079313.1 coordinate 125,459,022, forward strand.
TCCGTTGGATGCCTGATCCTTGAGCACCCTCTGCTGCCTCAGTGCGAGAGTACCGTTTCAATATATCTCCATACAATTTCAATTGCCATGACCTGGATGGTTCAGACTGGTCAAATCTCAGAAGCTAAGCAGGGTCAATCCTGGTTAGTACTTGGATGGGAGACCATGAGGAAATCCAGGGCTGCTACGCAGAGGCAGGCAATGGCAAACCACCTCTGTTCGTCTCTTGCCTTGATCCCTACAGGGTCACCATAAGTCTATCCCAACTTGACAGCACTTTCCACCACCACTGTTACGCCAAGCACAGGGGGTCTCCGTTTATTGGGGAAATTAGCTGGAGACTAGATAGAGCTTTGCCAGCTGGAGACTAGATAGAGCTTTGCAAGTGGCTGGCATGGGGGTCTTTTAACCAATTCTGCTCCAGATGAGTGGACCAATGGAAAGTGACCCAATAATGAGGCTTTCATGAATTGTATTAAAAGTAATCAAAATTGATGCGCGCGCACACAAAATTCCCAACACATACAGAGCTCAGAAAATAGTCTTGAGAGTCCCAAGTGGGTTTATAGCTACCTTCCTGAAGACTGAGGTCCAGAATGGCAGTGGCAAAGAAAGCAAGTAATGGCCAGCACTACTAGCAAGGAAAACGGCACATGCAAGTACCATGGCTCACACTTTGGATCCAGGAAGTGGTAGCAATTTGACTGAGGCCAATAGGGCTATACTTATACCCCAAAATGTAACTGAAGGCTATGACTGGGAATGGCTGGGCTCAGAGAGGCTCACATAATAGTTCAACGTATATTAAAATAGAATAAAACATTTTGAAATTACAATTAAAACAGCCCGATAAAATCCCTAAATAGTACAAAAAATATATCTGATGGCACCCCCCCCCCACCGCCCAGGTTGTAACAGAGTTGCAGCAGGGTGAACAGATGAATAGGCTTTGGGGAGCCGCAGCATTTTTTTTTTCCTTTTCCGGTGTTTTTTACTGATAAAATGCTACATTTGTGAATATTTTAGCGTTTTATTGATAAATTGCACTGGAATATGAAAAAAACCGCTGTGCCTCCCCAGCGAAGGTTTCCCACCCCATGGCCGTTGCCGCTGCATCGGTTCTCCTCCTCATACTCCCAGACCCTCGCCTCCTCATGCTGCTCCTCTCCCAGGTTTGCACCACCCACCTTTGCCGGCTCTCTTCTCACTCTGGAGCACCACGATGCCCGCATGAGGAGAGGAGGAGGAGGAGGAGAAGAAGAGTTGGCTTTTATATGCTGACTTTCTCTACCACTTAAGGAAGAATCACACCAGCTTACCATCACCTTCCCTTCCCCTCCCCACAACAGACATCCTGTGAGGTAGGTGGGGTTGAGAGAGCTCTAAGAGCTGTGACTAGCCCAAGGTCACCCAGCTGGCTTCATAGGTAGGAGTGGGGGAACCAACCAGGTTCACCAGATTAGCGTCCTTTGCTCATGTGGAGGAGTGGGGGAATCAAACCCGGTTCTCCAGATCAGAGTCCACTGCCCCAAACCACTGCTCTTAACCACTACACTATGCTGGTTCTCATGGCAGGAAGGCAGGAGGGGAAAGGAGAAGCAGAGGGGGAGCGCTGAAACTGGCAACACTCATGTGAATCTGAAAAGCAGCCAGGAAAAGTTTCAGCAGTGAGGGTTAAGATCTGGGAACGTAACAGAGAAAAATAGGAAGGATACCCTATCCTGAAATAAATCATGTCTACAATTTTCCTTTCTCTGTGCATCTGTTTTGTTTTTGCCTTTTTTTTTTTTTAATAATCCTCTCGCAAAGTCTTCTTTCCATAGCTACTGCGTTAAAAAATCAAATGCAAGAATCCCATGGTGGGCCTGACTGGGGCTGGAGATTTAAAAAAACAAACAAACATACAGCCAATTACAGAGTAGCGTTTGCAGGGGGAGGGACTCTGACGGTCCGCCTTTTCAGTGGCGATTTCTTCATTTCAGAAATTTACTCCTGGAAATTCTTCGGGAGTATAAGCCCCCATCCATAGGGGTTTTGATAATTTGGATCAGAAAACTGTGCAGCTTGAGAGCAGCAAACCCAATGCAAACCCCCCACCCTGCATAAATGGCTATGGACTGCAAGCTTGCACATAGTTAAGCCTTTACTCCTGTATCATTTTCCTCACCTGAAACAGCCCCAGAAAACTATTTGTTCCATTGGAGGGCTGAATATATAGCCCACAGTAAACACGCAGTTCTCAATGCAGCATGGAGCACCACCACCACCTCGTTTGGGGTTGGGAAATGCTGCCCTCCTCCTTTCCTGCCATGATCTTGATCCAAATTGGGGTCCCACGCATTTGAGAAATGAGTTTCCACATGAACACATGAAGCTGCCTTATTCTAAATCAGACCCTCGGTCCATCAAAGTCAGTATTGTCTACTCAGACCGGCAGCGGCTCTCCAGGGTCTCAGGCAGGGGTCTCTCACATCACCTACTTGACGAGTCCCTTTAACTGGCAGGATGCTGCTGCAGTTGTTGTGTTTGGGGGCTTCCTAGAGGCACCTGGTTAGTCACTGTGTGAACAGACTGCTGGACTTGATAGGCCTTGGTCTGATCCAACATGGCTTTTCTTATGTTCTTATGTTAGTATCTTGGAAGAAGGGTAGGTTAAAACACTTTGGCCTTTTCTGCAGGGACGTTTCCCCGTGGTCACCCCCGCTGACTGCTTCAGGGCTTCCTTTTGATTATGTATGCCTTTTCCGCCCGTCAGAGGTCGCCTAGCTCTCCCCGCACATTTTGGCATCATTTTCCAGATTCTGGCTAAAACAGCATCTGGAAAACACGGGCAAAATGTGCAAGGAGAGCGAGGCGACATGCATAATCAAAAGGAAGCCCCAAAGCAGTCGGCAGGGGTGACCGCGGGGAAACGTCCCTGCCTAAAAAGCAAAAGATATAGAAGACTGCATCTTCCAAGTATCCCTGATCCCTGTTACAGAGATTCCCACACCCTAAAACAGGGCAGTTCAGTAGCATGGGGCCAGTTTTTCAGGGCTTTTGGGGGGTTGTTTTAAAAAATAATTTCCCCTCTGTTTTAATAATGAACAGTTCACATGACTGAAAAAAAAACACAGGCCAAGCTGGTTACTTCTCAATGAATAATCTGGCCCTTTTCCATCTTAGGCCTGCGTCAAACTTCTATTTTCTCTTCCGGTTTGGTCTTGGAAGCGGTGTGGCAACTGGCCATTCTCAGCTGCCACTGGCACTGAAAGAGCTTGCGCTCACTTTCTTTTTGGCCCCACGCACGGGCTGTGACCACAGCAGTATGCCCAGCATGGTCCTTGTCAGTGACACGGGCCCCGTAGTTAAGAAGAAGCTCTATACAGGCAAGCTGGCCCCCTGCGGCAGCGGCATGAAGGGCTGTTCTACCCAGCGGCGTTTGGTATCTTGGATCAGCACCTGGAGAGAGAAAAACGAGGCACAACAGCAATCCAACAGACTTGAGTTTATAAAAAAAAATTAAAGTGTTATATCGACAAAAATAAACCCTTTGATACATTCCTAAAATAAGCCACTACCTTTCTCTATATATGGGCGCCTTCATAGGTCATTTATGCATGGGTACTTGGACTCACGTTCACCCCCTGTCTGACATGGTTGTTCCTTGGAGTTCTGCATGAGTTTTCCGTCCATTCGAAATGACCTCGCTGCCAGCCCTCATGATGTCCGGGTCTTCCCACTCCTCTTTTAACCCGACTCTTCCCTCTCCCCTGAGCTCAGCCTGACTGAAATCTCCGTGCAGAAGGCAAAGAACTGGACACAGAAGATTGCTTTCTCTCACAGCCAAACACAAAGCAGTGTGTAAAGAGGCAGGGATTCAAATGCTCCCTGTTTCCTGGGAGCTCTTTCTGAGCAAAAGAAAGGCTTTTTAAAACCGAGGCTTGGATTTCTCCCCCCCCCTTTCTTTCAGATTGCTCCATTTTTTGTTTTTTTTTTGTTCTAAAAATGCTTTTTCTCTCACAGTGAGCACTGTGAAGTATGCCAATTACAAAGCAGCATTTAAAGGGGCGGGACCTGATTTGAGTTTGGAGACTGCTGGTGCAGAGATACCCAACTGGAAAGTGTGGGTCCAGCGAGGTAAAACTCCCATGCATAAATGACCATATATGCTGAATAATGCACTTTCAATCCACTTTAGCAATTGTTTGCAAGTGGGTTTTCCCATTTCACAAAGTAAAATTCACTTTCAGAGTGCATTGAAAGTGCATTATTCAGTGTCTGATCTGCACCTGCAGCTGGATGAGCCAAGGTGGTAGAGTCCTAGAGTGTACTTGTTCAGGCTGCAGGTATGGGAATCACTTTCCCCCAAAATAGTCCCTCTATGGCAAGCAAAAAAATACTGTGCAAGCAGAAAACTGGCAGAACAGGGAGCTGGCTTGGCTAGCACCTCTCCCCCAAATTTCAAGAGCCATTTGTTTTCAGACCTAGGGAGAGTAGAGTACTACTGTTTGAGCCAGTGTGGTATAGTGGTTACGGTGCCAGACTAGGATCTGGGAGACACAGGTTCGACTCCCTGCTCTGCCATGGAAGCTCGCTGGGTGTCCTTGGGTCAGTCACACACTCTCAGCCTAACCTAATTCTCCTCCCCTCCATTTTATCCTCACAACAACCCTGTGAGGATAAAATGGAGGGGAGGAGAATAATGTAAGCCACTTTGGGTCTCCATTGGGGGGAAAGGTAGGGTATAAACTATAGAACACTTGTATCCAAAGCCTCATGGAGCTGGACAATTCTCTAAATGTTTTCTATGATCACAAAAACCCTGGTCATAGAAAGAGAACCAAGATATGCAAATTCATATACAAAAGAGATTTGGTTTCCTAACAAGGCTGTGGCTCAGTGGTAGAGCATCTGCTTGGCATGCAGAAGGTCCCAGGTTCAATCCCTGGCATCTCCAGCTAAAAGGACTAGGCAAGTAGGTGATATGAAAGACCTCTGCCTGAGACCCTGGAGAGCCGCTGCCGGTCTGAGTAGACAATACTGACTTCGATGGACCAAGGGTCTGATTCAGTATAAGGCAGCTTCATGTGTTCATGTATGTGTTTATGTGAGATTGGAGGACCAGAGGTTGGACACTGTAGATAAATAATAAACTACAGTCCAAGTAAGCAAACCATTACATTATATAAGATATATAATGTGTTATATATAACACATTATATAAGATAAGAAACCTGTTTATATGCTAAAAAATCAAGAGCAAATTCATTGTATGTAGTATACATAACATCAGCTATGTGTACATAACATCAGTCCAATTAAATGAAAACAATTCCTAACAAGGCAACATTGTTAGAGAAAAACAGATAACAAACTTACAGTATGTCTCCTACCCAAAGGGCAATCTGTGTAAGTATTGTATATGCATAAATGAAAATAATGCTTAAGAAAAAGGAATGGGCAGAGAAGAGCGCACCTGACCTAAATTAGCAAAACTGTGATGGAATAACTGAAGCAATACGTGATTGTGGGAAAGACTGAAAACATTAAAGGGAAACTCATTCAATTCTCCAAGAAAATACGCTAATGAGTCTGATTAAGCATATGAAGTATATCTAGTGACCTGGAAAAACATGCCTATTAAATATAGGCTGATAAGTCTAACTGGTTTGAATTTAATGGTTTGCTTATTTGGGCTGTAATTTATTATTTGTCTTCAACTGTTTAAAACAGGCTTCCAATTTAACCAATGCAGGATCATTCAGAAGCTTCTTAAACTCAACTTATATAGAATAGGAATGACATGTGTGCTTTTTTATGGGGTACGTCAGGGTTCTGTCTGTCTATTTTATTTAATCAGATCTAGAGAGATCAGATTATTTTAAAATAAAAGTCTCAAATAGTACACGGATAGTTTATTGGCTGGGAAATATGGGGTTTCTCCTTGAATCTGGAACACACAAATTAACAAACCTCAATGTCTTTCTTAGAAGTTGAAGGCTGTGTCCAGCAAAGACTGAATGTTGTAAGGGGACATTCAGTCACCAAGCTGCGCTGTGATCTAGTGGTTAATGCATTGCTTTAATTCAGTCAAATCATTTAATCTCCATGTGGCTGTTTAAAGTAAAGCCCCCTCACAAGTGTGTCCCAACTAGGGTTGCCAACCTCCAGGTGTAGCTGGAGATCTCCCGCTATTACAACTGATCTCCAGCCGACAGAGATCAGTTCACCTGGAGAAAATGGTGGCTTTGGAAGGTGGACTTTACGAAGTCCCTCTTCTCCCCAACCCCACCCTCCTCAGGCTCGGCTCCCAAAACCTCCAAGTAGCTGGACAGTGAAGAAAGCTGATAGGAAGAAAATAGATTCCTTTGAAATGTGGTGTTGGAGGAGAGTGTTACAGACTGCCAAAAAAACAAATTAGTGGGTTCTAGATCAAATCAAGCCTGAACTGACCCTAGAAGCTAAAATGACTAAACTGCGGCTATCGTATTTTGGTCACGTCATGAGACGACAAGAGTCACTGGAAAAGACAGTCATGATAGGAAAAGTTGAGGGCAGCAGGAAAAGAGGAAGACCCAACAAGAGATGGATTGACTCAATAAAGGAAGCCACAGCCTTCAATTTGCAAGATCTGAGCAAGGCTGTCAAAGATAGGACATTTTGGAGGACTTTCATTCATAGGGTCGCCATGAGTCGGAAGCGACTTGACGGCACTTGACACACACGTTTCCCAACCTGGAGCACAACCCTCGTCCCAGCAACCATCACAGCAGGTTAGGAGGATTGTGGAGATTTTTGGGGGGGGGGGGGTGGAACCTGAGGCGGGGTGGGTTTGCGGAGGGAAAGGATTTCAGTGGAGTATAACGCCACAAAGTCTACTCTCCAAAGCAGCCATTTTCTCCAGGGGAACTGTTCTCTGTAGCCTGGAAATCAGTTGGAATTCTGGGAGATCTCTAGGCTACACCTGGAGTAGGGTTGCCAGCTCCGGGTTGCGAAATACCTAGAGATTTCTGGGGCGGAGCCTGAGGAAGGCGGGGTTTGGGAAGAGGACAGACTTTAATGGGGTATAATGCCATGGAATCCACTTTCCAAAGTGGCCATTTTCTCCAGGTAGGGTTGCCAACTGCCAGGTAATAGCAGGAGATCTCCTGCTAATTCAACTGATCTCCAGCCGATTAGATCAGATCACCTGGAGAAAAATGGCCGCTTTGGCAATTGAACTCAATGGCATTGAAGTCCCTCCCCTCCCCAAACCCCTCCCTCTTCAGGCTCCACCCCCAAAATCTCCCGCCGGTTGCAAAGAGGGACCTGGCAACCCTATCTCCAGGTGAACTGATCTCTATCGGCTGGAGTTCAGTTGTAATCCCAGGAGATCTCCAGTTAGTATCTGGAGGTTGGCAGCCCTAACCTGGAGATTGGCAACTTTAAACACACAGGCCTGTCTGTAGCATAAATACAGTATTACTGCTGTTGATTAAGGTCAACTGGAACTGTTTCTTGGAGACTTGTAATATGGAAAAATGTTAGCTTACACAGGTACAATGACCCCTTTCTGAATGTAAAACACTACCATTTTGAAGAAGAAATTCCACTGCCTCCAGGAGGCCTCTGTGCGCAGTCACGAACAAAGCCACAAAACTTCGGTGTGCCAACCACTCTGCCCTTCTTTCCGGGTTCAGCAGCTCTGAATGTGCCGTGCAAAATAAGGAGGTCTTTGTAGCTCCTACACCGTGCAGCTGGCAATGGAAGGCGCAAAGCATTACCCAAGGATCGACTCATTATTTAAATAGACTCACCGGAAACCTATTACATGCTTCAAGGTCCACTCTGTTGGCAAAATGGTAAAACGGTGGCCAACATTTTCCCTAGAGTTGCCAATCTCCAGGTAGCAGCTGGAGATCTCATAAGAACATAAGAAAGGCCCTGCTGGATCAGACCAAGGCCCGTCAAGTCCAGCAGTCTGTTCACACAGTGGCCAACCAGGTGCCTCTAGGAAGCCACAAACAAGACGACTGCAGCAGCACCATCCTGCCTGCGTTCCACCGCACCCAAAATAATAGGCATGCTCCTCTGATACTAGAGAGAATAGGTATGCAGCATGACTAGTATCCATTCTAACTAATAGCCATGAATACCCCTCTCCTCCATGAATATGTCCACTCCCCTCTTAAAGCCCTCCAAGCTGGCAGCCATCACCACATCCTGGGGCAGCGAGTTCCACAATTTAACTATGCGTTGTGTGAAAAAATACTTCCTTTTATCTGTTTTGAATCTCTCACCCTCCAGCTTTAGCAGATGATCCCGTGTTCTAGTATTATGGGAGAGGGAGAAAAACCTCTCCCTGTCCACTCTCTCCAAACCAGACATAATTTTATAGACCTCTCTCATCTCTCCCCTTAACCGCCTTTTTCCCAAGCTAAACAGCCCTAAGTGTTTTAACCGCTCCTCATTGGGCAGTTGCTCTAGTCCCCTATATCATTTTGGTTGCTCTTTTCTGGCAAATCTATCGGTCTGTCTGTATTTCCCAAGTGCTGCTGGAAAGCTCCAGCTAAGCACAATTCAGCTCCTAGTTATTTATTCATTTAGCAGGAGATCTCCAGCTAGTACCTGGAGGTTGACAACCCTAGTGGAAACACACACATTCTCTACCATATCTAAGATAACAAGAAAGATCCATGTTATCCAGGAGACTGCTGACAACCTTGACTGCCCTTCTATGATGGCAATACAAACTTCCACTAAACAAATCAGCCAGTGCTGTTTCAGCAAGAATTGGTTTTTATATGCTGACTTTCTCTCCCACTTAAGAATCAAACCGGCTTACAATCACCTTCCCTTCCCCACAACAGACACCCTGTGAGGCAGGTGGGGCTGAGGGAGTGTGACTAGCCCAAGGTCACCCAACTGGCTTCGTGTGTAGGAGTGGGGAATCAAACCCAGTTCTCCAGATCAGAGTCCATCGCTCCTAACCACCGCTCTTAACCACTACACCACGCTGGCTCCCAGGACGTATCCACATGTTTACTTTTGTGAAGAAACCAACCTTGTGGGTATTTCCTTTTACAGCTGTCGTCACAAGGCGGCCCCAAGCATCTTGTGACCAGATTCGCATGGTGAGGGTTGCGCCACTGACAATATCATTCTCCTTAAATGTAGACTTCTCAGGGAGATCCGCTGTGGGGAAAAATCAGAATGGGGATGGGAGGAAGAGGGTGGTAATAGCTGATATGTAAATAAGAGAGCTCTACAAAAGTAGGGTTGCCAACCTCCAGGTGGTGGCTGGAGATCTCCTGCTACTACAACTGATCTCATAAGAACATATGGATGAGACTGGATCAGACCAAGGTCCATCAAGTCCAGCAGTCTGCTCACACAGTGGCCAACCAGGTGCCTCTAGGAAGCCCACAAACAAGGCGACTGCAGCAGCATTGTCCTGCCTTTGTTCCGAAGTACCTAATATAATAGGCATGCTCCTCTGATCTCCAGCCAACAGAAATCAGTTCACCCGGAGAAAATGGCAGCTTTGGCGATTGGACTCTACGACATTGAAGTCTTCCCCTCTCCAAACCCTGGCCTTCTCAGCCTCCACCCCCAAAATCTCCATGTATTTCCCAACCTGGACCTGGAAACCCTTTACAAAGGTTGTAGTTGTGGCAAACTCTTGAACTTAGAAGAATAGTAAATATTTATTTATTCACTTCATTTTTACCCCACATTTCTTGCCAAGGGCGTACACCCAGAGTAGCTTATATCGTTCTCTCTCCCATCTCTCTTGCCAGGCACATGGTTCCATAACATGTATAAGATTGCCATGTTGCCACAGAGTAGTTACAGTTATCAGCCAGTCCTAAAGCTGGACTGATCTATAATTCTCTCAGTATACCAGACAGAAAAGCAAGAAATACATTTAAAAGTAAATAAACATTGATCAAAACTAGGGTTGCCAGCTCCGGGTTGGGAAATACCTGATTTTGGGGGTGGAACCTGAGGAGGGCGGGGTTTGGGGAGGGGAGGGACTTCAATGCCATAGAGTCCAATTGGCAAAGCGGCCATTTTCTCCAGGGGAACTGATCTCTATCGGCTGGAGATCAGTTGTAATAGCAGGAAATCTCCAGCTACTACCTGGAGGTTGGAAAGAATCCAGACAGCACTCACACAATATATATTAAAGTACTAATTTATAAAGGTGAAGGAAGGTGCAAAAGTGAACAATATATACAACAAGATAATAACCAGATACACATATAGATATCAATAGCAGTCCAGCAGCAAAAAAGTTCAATGTATAAATATCCTGGGAGTCAGGTAAGTCAATGTCAATTCCTGAGTGTCCTGAGTACAGGTAAGAAAATTTTTATACTCAAATATAGACTTCTTTAGGTGTTGTAAATTGCTGGAAAGCGGAGTCCCAGGCAGGAGCCAAGGAGGGAAGCTGTTAGGACGTGTTTAAACCCACCAAGAAAATACAACAAATGCTACGATCAGCAAAAGACAAAAGAGACCCCCTCACCTCTGCAGGAGTATATCGTATACCTTGCAGCTGTGGAGAAGTTTAAATCGGGACCACAAAACGCAGCATACAAACAAGGATAAAAGAACATGAAAGATACTGCAGACTTGGCCAACCTGAGAAATCAGCAGCGGCTGAACATGGACTGACACAAACAGGACACAGGGTCTTATTCCAAGACACTGAAAGACTGGACAATTCTACCAACTATTTCGTCAGATTGCACAGAGAAGCCATTGAAATTCATAAACAGCACAACTTTAACAGAAAAGAGGAGAGTTTAAGAATGAATAAGGCTTGGCTTCCTGTCCTGAAAACCTCCAGACTAACAAAGGCAACAGTCAACAATAGCCATGCAGATTAGCCTTGGATTACACACATTAACAGATCACTTCAGGATCAATGGTTCCATATTAACATACCATACCCTCATTAGCACATTATCTTGATACTTACAGGACAATGATTAGCACATTACTTTTGCAGGACAGTACTCAGCTCAAACCTAACCCCTTTCTGACTATATATTACTCTTCCTACACCCTTGACACTGAGAGACACTGTCCTTCAGTGTTACTCCTCTGAAGATGCCTGCCACAGTTGCTGGCGAAACGTCAGGAAAGAAAATTCCAAGACCATGGTTACACAGCCCGGATAACCTACAAGAACCAATAGGGTTGAAATGCCTGCTGAAACTTCCAAAGCCAGAAAGGTGGCTAAATAAGATTTTTAGTGGTTGAACTAGAGCGCCAATGTCTTTGCTGTTCCCATTAATCAAGCAAAAAGAAAGGGGGCCACACCCCGAAAAAATGGAGACAAAAAGCAACAATTGGTGCAAGGAAATAAAATTTAATAAATACCCCAATGCGTTCCGCACAAGCTCCCTCAGGGGTTTCTGCTCCGAAAAATGCCGACTATAAGCAGAGATGGCAAACATTCTTTGACAAATATGATTGAAAGAAGTAATAACGAAAGAATAACGAAAAGTTTATAACATGATGAGATGTTATTTCACACATATTAGTATTTAGCGGTGTTAAGCTAGAGCGATTAGATATAGTCAAAAAACTTAGGTTGGTGTATAAGTATTAGACAGCTTACAAGATTTGATGTATTAATTATGTATTGTACTTTAATACGTGATAGCAGGTAAAGCTAAGACAGGCATTGAAAGTTTTTACGGGCATGGACAAAGAACCCAATGTAATGATATACTATTTCCTACTTGTTTTCCCTCCCCTTCTTGTTTCTGTACCCCCTAAAAATCAAATTAATTTTAAAAAAAAAGCTTCCTCAGGGGGGGCCCATGCAAGCAATAAAACAATGCAAAATAACACCACTGCAGAATTACATAGAGATTCTGGAAATGTTTTTGCACATTGCAGAATTCAGCTAGTTATGGTGCAGTTTTAGTTGTTTTTTTTTAAGCATAAGCCCTCAGTATAGATCTGTTAACTATTGCAATCAGGAGAATATAGCCTCATGGGAGTCTTATTTATTTATGCAAGTAGTAAGTACCGTAGATAATTATTACGGTCCTAGACCAGAATTCTGTTATATACAGAGAATTAAAAGTATAATATAATTATAAATATAAATATTTCAATCAGACTCCATATTATTGATATTTATTTATTTATACCCTGCTTTTCTCCCCAATGTGACATTTTTTAAAGGCCAGATACAGCTTTTGTACACAAAGAGACCTCACCTTCATCTAGAGTTGCCAACCTCCAGGTACTAGTGTAATGCCTGTGTTATAGTATTAATTTCGAATTAATATAACACAGTGGGAGGTTGATAGTTCAAAGCAGTAGTTTTATTGAGCTCAATATACATACCGGATGAAACTGCCCTAATACGCAGGACAGTCTTCATACAGAACAAAGGATTGCTACCCCAGTTATAACTTCTGGTTAGGGATGTTCCAATTACGTCGACTTACTAAACATTGGTTGTCTGCCTTTCTTTAATTAACATAGTATATAGAGATTGGTAGAAGCTGTCTCTAAGCAAGCACTTGGTCTTGTGATTCACATTCCTAACAGTGAAGGTAAGACACTGTTTTTCTCTACAGGGGAAAGCCTGTACCAGGCAATGTGTTCTGTTGGCCTCTTATAGTTATGAATGCCAATGTTCCCAAAGTTTCCATGTGTGGGTAGAATATATCTGCCTGATGCTATGCTCTATTCTTGAGCATAGCACCTCATGAACCTATGAATGTTTATACATATGAAAGAATATATGTTTTCCTATAAATGAAGTTTATAGGCACTTCACTAGCTGGAGATCTCCCGCCATTACAACTGATCTCCAGCCGATAGAGATCAGTTCACTTGGAGAAAATGACCACTTTGGCAATTGGACTCTATGGCATTGAAGTCCCTCCCTCTCCAAACCCCGCCCTCCTCAGGCTCCATCCCAAAAACCTCCCAGCGGTGACAAAGAGGGATCTGGCAACCCTACCTTCATCCAAATATTGGAGGCGCTGGAAATTCACAGGGATCCCAGCCAACAGCTCCAGTCGGGACTTCAGATTGCTCACGATCAAGTCACGGTGACAGTCAGGCACGGAAAAGGTCTCCTCGGTGTCAACAATGTGCAGTTTGACACAGAAAAACCGGTTGGGGCTAGTGAAATCCCCTGAGCGTCCTGAGAGCTGCTGTTTGAAGAGGGTGCTCGTGTAAACACCCGTTTTCTTCTTGCTTGAGGAACCGCCACTACCTTTCTTCTTTTTCCTGCCCGGCATCTTTCAAAGGAGCCCATTCATCAGAGCGTCGCTGCTACCTGGTTCTCTAAACATCAGAGCCACGATGTCATCAAACAGGAACAATGTGCGTGCGGTAACTCGCCAGGGCACATCCAATGTGATGTCATCTTGTAACTGGGAGAGCTCATCCTCTGCAATAGGCAGAGGAAGCACAACCCCATGCAGTCAGGTGAGGAGGCCTCCTCTAAATCCAATTCTGGTAAAGCAGGCGGATACGGAACAAGTAGGGCTGAGTAGCAGCTCAGTCAGGTTTCCTTTCCTCCTTCTGGTATGTTGCTGGGATACAATCAACACTGCCTATTGTTTAATATGGAGTTCTCGACGTGCTATTCAAGGACCAGAAAAGAGCAAGAGTCCAGTAGCACCTCAAAGACTAACAAAACTTCTATCAGGATATGAGATTTTGTGAGTCACAGCTCACTTCTTCAGGTATCTACTGGACTCTAGCTCTTTTCTACTGTTACAGCCAGACTAACACGGCTACCCATCGTGATCCATTCAAGGATTGCCAAAGAACATGTTCTTATTGTGGTGCGAGTCAGTAAGCAAAGAACACGGACGTTTGATCAAATGGTCAAGCGATTTATTAGGATAAATATGAATAGAAAGATACATAGATTCTATGCTCTTGACAAAATCAGTGGCACTTCCAGAGTGTCTCCATCTATTTGGGCCCTCAACACTGTCCTTTAGACATACATCTGCCACTTGGGCAGGTGTTCCAGGAGGCGCCAAGTTTATAACCATATACAGCAAACGACAGCAGGGTTGATTTCTCAGTCAAACGACTCACAAGCTTCGGATTACAAGTGCCTGATATTTCAATATTGCACCACCAAGATTATTTTCCACGTCCCTTAACCAAATGTACTTGCAACCCTTGCAGCTTTGGCAAGAGAAGAGTGGCTAACTTAACACGCTTTTGCTTAGTTGTGATGAGTGAAAAGAGAATGTTGACGTAATTTAAATGGTGGATATGCTACTTCTATCTTCGTTGCACGTGTCTTTGTCTTTTTTACTAAAATGATCTATTAGGTGCTGCCATCCAGCCGTGCTTGGATTATACTGGAGGGGGCGGGAAGGGCAATTAATGGATAGCTGCTGGATGCCTGTCAAATATTTTGAGTGACACTTGCAGAATTACAAATAAGCCCTGCTTGAATGAACGGAGGTTGCACAGATGTAGCTCTTGTCAGTTTACACCCATTGCCAATAGTAAACCAAATGCAAAAAAAGAAATCTCCATGTATCTTGAGTTGGTGTGGGAAGAGGAAAAGTGAGTTGAACAGAACTGCACAAAATTCTCTTTTCTAGTACATGCAACTACAGATTCTTGAAGACCTGTTTTGAAAAAAAAATCACATTTTCAACAAGGACAAAATGTCTGGGTTTAGGGGGGAAAGTGCTTTTTAAGTGTAAAATTTGATTTGTCACATGGGTAAAAATTAAACTCAGTGACTTACTCATGCACAAGTGATATCAAAAAAACCAACAACCACCACCTCACCTTCATGGAAACTTCTCCAGTTTTTAAAAAGAGACATCAAAGTTTATGATACTTAGTTGGCTATGTGCAGCAAAAGGTAAATATCAATCTAGAACTAACAATATGGCAGCCAAAACTGGGTTATGTCTAAAGAACAAACTATATATAATTCTTTTTTCAAACGTTTCTATGTACACTTTTAAAAACGCAATGATCAGTGCTGAGAAAAATTTAACAACTTGTCATGGTCAACAGAAACAAACAAAAAGAAATTTTTTAGAAAAATCTGACTGTTAAAAAAACTCTCATAGCATTAGAAAAAGATTAAAATTACAAAAAATTGACTTTTTTTGCTGAGAAATTGCAGTCATAAAAATTATTTGCATTGAAGAGGCATTTTTTTCAACTTATTACAACATTTAAGCACAGAACTCCCTTGCAGAATATACGGCTTACATAGATGTTTTATGCTGAAATAGCACAGACACATTTATCTAGATCATTTCTAAAACCGGTCTAGGAACCTGCAGGAACTTGCAAAGCAAATAATGTTACCACAAATGCTAAACACTGTATTGCAAATCTGGTTCAAATTTTTCATGGTCTGATAGGCAATTGTGGAAAATTAACGCCGCCCCCCCCTTTTAAGCCCTCAAATCTGAAAAAACATACCAGGAGTTAATTTGACACTTAATGCAACACTGTGGTCTACACAAATGCTGAACAGAATATATTTACTTGCTATTAAATGAGATTTGTTTTTCCACAAACTCACTTTTGATCCAATGATGCATCAGAGCCTTAAGATTATAAAGAGCACCCTTAGTGACAGTGTTCACATTTCAAGGGAAAGAAAATGTGAAGAGGGTCCACTTTCGTAACTGATAAGACCCTTCTGTAGAATTGTTCTGTTTGTGGCCAATTCACTAGTTAAAATGTCATTCAACAATGATCACTCCTGTGAGCAATCCTCAATGAACAGCTGTGTCACACATCATATTCACTTGTGCATAACCTATGAAATCTGGGTTTCCAGAGCTGGACTATGGAGTTCCCAGAGAAGTTGTATGTGTATCAGATTGGCAGATTTAAGTTTCTATGGGTATCCAGAAATAGGATTCCCTTCTGGGTATGATCCTTGGAGTAAGAACGTAACCTGTGGATCTGCCTTAGCGAAATGGATTTCGTTATCTTTCCAAGGTTATTGTATGTAATATAGAATCTTAATAATGCATATCCAGTCCAAGGGTTCAGAGTCTACAATAATTTAACCAAAATGGCTGGTATTCAGAGCACACATACCAAGTAATCCCCCAGAAATAGGGTGCTCCCGCTGGTTTTCCCTCATGGCAGCAGCTCCTCACACCTAACAGAATGCTACCCAAGCAAACCGTCTGACCACAACCCACAATTTTCAAAGGCAACTTGGGGTGGGGAGCTGTGATAGGAAGAAGTTGGTTGAAAATCCTTGATTACTGCACATGTGGAACCTTAAATACAGTTGCTGAATCCCAGCCAGGAACAGGCTGGACACCACACTGAAAATCCCACTAATCTTCATCGGAAAAATGAATTCTCATTGGGCAAAGTACAGAAACCCAGATTTTCAGAGTTTTCACTTACATACAGGCAAAAGATTTTTTGAATCTCAAGAACTCACATTTTTGACTTCATTACATGACCCCCCAGTATTTAAAAAAAAGAAGTGTTTTGATGGATTTTACCAAACTTAAAACAAATTTGCACTATATTCTAGTACTGAAGTATTAACAATTCAAACCCACAAACTTCAAACCACTTACTTCAGAGTAGTCCCAACAGAATGTAAGAACTACTTTAGAATTAGTTATCTGAGGACCATGCCTGCCTCACAGGTCTAGTAGAATGATTGAGGATTAGCAGGAATGAAGGAAAGTGACCGCTACAAAGGGTTCTTTCTAATTTTATGCACACCAACACACAAGACTAAAATGCCACAGTACACAAAGTGAATTTTAAAAAATCATCTTAGACAAAAAGAAAATTTTTACTTTGCTCTAACAACTGTGCTGTATTTTTGCCTTTTAAAAAAAAGCCTTTTTTTGTTACAGGTACAGATTCAAGTTTTCTGAATTCTATGCTGAGTTTCATATGCACACGTTGAGTCGACTGATATAATAAAATGAAATGCCATAAACAACAGAACAGTTCAGTAACAAAATGGGTGTTAAGTGTCCATAGTTTTTTATATTTCAGACCGGATTAGCTCAAGCCCGAAGTGGTGACCAAGCAATTCCTAGTCCTTGAGTCAGCAAAATTCAAAAGGCATATTCCCGTTACCTTGGAGGAGGATGCAGAAGCCGTGAGTGCGTGCATTCCACACAAATGCAAACATAAGGACTGGACTTTTTGTTGAGGTCAATATTAATCCCCACGTTTGCAAAAGGGAGTCGGGGAATGGACAGTGGTTGAGTATTCCAAATCACGTTGCCAGTTTTGTGGATAGGCCCACGCGTTCCTCAGTTATGCGACTGAAATTAAGAACAAGCCCTTTTTCTCTTGGGTTGCATTGAGCACTCGATGCAGTCTTCCTTCCTGGCTAGTTGCTGGAAACTTTTAGCGGTCCACAGAGACAAACGAAGTTAGTTTTGTTTTTCGAGGGAAGTAATGTGCATGGTGTGGTGTTTTGGTTTGATGGTGGCAAAAAAGGCAACATCTTGATCCCTGTCGGCTTGCAGAACCAGAACAGTTTCTTCAACAGCTTCGAGATGAGGGTTGCCCACGCTTCTAAAATAAACTACAACATGGAAGTGAAGAAAAATATTTTAATCTGACCACACTGATCAGTTAACTATTAAAAATAAGTCGACCATGGGTCTCAAAAGAGACAAGTCCCCTGTGGCGACCATACGTTTTTTTAAAAAACAAACTTTATTAAAACAAATCAAATAAAAACGAGGGTCTAAAACACAAATTACTAAATACATAGACATCAAAATATACAAGTTCAAACTAACTGCTCATTCTGGACAGAAAGGCATTCCATTTTCCAAACTTTTCAGACTTTTGGTCATGTAAGAGGTTAGTTTACACAGTCAAATGCACTCTGTCAGCTTCTCCAACCACTCCTCCTTCTTTGGGATTATATTTTTCTTCCAATTCTGTGCAAGTATTAACCTTGCCAACGTTACAGCATTAAGCACAAATTCATGGACTTCTTTCAGAAGGAAAACCACACAATTCAATCATAAAACCTATGGGGATAATGGTAAGACTTTGCTTACACCTTGAGAGATCACCGAAGCGATCATGTTCCACTATCCTACCATTCTGCTTCATTCCCACCATAAATGTATAAAATTTTCATTAGCTTCTCCACATATCCAACAATTCTCTTTAGCCCCTTGATAAATTTTTGCCAATTTAGAGGGGGACAGGAGCCACCGGTATAGCATTTTTATTAAATTTTCTTTGGCAGAGAGGTTTACAAGGAAATTTTTAACCACTTCTTAACACGAATGCTCAAACCTCTGGATTTACTGGGGCTTTCAAGTTATTTAAAAGAGCCCCGTGGCGCAGCGTGGTAAGCTGTAGTCAAAAGCTCTGCTCACGACCTGAGTTCAATCCCGACGGAAGTTAGTTTCAGGTAGCCAGCTCAAGGTTGACTCAGCCTTCCATCTTTCCAAGGTTGGTAAAATGAGCACCCACCTTGCTGGGGGTAAAGCGTAGATGACTGGGGAAGGCAATGGCAAACCACCCCGTAAACAAAGTGTGCCTAATAAATGTCGGGATGTGACGTTCACCCCATGGGTCAGTAATGACCCAGTGCTTGCACAGGGGGCTACCTTTACCTTTTGCAAGTCTTTTGTCCAGAGCTTTGCAAATATTTTCCGAAGTGGCAACCGTAAGTTGATCTCTGGTGACTCCTCCTTCTCTGTTACTTCATACAAAGTGAGAAATCTTCTCCCCCAAAGTCACCCACATACCACAGAGAGCTCCAGTGCGTGTTTCTGTTTTTTTCAGGTGCTATTCTAGGCACAAGGGATCAACCCCCACCCCCTTTCAAGTAATCTAATGGAGGGGTGAGGTCTCACTTTGCACTGGGCTTTGGGGAAAGGCGGTAAAACAGCAAAATGAAAAGTATGCATACCTTTCTCCAACAGCGTTTGCCTCAGAGCTTTGGCAAGCAGAACCCTTACGTTTGGCACAGGATCTGACGCCAAGCTCAGGAGGCTGGGCAGCAGGTGCTCGACAAAATGGTTAACGGGCATGCACTCCTCATCCACCACCGCCTGTGGGAATATATCAAGCCGAAACCAATCCCGTAGTTAGCAGAATAGAGGGCCTGGTTTTCAGTAGAAACAACTGTCAAGAGCCACACGACAGTAATGGTGCATGCCATTGCAAGACAGAGCGCATGTGCAGCATGGTGGCTATGAAACTGGAAGAGCCAGGGTCTCACCTTAGCCACGAACTCACTATATGGCCTTTTTGGCAAGGCGCTTTCTGCCTCTCAGCTTTCACCCCCCACCTCCACCACATGAACGCATGAAGCTGCCTTATACTGAATCACACCCTTGGTCCATCAAAGTCAGTATTGTCTACTCAGACCGGCAGTGGCTCTCCAGGGTCTCAGGCAGAGGTCTTTCACATCACTTTACATGCCTGGTTCCTTTAACTGGAGATGCCGGGGATTGAACCTGGGACCTTCTGCATATCCAGCAGATGCTCTACCACTACACCACACTGGCTCTCGCAATTTTACTACACCTGCACACCCTTATCCTCTATTCCATCACAGACTTCAGGGCAGCCTTACTGACAGTGCTGGTCGGTCTCCTGTCCAGAGAACTCACAGACCCTATTCCACTTCGGGAGCAGAGCTGTGCCATGCGCCCTCTTAGAACCATTCTGTTCTGCATTCACATCCCAAGCCAGAGAGCCACAACACAAAAATTCCCACCTGGCAGATGAAGGCGAAGGCTTGTCTTCCAACCCACTTGGAACAATGGCGGAACCTCACAATCAACTCATTAATGAAATTTAATCCCAGAGAGTTTGCATTGTTGGCGTAGAACTTCTGTAATATTGCCACAACCTGTGAAAATATCGGGGGGGGGGGAGGGAGGGGAGGAATCAGGCCATGAAGGGAAACAGCTAAAGAGAGCACCACTGGTGCAACAAATTGTTAAATTCTATGTAGATACATGAAAGGTTTTTAATTGTTTTTATGGTTGTGCTAGCCAGCCTCAAGGCTGGGAAAGGGCGGCCTTTAGATCAAATAAACAAACAAACAAAATGCCTCAATATGCTTTAGAAATGAAAGTTTTTGCATGCAAGACAAAAAAGGTAGCTAAAATACCAACAGCTATAGGAAAATTACAGTCAAAATTAGAGCAGTAACAATTGGCTTCAAATTGGTTGAAGTAAATTTCCATATGTTATATGCTGTCAAGTCGCTTCCGACGTATGGCAGACCTATGAATGAATGACCTTCAAATAGGGTTGCCAGGTCCCTCTTTTCCTCTGGCGGCAGACTTTTGCGTTAAAGCACGCGTGGCACTTCCGGTTTAGAACCGGAAGTTCCACCTCACGAGGGGCCTTTACCTCTTACCGTAGTTTGAGTGGTAAAGCAACCCTTTACCACTTAAACTAAGAGGTAAAGGCCCCTCGCGAGGCAAGACTTCCAGTTCTAAACCGTAAGTGCAGCGCACGTGCACGTTTGCCCGCCGACCCTCAGGTGGTCGACGGGCAGAGGGGGCAATTGCCGGGAGTTTGCTCGCCACCAGTGGGCACCTAGCAACCCTACCTTCAAAATGTCTTATCTTTAACAGCCTTGCTCAGGTCTAAATTTACAGCTGCCAAAAAAGGTGAGAAGAAGAAGAAGAGTTGGCTTTTATATACCTACTTTCTCTACCACTTAAGGAAGAATCAAACCAGCTTACAATTGTCTTTCCTTCCCCACAACAGAAACCTTGTAAGGTGGATGGGGCTGAGAGAGCTCTAAGAAAGCTGTGACTAGCCCAAGGTCATCCAGCATGCTTCATGTGGAGGAAGAAGAGTTGGTTTTTATATGCTGACTTTCTCTACCACTTGGAAGAATCAAACCAGCTTACAATCACCTTCCCTTCCCACAACAGACACCCTGTGAGGTAGGTGAGGCTGAGAGAGCTCTAAGAGAGCTGTGACTTGAACAAGGTCACCCAGCTGGCTTCATGTGGCGGAGTGGGGAAACCAACCTGGTTCTCCAGATTAAGAGTCCACCATTCCAAACCACTGCTCTTAACCATTACATCACTCTGGCTATACCATCAGGGAAGGACCGGGCCTTTAAAATGGCCTAGCAACAAGCCAAGAAAAGCAGTAGACTTTGCCGTGCTATTGGCTCCAGGGCTCAGTGTACTCCTGGCCACCGGAAGCCCCTCCGGGGTCCTTCTCAGTAAAAGAACCCTTCTGCCCCTGCCCCCCAAATACAACACATGCAGGCAGAGGACGCAGCCTACCAGCCTGAAGGAGATCCACCTGACTTCAGAGACTTTATCTGAACAGAGCGTTAGTGCAATGTGTCTTAAGTAGTCGTATACATCGTTGGGATTGTAGAGCTCCAGAATCAGAATCAGTTGTCTGAAATAGAGGAGAGATAATTACTGGCAACATTGCTGGTTATTACACCTGCCTGCTGAAGAGGAGAGGACTGACTTTTTTCTGGTGAGCAAGGCTTTAAGGAGACATTATGATAATGAATGCAAAGCCTTGAGCCTTTGTCCTTCTGTTTTAATCAGTGTGAAACACACTTCTCAACGAAGACATAGGAATCAACTTTTTTTCTTAGACAAATGCAAAAATAATAATAATAAACAATTGCCTGGTCCATCTAAAGCACTGCAATATCTGACAAACACACTTCATTAGCATCTCAAGCAAAGAAACCTTAACTGAACGGTCTGGGTACTGAGATAGATCAGAGCTTCTCAAAGTGTGGGCCGCGACCCCAAATGGGGTCGCGTAATTGAATCTTGGGGTCGCAAAAAAGTCAACAGCCTTGTCCCCCCAGCCCCTCTCGCCGAGCACTCCCTGTAGACCAGGGGTGTCAATCATAGGGCCCCAGGCCGGATCAGGCCCGAAGAGGGCTTTTATGCGGCCCACGGAAGCAAGGCGCCCCCCTCTCCCCAAATCCGGGCTGGAGCGTGCAAGCTGCCCCAAGCCTGCAAGCAGCTTGGTTTACACACTCCAGCCCAGAGTGGGGAGCTGGCTGTGCTGGGGGAGGGACCTTCCCAAGCTGCTGCGTGCGCCGCCAGGGCAGAATAGAGCATGCGGCCCGCCAGCACAATGAGGTTGCACGTGGCGCCGCGCTTCGCAGTTGCTTAGTCGCAGGGTGGCCGGGCCACCTGGGTGCAGTGTAGTAGAGCCAGTGCAGGACCCAGCTCCCTGCACAAGCCCCCAAGGCAAGGAGCTGTCATCCAGCCGCTTGGCATGGCTGCCTTTGAGTTGCTGCTTATCACCAGCCCTGCTGCCTCCTTGCTCTTAGGGACAGCTGCAAAATTGGGTCCCTCCTGGCCTCCTCCCCCCTGGCGGTGAGTAGGGAGTGGAGGGCAGGCATGCTTTGGCATCCCTGCATCTGGTGCTGGACCTGGAATGCGATTATTGGTGGGGGGGGATTCAAGGGTTCTTAGCCAAGGGATATTTTCTCTCCCTTCTTTCCTTCCTTTCTTTTCTCCTCCTCTCTCTGCTCTCCCTTTCTCCCTGGTTCTCTTTCTCCCCCCCCCCCCACTCTCTGGTGCTTGCTTGCTTTCTCTGCCCCCCTCTAGTTCATTCGTTCGTTCCCTTTCTCTTTCTCACTATCTTTCTCTCCCTTTCTTTTTTATTTCTCTCTTTGTCCCCCTTTCTCTCTCTCCCTCTTTCTTCCCCCTTTTCTCTCTCTCTCGGTATCTGTCTGTCTATCTATCTATTTCTCTTGTTCTCCCTTTCTTGGGATGTACTGAAACAAATGACAGGATTGTCCATTAGAAGCAATGGGAAAGGCTGCGCAGCCCATTGAAAATAATGGGAATCTGGATTGCCAATTGACTTGCATGGGCTCCACTGAAATACATTACAGCACAAAAAGAGTTGCAAAGAAATAGTGGAATGGAATTTCCAGTAAGGTCTCTAAGCCCAGATACTCTACTCTGGGACTGGAAGGACAGCCCCTGGAACTAGCAGAAGAGTTCTGGGACTGGACTGACAGCATCCAGATTGGAATGAGGACCCCTGGGACTTGCACAAGTGGTCTGGGACTGGAATGACAGCCAGGCGGGAATCCGGTTTGTCTCCAGGCTGGGAACTGATTCCCTTCCTGATTGTTGCAGATGAAACCTAAGCTAAAGGCACAGGTGCTGGGCAGGCTAGAGTTTCTCTTGGTCATTTGGCAACCCGAGTGTAAAGTTGTATGGGCTGCCAGGCAGAACTTTGTCTGGCTGCAGAGCACTCTGTTTGCATTTGGGGAGGGGGAATAGAGCTGCCTCCATGTGTACCCCCCAAGACTGTCTGAGAAAGGTGGGTACCTGTCCTCTGGGTCTTCACTTACTTGGTGCTGCTTGGTGTTGAAAGATAACTGAATCCCCCCACCCCCGATCTCTGAGGCAAAAACGCGGCCCTGGTGAGCATCTGCCCTCCTGAAGCGAATCTTTTTTCTCATGGGAAATGGGATCCCTTTGGAGCAGGAGGAGGTGGTGGGAATACAGTGAGGCCCTCCTTTGGCAAATGGGGGTGGGTGGGGTGGAAGTGTTACACAACACAGGATTTCTGTGGGGCCGGTAAGGCATGTCTCCTGATTTGTAACTTTTTCAGCCCCCTCTCGAGTAGACAGATCAGGAGAATCCCAAATGGAGAATGTGAGTGTGGGGGGAAAGGTGGGGGGGGGGAAACTCCCCCCCCCCAGGAAGAGTTGCTCAGAGCAAGAGGCCAGATGCCTTAACTGGATTGGGTGGGGACTCTTTTGAGGGGGGAGGGAGATTCTCAGATGACTGCTGTCTGTTAGGAAGGGTGTGCATATTCCTGCCAATGTCTTTCATCTGAACCACATTTTTCAGGAGGATGCTTTAATTAAAAAAGGGATATTGTTGTGATTTTCATGATGGTTGATATACGGCTGGTATAGGAAAAAGCCCTCCTTGCCCAATGCTGCAGTCACAGTGTAATTGGACCTCCCCAATGGATCCAAAGTGAGAAGGTGTGGCTTCTCAGCTGGACTCTTCCACTTTTTGCGGCTGACAGGTCTGTTGCTGGCTTAAAGGTGAGCGTTGCCTTCTACCCAACTTTCCTGGGGATGGACCCTGAGCCCATAGCTCCTGTTTGCCCCAGGGGTACCTTTCCCCAGTGAAACCCAAGAATGCTTTCTATGAATGTTCAAGGTGCTAGTTTTGACCTTTAAAGCCTTACACCAGGTGTGTCAAACATAAGGCCCGTAGGCCGGCTCTGACTCCTTGAGAGATCTTATCTGGCCTGCAAGCCAGCCACCCCCACCCCCCACATGCACACTCTTGATCTGGGCTGGCGAGGCATGGCATGGCCCGACCAAGTGACATTTATGTCATAGCCAGTCCTCATAACAATTGAGTTTGACACCTTTGAGCCAGCTGAAGCACTAACACTAGAAGCAGCCACACAGCTAGAAACGCAAAAGATGGCGATTACTGATCGTGTGGAACAGCCAAATATTAAACAGCCTCGCACACATACACCCTCAGTCACTAAGCACTACGAAGGGCAGGTTGTAACTTTTTTTCTGCAGTATAAACACTTTTCAGGTGCAGTCTCAGTAAGGGAAAAATCCATCCTTAAAATCCTTTAATAAATGGTATAATTATAGGTACACCAATGAATTATTTTAAAATAAATTTCTTTATGATTTATTATCAGTAAATGTTTGGTTTGTATACCAATTTTATATACCTATATCCCCAGCGGGGTCCCCTAAAAATTTCTTGAGAAAAAAGGGGTCGCGAGTGGAAAAAGTTTGAGAAGCTCTGAGATAGATCATGATGGGTTAGTCTGTCTGTAGCGGTAGAAAAGAGCAAGAGTCCAGTCGCACCTTAAAGACTAACAAAATTTCTGGCAGGGTATGAGCTTTCGTGAGTCACAGCTCACTTCTTCTCTGAATTTCTGGGTACTGGTTCTGAAAATCTCCATGTAGCTGTAAAGACATGTGCTTCATCTTTTAGCTTCAGTGGCTATGGTCTTCGTTTTATGCTGAACACAGCCAATGGGCACTACTTTATCAGAAGAAGAGTTTGTGTGTGTGTGTGTGTGTGTTTGAGAGACAGAGACACAAACTGAGAGAGGAGGGAAAGAGAAAGGCTATTTGTGAGTTAGTAGCTTTGGTGTGAGAGATATGGCCCGAATGAGAGTAGGGAAGAAGCTGTCCAGTGGACGAAGAAATACGACTTCTGTGCTAAATGTAAACTGTGGGGGAGTGGTTCAATGGATTCCAAACCCCCATGCAATATTACATGATTTTTTATGTTTTATGAAACATGCAGCTCTATTAAAGAATACTGCAAAGGACCTACATGGATACAGAAGATGTTCCAGTGAATACCGCTGTATTAAATGCTCGGTGGGGGTTGGAAATGAACATTTAACACAGATTCCAATAATTAAGGAATAGTATTTTCATCATTCAGAACCGATCTTCTCCACTCTTCCCTGACTCTATTCCAGTACTGCATTGTAAGCCTACCACACACTGGCTGCATCCACATGGGGAGACAATCATCTGCCGTGATCGGCCACACAGCAAAGCCAACCTTCCCATTTTCTGGTTACCCCACATAGGGTACTGGGTGGAGGGGAGTGAGACTGGCTTCAACGCCTGGCCAGTCACTCCAATTAGATACAGCACCCTGACCCACACACAGATGTTGAATGCCAAATGCCATTTTTGCAAAGAGGCAAAGAACAAAAAATGAAGCAAACTACCACTGTTGTAACAAATTCTGCTACTTGATTAGGGGGTGCTAATTCTGATATTTGTGAACTGATCTGGAGAGGGTTTTTTCCCATTTACAGAATTTAAGAGGTATCACTATCCCCATATTGCGGGGGAGGGCATGTCTGAGGAAAGATCCAAACAGACATAAGAACATAAGTCCCAGACCTGGGACTTTTTCGTTTATATCCTTAGCTGTGCTCCAGAGCACATCAGTGCAGATGCAACACCCAAGTGAACTGATCAGGAGAGGGTTTTTTTCCCTATTTACAAAATCTAAGAGGTATCATGATCCCCATATTGCAGGGGAGGGCATGTCTGAGGAAAGATCCAAACAGATCTGGGACTTCTCGGTTTATAACCTTAGCTGTACTACGGTGCACTATGCATCAGTACAGATGCAACACCCAAGTGGAAAATGGAAATCTTAACACCCTTCTGTGACGCGTTAAAAAAGAACCATCATTCAAAACAGATGAGAGTGAAATATTCTGTTACATCAACATGTTTGGAATGAAAGTACAAGATATTCCAAAAGCCCTCTTCCAAGACACATCATGCTTTTGAATCCACACAGATCTTATGGCCCACTGAGGCCTGCTTGGTGCCTACCCTACTGCCTTCCAGGAGCCAAGCCAAAACAAAGACCCAGGCTTTTAATTAAGGGGCTGATCTTTAAAACAAACAGTTCTATAGCCTGCTTCTGGCCTGAGATACTTCTTGAGATGGGTTTTCACAAATTTTAATGATTTTATGATGTTTGATGTTTTGTCATGTTTTTTATTTTGTAAGCTGCCTTGGTCAGGTTCCCTTGAGGCAGCACAGAAATTTCCTAAAATAAATAAGAAAACACCAGTACAGGGGTAGCGTCAATCACATAAGAGTACTGAAATGACAGAAGCCTCCCACTAGATGTCAGAGTTATCACACCAGACTAATTCTGAGTTCCGGTGGAAACAGTCCACAGCCATACACAGCCGCTGAACCTGTGTTAACCTTACAGGTCTGTCTGGTTCCATTCAGAGGATGCAATTCTGCCTGGCTTCGTACCATTTAACGCAACTTATTTGTATGCATTGCACACAAAAAGTCTGACGATATCTGGCTAGAGCATGCAATGATTAACCTCTTCTCATAAGGTTAGCAAGAGCAGCACACGCCACGGTTCAAAAACAATTTCATGCCACTAACAAGGGCACAAACGCATGCAAAAAAATGAAGATGTTTTTACTTACTCTGCAAGCTCATAGCGAAACCGCCAGTTCCTGCTGTTATCGGTAACCACAAACTCTTGAAGCTGGTAAAGGTACTCACGCCTTTTGTCTGCATGAAGCAACTATAAAACAAGAAGGTGCCCAACAATGGGAACAACCTATGAGGAATCAAGTTCAAAGTCTTTGGTATCTTAGGGCACATTTATATACTTTCCTTTAAAAAAAAAAAAACAGCTTTGCCTTTTTCAGACCAACAAAACATTTTCTGCACATCATCTAGACCAGGGGTGTCAAACATAAGACCTGCAGGCTGGATCCAGCCCCTTGAGAGCTCTTATCCAGCCCGCGAGCCAGCCGAGGCAGCCACCCCCACACTCTCGATCTGGACTGGCGAGGCGTGGCCTGGCTCGACCAAGTGGCATTTATGTCATATCCGGCTTTCGCGACAACTGAGTTCGACACCCCTGATCTAGACTGTCTCCAACAACGCTATTGGAGAACAAACGCCAATTATTGCATTTGCTACTTCTTCAAGCGCTGTTAAGGGGCACCCTGCTCAGGAAACACATCCTGATAGTCTCGGCCAGTTATTATGTAATTTCAACTTAACTGTACAATGTCTTAATGACTTTGTACAATTAAGCCCCTGTGGAGGCTGTAAAAAAACCCTCACATTCATCCCCACACCCCACAGATTAACAGCTTTTTTAAAAACCATTACACACATATTACCCAGTACAGCCACCATCAGGGATTTCTGTTGCACATGTGCACTGATGCTGTGTGCATTAGAAACAGCTCATAGGCCACGAAGCAGACAGGCTGTACTATTTAAACAAGTCCTCAGTGGTCTTTATTTTAAAAAGTTTAAATAAGAGAGAAAGCCATTGAATTGTTATATCTGTTTTAATATTTTTATAAGTGCATGAAAAAATAATAAAATGACATATGCAGATCTCAGCCTCAGTCTGCTGCACAACCGGTTGTTTTTATAATGTATGCTCTTTGCAGACTAATCTACACAAACAAACAAAAAAAGACAGATTTGAAGTAACTTTTAGCTGCACCAGAAACTGCTGCTGAAATTCCAAACTAAGTGGGGTAGCCAAAAGCTGCAGGATACTAATTTTCAAACAATTGGGTGAGTGTGTTTAAAAAGCCCCTCTGCACAAAACTGGCCTTTCCACAAACTTTGCTTGACCAGGGCCATGACCCTAAGATGCCAAAATGGGGAAGCGCAAATAAACTCTAGCTGCTTCTACCTTAAGGAAGTCATAGAGGTGTTTAAGGACTCCAATGCGCACTTCATCCAGGTCTTTTAAGAAGCCGTTGAAAATGGGCACCAGGTCTGCTGCTGTGAGCTGATCTCCCAAAATAACAGCCAGCTCGTGAATCGAGAAAGCCAGCGTCCGACGCACCTTCCACTACAGTGAACAAAAATTAAAAATCAGATGGAACCCACATTAACATAAGATTAAAAGACTTTACAAATGACATACCAATGCAGTGCTTAACACATACAGAACAGTAGCTCAAAAAGAGCTTTTTTTTGTTTTCTATTTTACATACTTAGGAGGGCCAGCGTGGTGTAGTGATTAAGAGCAGTGGTTTGGAGCGGTGGACTCTAATCTGGAGAACCGGGTTTCATTCCCCACCCCTCCACATGAGCAGCGGACGCTAATCTGGTGAACAGGGTTGGTTTCCCCACTCCTACACACGAAGCCAGCTGGGTGACCTTGGCCAAGTTACAGCTCTGTTAGAGCTCTCTCAGCCCCACCTACTTCACAGGGTGTCTGTTGTGGAGAGGGGAAGGGAAGGTGATTGTAAGCCGGTTTGATTCTTCCTTAAGTGGTAGAGAAAGTCGGCATATATAAAAAACAACAACCCAAAAACCAAACCAAAACTGACCAGGCAAAACAGGGGCCTCTTTTCTATCTCACCCTCCATATAAACCAACTTGAGCTGATCAGCTCAAATCCTATCTGAGCTCCTTTTCCCTAGATTGGAAAACTGTTCAAGAGGATCAGATTAACTCTCTGCAAACAATGGGCCAGAATGCCCTTACTGCTTTGGGGAAGAGTGGAAATTCCTATTTGGAATATGGGCCAATGAAGGAAGCAGTATAATAAGGAATTGCACAATGTAGGCTTATCAAAGCACCCCAGTCCCAATCAGGTTCCCTAACAGGAACCACTGGTGTAGTCCATCCCACCTGCCACTTTGAGGCTCTATCAGGCTAGCGCAGATGCATTTGTGCTACATCCCTCTCACACCTTACATGCTTTATCATAACTTTATGGTCACGTTTCAGGAAGACAACTCACTGGAAAAGACAATAATGCTAGGAAAAGTTGAAGGTGGCAGGAAAAGAGGAAGACCCAACTTGAGATGGGTTGACTCTATAAAGGAAGCCACAGCCTTCCCTTTGCAAGACCTGAGCAAGGCTGTTAATGATAGGACGTTTTGGAGGACACCGATTCATAGGGTCGCCATGAGTCAGAAGCGATTAGATGGCACTTAACACACACACACACACACACACATCATAAAGGGCACACCTACCATTCAGGTCTGGCCCAGACTAGCCCATTCTCATCAGATCTCAGAAGCTAAGCAGGGTCAGCCCTGATTAGTGCTTGGATGGGAGACCACCAGAGAAGTCTGAGGTTGCTACGTAGAGGCAGCCAATGGCAAACCACCTCTGAATGACTCTTGCCTTGAAAACCCTACAGGGCCACCAAAAGTCAGCTGCGACTTTATGACACTTTACACCACCACCATCATCGTAAGGGGCAAAGTGGTCCTGTACTGCTCCGTATTTTTACCTGTACATCAGATGCCAAGGTTTCATAGGTGTCTTTCAAGCAATGCCAATTCTGTCTCCCCAATGTTAAGGCCACGCCCGGAAGACTGTAGGCACAGTGTTTTGCTATTTCATTATCAACCGTCTGTGCTCGAGCAGGGTCTGTCATTGATAAGTACTGGTCCAGTAAAGGCTGAGGTATGATATCCTGAAAACAAAAAAAACCCCCAACAAACCAGTAAATTATTGATAATAATTAATTAAGCAGGAGGAAGAATGTATCAGCGATGAAAGGTATCTGTCAGAGCATTTGATCTCCCCTCCAGATGGCGAACACACAATGGAAACCAGCCAGTACGGAACAGCAATGTCGGGCCAAACTCCATCAGCTTCATCTTGCGAGCCGGTTACTTTATTGCCACAGCACTCAATTGATTAATTAGACAAAAGGGAAGATCTGGCTGATCAGGAGTTACCGGGAAGCATCAGGAATAACAAGTCACATGAATGATTTAATTGTATGTTACATATGTATACACAGGTAACTCAAAGTTTAGTTCTGAGCGTGCATGTAAATTTGCCCAATTACATCCAGAACAAAACTGGAGGGTGAGAGATTCAAAACAGATTAAAGGAAGTATTTCTTCACACAACACATAGTTAAATTGTGGAACTCCCTGACCCAGGATGTGGTGACGGCTGCCAACTTGGAAGGCTTTAAGAGGGGAGTGGACATGTTCATGGTGGAGAGGGCTATCCATGGCTACTAGTCAAAATGGATACTAGTCACGATGTATACCTATTCTCTCTAGTATCAGAGGTGCATGACTATTATAGTAGGTGCTGTGGAACACAGGCAGGATAACGCTGCTGCAGTCATCTTGTGTGTGGGCTTCCTAGAGGCACCTGGTTGGCCACTGTGTGAACAGACTGCTGGACTTGATGAGCCTTGGTGTGATCCAGCATGGCCTTTCTTATGTTCTTATGTCTCCCCCTGCCCCGAGTGCCCACAAGAAAAATAAGGGGTAACCTTAAACCTGCATACAAGTTACTGGTATGTACAATACTAAAAACCGTTTCTGCATATAACCTTTTTTTGTCCCACATTTAGGGTCATCCTCATTTTGGGCAAATACACCTTCATATTGGGTTTAGAAAGTGGGATTCGATAATGCCCTTGCCCTTATTCTTAAGTGGTGAATTTTTTCCCGTTTGTTATCTATTCTTACACATCAAATTCAATCAGAAGCAAGCAACCAAGACTGGTTTCTGAACAATGGATTAAACAAAATGTTTCAGGTATTACATTAGAACCTCACTGTGCTCTATTAAGAAATATTTGAAACAACCTGTAATTTTGATTTATCTTCTTCAAAGGGTGTATCATTATCTTCTATCTCTAAAGCTCTGTCGGTCCCATTGAGTAGTTCTTCTACATCCTGTAAAAGTGCCCAATATGAAACAGACAAAATTATCTTTAGATGATCCAAGAGTAATGCATTAAAAGACAATACAACTCAAGCAATGAGCATCTCTCTGAGAGCGGCAATCAGGTTATCATGCTTACGAATGTAATCAAAGTTATTCGAGCCATATAAAGATACAATACAAGCATCTGTACCTGACAATTTAAAGCAATTTTTTATGACCTCTGCAGATCTGTGATCCAATAAAAACAACACCTAAATAGATACTTATTACTCTTTGTTAAACCATTTCAAGCCATGGCAAAAACATTTTCATATTATCTCAACACTGACGTTATTAACTTCATTTTGATCTCGGTCATTAATTCACTAATACGCAGGATTAATTTAAAGATGTGATGCTCTGAAACAGAGACATTACTTATTAATGCATTTCTGATTACAATGGTCTTGACTGCCTTTTGATGCGCAATTATGTACCTACTGAATAATGATTCTTCAGCTGAAACACTGACAAACTAGACCAGGGGAGTCAAACGTAAGGCCTGGGGACCAGATTCCGGCCAACGAGCCAGCCATGGGAGCCACCACCCCGGGTCCCAATCTGGGCTGGCGAGGCACGGCATGGCCCAATGAAGTGACATTTATGTCATATTTGGCCGTCATACCAAATGAGTTTGACACCCCTGAACTAGACGGTCTGTGAAAAATTGCAGGCAGCCTTCCCCCCCCCCCCCTTACACTGCATTTTTAACTGAATGTGTTACCTAGCTTTATTGTGCTGTTTATTGTCTTATTAGACCGGTCTTTACTGAATCGTTTTATAATTCTATCATCCATCTCCAGTCTCAATGAGAAAGCTGGATGATAAACAAAGTAAATAAGAAATGAATAAATAAAAATTCTGAGCCTGTTGACTTCAGGATTGCATTGTTAGCGGCTGACCCATGAAGTCCTGCCTCCTGGGGATTTGCCAGTCCGATCATCTAATGGAACAAGACCTCGGTATCAGGCTGGCTTTCAGTGGCTGGAATTAAAGTGTCGTTTAGATGAGACTTGTTAGTTATATTTGCCTTCTGTTTTAAGTGCAGGCTCAGTGCCCTAATTTTTCATGGCTGCAGAAGTCTGAATAAACAAACAGACTTCTATAGTGGTATGAGATGATTGACAAGCAAAAGGTGTCAGCCTCCCCTGAACATTCCCCCCCTCCCACCCCATCCCAGTGGCTCACCATATTTTTCTTTATAGTTGGACTGGAAGGGTCAACAGTCTCTCCCTGGGTTGGTGACAAAGACAGGGGGCTCTCATTCCCTGTGCTGTGATCGGGGTCCAAAGGGGATGCCTCTTCCTGGTCGTTACTATTAACTTCCTCATCTTGTTTTACCTCATAGCCGGAGTCGAGATGAGCAGCTCTGAGTGCAGCAGACAGTACTTGAACCTGAGCTGATTAGATGGAACAAGTCCAGTTAAGTTACTTTTTCACGCACACACCTTCCTAGAAAGCGATACAAATGAATCACATCGTATGCTTTTAAAACTTGCAGCGTTCATGCATTGTTTTACTGCTCTGGAATATTGAAAGATAATATTAGTCTCCTTCGCATACATTCTACGCATAACAAGGGGATAGGCAGAGCGATCCTAAGGGGGTGAGTGGGTACAAGAGGTGCGCCCAGGGATGGTGCAGAAATTCTGCCTCTCGAGCGGCCTGTTGGCCTGGCCAGCTGGTGGCCCTTACGCGGGCAAAAAGGCAGGGGTGTAAATTTTGTAAAACAAATTACAAAAATTTGCTGTGCAACCTTACATGGGGGCTTGCTTACACAAGGATGCTTTCACACAAGAAACTGGCTTCACCTGGGGACAAGTGGCTGAGTCCTGCTTCCATCTGGAATCTCACAGAGCCTCCCAAATCCAGAGCTTCTGTATTTCAACCATTTGATCAGTAAAAAGCATTCTAGAACCCACTGAATTGGTCATTTCGGGGCAGCCCAATAGTAACATTACCCCCCTCACACACCCTTGGACATGGCTGCCCACCTCCCCCCATGACTAGTATTGTTGACTGTTCTTCTGTTTTAGTTTTCAGCTTCTCTTGTTGGAGCCAGCATGGAGTACTGGTTAAGAGGGGTGGACTCCAATCTGGAGAACCGGGTTTGATTCCCCACTCCTCCACATGAGTGGCAGACTCTAAGCTGGTGAACCAGGTTGGTTTCTCCACTCCTACACATGAAGCCAGTTGGGTGACCTTGGGCTACTTACAGTTCTCTAAACTCTCTCAGCCTCACCTACCTCACAAGTTGCCTGTTGTAGGGAAAGGAAAGGAAGGAGACTGTAAACCAGTTTGATTCTCCGTAAAGGGTAGAGAATGTCAGCATATAAAAACAACAACTATTCTTCTTGATTTTCTTTTTGTGTTTATTTTACTGGTTGTTGACTGCTGTGAAATTTTAGAATAGTGGTCTAAAACTTTTTAAATTCCTAAATATAAATCAAACAATTTAGGCAGGTGAAATGAGGCAAGAGGTAGAGTCTAACCTTGAACGTCGGGGTCATCCATGTGCTCCTGCAAACTT
Source organism: Euleptes europaea (assembly GCF_029931775.1). Classification (NCBI taxonomy): domain Eukaryota; kingdom Metazoa; phylum Chordata; class Lepidosauria; order Squamata; family Sphaerodactylidae; genus Euleptes; species Euleptes europaea. The sequence continues at coordinate 125,492,735 of NC_079313.1, forward strand.
CGCAGCACCTTTTTAATTTCACTGCTGGCAACGCAGTTGTTACAAAGAGCTGCCGACGCCAAGCAGCTTTCTTCTAGCATCTCTGTTTTGCACTGAAGCAGTTCCAGATCCTGGCTTATGTCAGGAAGCGGAGGACGCCAGTATAAGAAAGTATTAAACACGTCTTCTGCAGACTGGGCCCTTGAGTCCATTGACCTGCAATTGCCGACTTGACAGCCTTTTATATCCTTGGCCACACAAGCACCAACATTGTCACTCTGACTCAATCGAGTCAAATCTATCTCTGAATTAATACGCGTTGCTGAGCTTTCTTCTCGTGAAGCCGAATTTTCAGAGCAAGATGTGCAGCTAGCGGAAGGTCCCTCAGTCATTGATTCTGATTTATTCTCCACGGGCGTCTCTGAGCTGAAAACGGAAGCCCTTTTAGTCACAACGTTAAGAGAGCAATTCCACAATGAGTGTCCTTCGTTAACCAGCTTAAACATTACATCTCAGGTAGATTTCAATTGCAATAGTCGTAATTTTTTTTCCTTTCGGAATCAAATCCTGCTTTCACAGAAACATCATAAAATTAATCAAAGTTAGGTAGCATGAAACTAAGTGACCTTGTTCTATACATGAATTATTTTACTGTCAGGACTCTAGCTGGGTTGAGATCAGGAATGACTTTGAGTTTCAATGTACAGACTCAGGGATATTTCATTTTCAAATAAAAGCAATTTTAGCCAGTGTAGCATAGTGGTTAAGAGCGGTGGACTTTAATCTGCAGAACTGGGTTTGATCCCCCACTCCTCCACATGAGCGGAGGACTCTAATCTGGAGAACCGGGCTTGATTCCCCATTCCTCCACATGAAGCCTGCTCGGTGACCATGGACTAGTCACAGTTCTCTCCGAACTCTCTCAGCCCCACCTACCTCACAAGGTGTCTGTTGTGGGGACGGGAAGGCAATTGTAAGCCGCTTTGAGACTCCTTTAAAAAGGTAGAGAAAAAGCGGGGTATAAAAACCAACTCTTCTTCTTCCTATGACTTCTCTACCATAAAGACAAAAGGGACTGCACAAGTCCCATTTCTAATCTTGCCCCTGGCACAACTGTGAGGGCCAAGTCACAAACAAACACTTTGACTTGAGCTTATTATTTCAAAGTTGTCCTTCCTGCACAGATCAATTACTGGAGACCAATGGGGGTAGCCACCAGATAAACAGAACAATTAGGACATAACGTAATCAGCCCTGTAGCTACGCTGAGCTGATTTCTGCAATGTGCTAATGAAGGACATGCATTAACATCGGCTGATTCTGATCAGGTATCTCCAAGACCAAATTGCTGTACCTGCGTACAGCAGTGCTAATGAAGGACATGCATCAACATCGGCTGATTCTGATCAGGTATCTCCAAGACCAAATTGCTGTACCTGCGTAGCATAGCATTCATATGGTTGCCTGCTGGGTGGGGGCTGGAAGGCCGGATGCTGAGGGTCCCATCTTCCCGAATGTAAAGACCAGCACTGGAAGGGTTTGCAAAAGTAGAAATAAACGGCCCAAGCGACTGGAAAGCAGCTTGGCGAACCTGGAATAGTAGAAAAAATAAGAAGACACAAAGGAATGAATGACCATCCTTCTGTGAGCTAAGCATTCACAAGCCACTGTTCACTTTATTTAAATACATTTCAAAAGTAAGGCAATCAGCTCTGACTTGTAATAGTTAATACCTTTTAGAGCAGTGGTTCCCAAACCTTTCAGGCCACTGCCCCCCTGGTTCCACAAACTAAACCCCAGCGCCCCCTACCCTATAAAAAGCATTATTCATAACAGGGGTTTGCATGACTCCCTAAAGATAACAATAAAAAATAACAATAAAATTTAAAAACAATAACAATTAATTGCATATCTATTCAAAATCAAATGAAAACTATTAAGTTGAAATTTATTCAACAAAACTGATGAACTTAATCCAGTGGTACCAGCTCTTCAAAGTCTGGGGCGGGGGGATTCTGATAGTTTCCACCAAATTTGCCAGCATGGTGCCATAGCTTGATCTATTGTAAATCAGTTGAAGGGGCCCACCTCTAGCACCCCCTGCTGCCCTCTTGCTTCATAGTGCCCCTCCTAGGTAATCCCACTGCCCCCCAGGGGGTAGTACTGCCCACTTTGGGAGCCACTGTTTTAGAGGATATTAAATAGGGAATGAAAAAAATTCCAGGAGCAAAGGGTATTAAAAACACAAGATTATTCATGCAACAAAAAAGCAATTCTATATATAATTTGATTGCACGAGCAAGCAGTTTTTAAATGTTTTGTGAAGTTGGACCAAAGAACAAATGTTGAACATATAACGGCTAGATTTATGGCATATCGCAACATCACGACAACGGAGATTATGTATTATTTTGTATTATATAAGCTATACGGTGGCTTGCTTGGAAAAATGTCTTCCATATACGTACATATGAAGCACGAAATAAGGCTGGCACTGCCAGCGATGCCTTCGACTCAGTGCCCCTATACCTCCAAGTATGTGGTCAAGGCTGCCAATCTATTTGCCACAGCCCAATATATCATGAGGATGGACACATACAGCCCAGATGTAGCATGGCAATCTTTTTCAAAAAGACCCCAGTCTAGAAAAGGACATCTCTTTGACAGCAGATAATGCAGTATCTGCTTCTCAGCGTCTTTAGCGGTTTAATCCAGGGAGTGATATATTTATTCAATGCAGTATTATTTTGCGGACATGCTAAAACAATGTGGGCTAGGGTGTCTATTTGATCTGGACAAAATGGGCATTTTCCATTCTTCTGCAATAATTTTATTGTATTGCGCTTGTTTCTTGGCTGAGTCTAGGGCAGTAAATTTCATCCCCCCTTTTTAAAGTGTGTAGTGGTTGATGGATAGCCAGTGGCTGTTAAATCTAGGGAAAGGAAACCAACATCTACGGAGAAGCCCGCTTTTGTAGGTGGAGTCCCCTTGATGGGTCAGGTTGCTAGAACCCGTCCGCACTATTAAGCTTTGGTCTGAGACAAAAATTAGTTTGCTGGTCAGAGTCTTTGACTGACTTTGGCCCCAGAAGGTCGGACAAGAACCAACGGGCTTGTAATCAAATCAAAAGAGTTTTCGGCTAAATGTTAGGAAGAACTTGCTGACAGACAGAGCGGTTCCTTAGGGGAACAGGCTTCCTCGGGAGGTGGTGGGCTTTCCTTCTTTGGAGGTTTTGAAGCAGAGGCTAGATGGCCATCTGACAGCAGTGCTGAGTCTGTACATTTAGGTAGTTCATGAGAAGGCGGGCAGGAAGAGGTGAGTCAGTGCTTGGCTCTTGTGACCCTTTCTCACATGCCCAAATAACGTGGATCACCGCTTTGGGGTCAGGAAGGAATTTTCCTCCAGGCCAGATTACCCAGGGATCCTGGAGGTTTTTTTGCCTTCCATTGGGCATACAGCAGGGGTCACTGGGGGTGTGGGAGAGGGGAAGTAGTTGTGAATTTCCTGCATCGTGCAGAGGGTTGGACTAGATGACAGCTCCAAACCACTACACCACTCTGGCTACACCAAACATACCATCAGGGAAGGACTGGGCCCTTAAAATGGCCTTGTAACAAGCCAAGAAAAGAGAGCTAGCGTGGTGTAGAGGTTAAGAGCGGTGGACTCTGATCTAGAGAACTCACTCATTCCCCACTCCTCAACATGAACGGCAGAGGCTAATCTGGTGAACTGGATATGTTTCCCCAGTCCTACACACAAAGCCAGCTGGGTGACCTTGGGCAAATCACTCTCTCTCAGCCTCACCTACCTCACAGAGTGTCTGTTGTGGGGAGGAGAAGGGAAGGTGACTGTAAGCCAGTTTGAGTCTCCCTTAAGTGGTAGAGAAAGTCAGCATATAAAAACCAACTCTTCTTCTTCTTCCCTTCCAACTTTATATTTTTATACCACAGAACTAGCTACACACCTTGCAAGGAAAGGATGGTTCAGCTCAACCACTTAGACACTGGTCAAACATGCATTTGCACACAGAAGGAAAGGCATTTTCACAAATGCAATTTCCCTCAGTCCTTAGCATATGAACAGTACTTTCATGTCAAATTTATTTTGCAAAATTAAGAGAGAGAGTTAACATAGGATCCTCAAAAGCTGACAAGGCTCTTGGGAGAACTAAGGATGGCCCCTTTTCCATCATAGCTGAGACCATGAATAAAGAAATAAAATAAAAATGCTTTCCCTGCTCATTTCTCTATTGAAGTGAAAAGAAAAATGTTATACATCTACCCATGGCAAAAGATGGATCAAGATCTATTTTGAGAGGTAATCACAATTATCATCTGAAGATGACTGTTTTATGTAAGCTTCCTTTCTCCCATTAATTATTTTCCTCGTAGGTGATATACGGAGAGTTTTAAACCACCTTGACATTGACGGTTCTCATTCTACCTGTTCAGAGTTGACAATTTTCTCAAAAGTCAACAAAGAACTGTCATGGTGCAGCTCTTATTCACGGACGAGCTAATCCACCTTCTACTTACCCATCTGCAAGGGTCACTGATGAGGCTGATAAAAAGGGGAGACAGCTTGCTCCTCCTAATTTCTGGTGATGTCGTGTAGGAGACAGCCATAAAGCATTCAGCACAAGCCTTCCTCATACCCCAAACGCTATCAGAGCAAAGCTCAAAAAACTTAGGAATCTGCCAAAATAAAGAAAAGAGACTTATTTTAGAACTGGATTATCAAGAAGACAAATGAGTGGGTTCTAGATCAAATCAAGCCTGAACTCTGCCTGTTAGCTAAAATGACTAAACTGAGGCTATCGTACTTTGGTCACATTATGAAAAGAGTCACTGGAAAAGGCAATAATGCTAGGAAAGATGAAGACAGCAGGAAAAGATGGATTGACTCAATCAAGGAAGCCACAGCCTTCAGTTTGCAAGACCTGAACAAGGCTGTTAAAGATAGGATGTTTTGAGGCCATTAATTCATAGGATCACCATAAGTCCAAAGCGACTTAACAGCATCTCTCTCTCGCTCTCTCTCACACACACATTTTAGAACTAATGTGCTGTTATTATTAATTTGGATTGCGGCCCTTAACACATTTACTTTACTTTTCAATAATTATCTAAAGACTAGGGTGACAGCTAGCTTTCTGAAGCCTCCTGCTGGCCAGCCGTTTGTAGCAAAGAAGGGCAAATGAATCTAAGTGACATTAACAGAGAAATCTAAAATAACCCCCCCCCCATGTCATGTCTATCTCAGTGACACTGTGGCACTGTGTGTAGGTGCACGCCACACTTGTAAGCAAATACTCATGTCACCCAAGCTGTCTGTCAATTTGATTTACTTCAAACTCGGATGAGAAGGTGACAGTAAGAGCCAGATGACTTTAAAAGAATTCATGCCCTTTCAGCAGGGCTTAAAGAAGGAATGCTGACATGAAGGATTACCCTTCCAAAATAAAGTTGTCAATTGCAGCCGCCACCTTAAATAAAGTTGTCAATGGCAGCCACTACCTTGGCTAACTCAAGAAGCACAGGGGTAGGGGAGGTAGGAAATGCCAAGGGCAGTCACTATCAAACGCAGATGTTACTGAACTCTTCGAGTCTTAGAGGCTCGGTGTGTGTATATAGATATTTTTTTCTCCTCCATCTGGCATATGTCAGCAGGAGCAGACAGTTCCTATGGTGGCTTAATTCCCCCCACCCCCGAGCCAGAATTCCTATCGGTACTCTAAGCACCACTGCAAATTATTTCATGAACTTCTATTTGATGCCGTGGCAAAGCAGGGGAAACCCTGATCATTGCTTGCAGAACTGTACACATTTAAAAGTTTCCTTGCCCTTTCCACAGACCACCCCCCCCCCAAAAAAAAACTCCTTCTATATCTTTTCTTTCTGTTGGCCTCCTACTCCCGATTACATTTTAAATTGATCCCAGCCTTCCTCGGAGAAGCTTGGGACACGTGAACACATGAAGCTGACTCATACCTAGTTAGCTGTTTAGCTTGGAAAGAAGGTGGTTAAGGGGAGACATGTTAGAGGTCTATAAAATTATGCATGGTATGGAGAGAGTGGACAGGGAAAAGCTTTTCTCCCTCTCTCGTAATACTAGAAGGGGAGTCATCTGCTGAAGCTGGAGGGCGAGAGATTCAAAACAGATAAAAGGAAGTATTTCTTCTCCCAATGCATAGTTAAATTGTGGAACTCCCTGCCCCAGGATGTTGTGATGGCAGCCAACTTGGAAAGCTTTAGTAGGGGAGTGGTCATGTTCATGGAGGAGAGGGCTATCCATGGCTACTAGTCAAAATGGATACTAGTCATGAGGCATACCTATTCGCTCCAGGATCAAAGGAGTACGCCTATTATGTTAGGTGCTGTGGAACACAGGCAGGATGGTGCTGCTGAAGTCGTCTTGTTTGTGGGCTTCCTAGAGGCCCCTGGTTGGCCACTGTGTGAACAGACTGCTGGACTTGATGGTCTGATCCAGCATGGCTTTTCTTATGTTCTTATGTCACTGGTCTATCTAGTTAAATCAGTCTTGTCTACTCTGACTGGCAGCAGCTCTCCAGCGTGTTAGGTAGAGCCTTTTCACACTACCTGCATGAACCCATGAAGCTATTTTACACTGAATGAGACCTTTGATCCATCAAACTCAGTACTGAGACTGGCAGTGGCTCTCCAGGGTCCAGATCTTTTTAATTGGAGATGGCAGGGATTGAATCTTGGACCATCTGCATGCCAAGCAGATGCTCTATCACTGAGCCACAGACCCTTGCCTAACCTACCTCCTCGTCTTTTTAACTAGAGATCCCAGAGACTTTCTGCCTGTCAAGGACATGCTCTGAGCGGCACCCACTCCCTATACATGGTTACCCCCCCTTCAATGCCATCCATGCAACAATCTTGTGAGGCATGTTAGGCTGGCAGAAAAAAACTGGCCCAAGGTCATCCAGTAAACTTCATAGTGGGGATTTGAACTTGGGTCACTCCCATCACAGTCTGACACTCTAACCTCTACACCGCAGTGGGAATTTCTTTCCCCAAGTTCTCTAGCAATCTGCAACCCGAACAAAGGAACCTGCTTAAAGTGTCTTGATAACTTTCAGATGGACCTAAGGGTTTTTTTTTCCTGCTGAACTCCTTTGCTAACAGGAATGTCTTATCTTACAGAATTATTTCATGGACTCCAAATGATCTGATTTTTACCATGATAAATAGTGAAGCAATTATGGTGCTTATTTCATTATTTACATGATGGGAGGAGGAACCTCAATGCATCTCCCTGAGGTCTGCAGCTGTTTTCTTTTCCTCTGCTTTCCTGAGTAATATAGAGGAGCGCGCTCTCTCTCCCCCCCCCCTCCATCTCTAAATATAGAGCTATGAATCATGGCAACCACAGGAAAACATTCCCTTACATTTTAAAATAACAGCAGTCCTCAGCTGCAGTTCTCCATCTGCCACTCAGAGGAACTTAATTCTAACTTAGTAAGGCCGAGACTCAAGCAAAACATTTTTAATATTTCTTTTGATATCAGTAGATTCTATTCCTTAATAAAAGGTGGTGGAAGAAAGATACATTGTTCGGGTATACTCATCCAGCTCTGATAGAAGAGTGACGTGCTAACAATGCAATCCTACAGAGAGTTACTCAGAGAGTTCATTTCAATGGGCTTAGATTGCAGTAACTCTCTTTAGGATTGAGCTGTAAGTTTACAAAAGATTACAACACACACACAAACACATACAAGACACACAAAAGATTACAAGATACACACAGAGATCCCTGCCACAAAAGTCCTCCTCATTTATGTCAGGCAAAGGGACCATTGATAATCTGGGGCGACTGATTATTTTAATGCTTCCCTGATTACTTTTTTCTTTCTTTGCATAAAATGCAGTTCCCTGCAACAGTGTTAACTCTAAGACTTCCGGCGGGTGGGGGGGAGTGTCAGAGTTTTATCATACCAAGCTCTTCTCTGTGGCTTCTTGCCCTACAGCATTGCAGATATCACCAAAATTTGCTGCACAAACCTGCAACAAGAAAAAAAACCGACTTTTATTTCCTATTACATGTTTCATCTTACTGACATCATCGCAGCTCTTCATGAAATGTTTTCCCCTCCATTTTTATTACACAGAGAGGACTGATTATTCACACCACCAGAGGAAAAAAAATACATACTGCATTTCCAAGCTACAATTTTTATTAAACCATATAACAAGGCTCCCTTGAGTCTGCAGCAGCTACCACCTGAACACTGTTATGCACAGCAACATCTGCTCAAGACACTTTATGGAGAATGCGTCATAAATAAGATAGGACTGAATAGGAACATGGCCAGGACCAGAGGATCATCAACACTACAGCTATTATTCAGCAAGCACTCAAGTTCGTAGTAAACTTTCAAGTATATGAAGAAGAGGCAGAAGAGAAAGAGGAGTTGGTTTTTATATCCTGCTTTTTCTCTACCATAAGGGGTCTCAAAGCGGGTTACAATCTTCTTCCCCCCTCACAACAGGCACCTTGTGAGGTAGGTGGGCTGAGAGAGTTTGGAGAGAACTGTGACTGGCCCAAGGTCACACAGCAGGCTTCATGTGGAGGAGTGGGGTTCACCAGATTAGAGTCCACCGCTCGTGGAGGAGTGGGGAATCAAACCCAGTTCTCCAGATTAGAGTCCGCTGCTCTTAACCACTACACCACGCTGGCTCCCAAGTTCTTTGTTAAACTGTGGACTATTTTGAGCTAAAGCTAGTGCCACTTATCACCTACACTTCAGGGCAGCCATCTTACGGTGAATTTCATACATTTATATTTTCATAAGTTTATATAATTTCATAAGGTCAACAGGCATTTTATTTACTTCAATAATGCCCAGCCTTTCTCCCCAACGGCTTACGTTGTTCTCTCCTCTGAGCCCTCGAAGGTAGGTTAAACTAAGAATGCGTGACTGACCCAGGGTCCACCCAGGGAGCTTCCATGGCAGAGCGGGGATTTGAACCAGGGCCTCCCAGATTCTAGTCCAACACTCTAGCCATGACACCACGCTGGCTCATTGTAGGTATGCTCCAATGTAGATAGAGCGCAACATAAATCTGTCTCTGCACTGTGTCCATTCTCTGCAATGGCAAAGAGAAAACAGAGGAATGAGGAGAGGCCCTTCTTTCCCTCATGTGACCTAAAGGCAACAAAAACTGTTGAAGGCGGGGGGGGGGGTGTGGCAAGCCTTGCACTCTGACAGTGTGGTGTAGTGGTTAAGACCAGCAGACTCTAATCTGGAGAACCGGGTTTGATTCCCCACTCCCCCACAAGAGCGGCAGACTCTAAACTGATGAACCGGGTTTGGTTTCCCCAGTCCTACACATGAAGCCTGCTGGGTGACCTTGGGCTAGTCACAGTTCTCTGAGAACTCTCTCAGTCCCACCTACTTCATAAGGTGTCTGTTGTGGGGAGGGGAAGGGAAGGTGACTGTAAGTTGCTTTGAGTCTCCTTAAAGGTAGAGAAAATCGAGGTATATAAACCAACTCTTCTTCTTTGTCCTCTCCATCATTTTCTGCAGCTAGGCTGCACATGCACAGTTCCCTGGGTGGGGGGCAGTCCCCCATGGAGGGCTCAGAGACTATAAAGATGGACTAACCTTTCGGACTTGAAAAAGTTTCCCATCCCCACAGAGCTCACAGAATCGGGGAAGAAGTAAGCATTCAACTGTCGACTTGTTCACCATAGAAGCCATTTTGCAGATTATCTATTAAGGAGAGAAGAGAGAAAAAAATCTGAGTTTATTATTTCCATTTAAAATTATTTCCCCTTGGACTCAGCAGTTCTGTTGAAAGCGGTGTCACAAGATGTGGTTTGTCTAAAAGAACTTATTATGGTTCAGGAAATAATCAATGTGGTTAGGAGAATAGGAAGTAATAAGTCTCTGTGTTCCAATGGTTTTCATGCAGCGTGGTTTTCATGCAGCGTACTATGTAAAGTATTTGAAGAGCTCCTTATGGATCAGTTACTTAAAATGTTCAACAGCTGTCTGTAGAGTCATTCCATTCCAAAATCGTGGAATGAAGATCACAGCACATGGATTCTTTAAGAAGGAAACAACCTATCCTTCTTTAGTTCCTTTTGGCCCATTTTACTGTTTAAATTATGGCTATATATTTGAACAGCAACTTGAGGAAAACAATCCTAATCCAGATCAAACAGGGATTTTAAATGACTGGAAAAAGACAGGCTATACTCAGCCCTTGATATTCTATTTTAAAGGTAACCAGATCAGAAATAATTTTCATATGCAGTAGACCAGTCACAAATTTGAGAGGTTTCAGAGCTATTATTGAGATTATTAAGAGAATAATGGATATTGCAATGCCCGAGGCGTGCAAAATCTCTTCCCATAGCTGGAAAACTGGCAGCAAATTTTTGGAAAACCACCTGTTTTTAAGACATTATTTGCCAAACAAAGTTGGGAACATAGATACGTTGAAAAATTCTAGCTAAATTTAAATGGTCCAGGCTCACAGAGAGGTTTTAGAATACGTGGAAATGGCATTGAATGTCAAGAACAGAAAAACTACGTTACATTTAAAAATTGTTAAATGACAAATTATAGGCAGCGGATAATTTTGAACACCACCGTACTTTTGAACAACAAAAATATCTCCAACTAGCCAAAGGCTTTCTTAAAGTTTCTACCTTCTTCAATTTATTTATCTGCTTTTTTTATAATCTGCTTTTCTTGATGACTCAAGGCGCATTACAGGATATAAACAGTACAATCAGACAGCATAAAACAACCAGTGAACAATGCAACTGGACTATGATTATAGAACTTAAGAACCATGCAAACAACAAACTATCTAAGCCAAGGTATATTATTAAGTGTGTGTGTGTTAAGTGCCGTCAAGGCGCTTCCGACTCATGGTGACTTTTATGAATCAATGTCTTCCAAAACGCCCTGTCGTTAACAACCTTGCTCAGGTCTTGCCAATGGAGAGCCATGGCTTCCTTTATAGAGTCAATCCATCTCGTGTTGATACTATAAATACAGGAAGTGGATTACAAGGTCTAGGACAATGCCGTAAAACAGGTGATACCTATGATAAACATTGCTACAGAACTACAATTCTATTCTATTACAAAGGTTAGGCTGTTCATTAGCTTACAGTTCTAGCCGCTTTAAAAAAAAAAAACAAAAAACCTCTTGAACATTACTGCCCTTTCTGCAGAATGATAGAAGTGCGGGAGCCCTCCCGACCTCCTCAGACTGGCTGTTCCACAGGTGGGGGCCACCACTGAGCAGGCACATCAACGGGCAGCAACTGATCTTACTTATTAGCAAGGTGGCACCATCAGAAGGCTTTGCTTAGTCTGTTGATGGCAGATAGATTTGTTTTTAGGTAGCGGGTTTAAATGTATATAGCAAATGATGGTCTTCTGTTATGGGGGGATCGAACACTGTAAGCTAAAGTGGTTTAGAAGTATCTAGATACAAATAAATATCAAGTACCGTATATACTCGGGTATAAGCCGACCCGAGTATAAGCCGACCCCCCAAATTTGAGGCCAGAAAAGGGAATTTCTTATTGACCCGCGTATAAGCCGAGGGTCAATAAGAAATTCCCTTTACCGGCAATGCTGCGCTCTAAAATGCCGGCAGCCATTTTAGAGCGCAGAGCCCCTGCCCCAGGTCGCCCTCCCGCCCCACCCCACCCCCAGTGCCATCCAAGGGGGGGAGGGGGAAGAGCCCCTGAACCCCCTACTTACCGGGAGACGCGGCGAATCGGCGGCTTGGCCTTCCTGGGCCGGCAGGAGGCCTTTCCAGGCCCCTGCCGGCCGGAGGAAGGCGCTTGGGCACGTGGGTGGCGGCGGCGCAGCTGGCAGGGGCCTCCTGCCGGCCCAGGAAGGACCCTGCAGGCAGAAGAAAGGCGCCCGGGCGCCTGGGCGGCGGTGGAGCGGCCGGCAGGGACCTTCTGCCGGCCAAGGAAGGACCCTGCCGGCAGGAGAAAGGCGCCCGGGCGCCTGGGCGGCGGCGGAGCAACCAGCAGGGACCTTCTGCCGGCCCAGGAAGGACCCTGCCGGCAGAAGAAAGGCTCCCGGGCGAGGTGGCGATGGCAGCGGTAAGTTCCTCCCTCCTCCCTCCTCCCCCCTCCTACCGTATTGACCCCTGTATAAGCCGAGTTCGGCTTTTTCAGCCCTTTTTTTGGGCTGAAAAACTCGGCTTATACACGAGTATATACGGTATATCAACTCTAGTTGAAAGGGAATATTGCAACCAATCACAGTTTGCATATTATCCAATATATGTACAAGGTATCGTTTGATGCGTTTACAATATTCACCAGACATGTAAGATGCTTGTACTACAAAGACCACTATATCAGCAGGAATAAGAACTTTGAATGAAATTGACATAAAACTAGCAACTTAATTGAAATAGAATTTTAATATATATTTTTTCAAATTAACACACACAGGTGAAGGTTATCTGACCTAAAACCTTTCAGAATAATCAGTGAATTATTTATTTATTAGCTGCCTTTCTTTCTTATGGAGCTCAAAGCAGCTTACATAGATAAAACATATCAAATAAAACACATTAGAAGCATAAAACCAAACTTTAAAATCTCTACTCAGGACTGCTGCTAAACTTAATTGAATGCCATCTTAAATAAAACGGTCTTCAACTGCCTTCTAAAGATCAAAAGTGAGGGAGCCAGGCCACCCCCCTGGGGAGGTTATTCTTCACTGTGGGGCTGCCACTGAAAAGGCCATCTTCTCCTGAACCCACCAAACAAGCTTCTTTGATTGATGGAGACAGTCAGGGGGGCCTCTCCCTGTGATCTTAATTCTCATGCAGGAACACATGGGAGAAGGCCCTTCAGAAAACCCGTTCCCAAGCCATGCAGGGCTTTGAAGGCAGCCCCAAGCAAAGTACACTGTAACAGTCCAGTCTGGATGTAACTAAGGCATGGTTCACTGTGGATAGATCTGACTGACCCAAGAATGGATGCAGTTGACTCACCAGCCGGAGCTGTGCAAAAGCACTCTGAGCCACAGCAGACACCTGGCTTCCTAAGGTGACTGCAGGGTTGAGTAGCACTCCCCAGCTGCAACCCTGGCTTTTCAAGGGGAGCACAACCCCATCCAAGTCCCAGAACTGCCTTTCTACTAACTCCGAGAACCTCGGTCTTGTCAGGATTAAATTTCAGCTTGTTCACCCTCCTCCCACCCCTTTATGACTCCAAGCACTGGTCCAGAATATCAACAGCATCCTCAGAAAGAGGTGAAAAAGAAAGGTAGAGCTGGGTATCATCTGCATATTGGTGACACAGCAGCCCAAACCTCCAATCAGCTTCACACAGATATGGTGGATAAGAGTGAATCCTGCAGAACCCCACAGGGTCAACAGCCATGGGGCAGAGCAGGAATCCCCTAGCACCACCCCCTCTCATATAACGGGGGGGGGGGGGGATTTGTAGTCAAAGGACAGACTTCTGCATGACAAGCAGAAGCTCTACCACCAAAACAGTTTGTTCCTCAGCTACCTCCACTCCCCCAGCAACAACAATGCTATGAAAACATGTCCTTTTAAGACTGCTAATTTGACTACCTTGGACTGACAAACCAGCAAAGAGGCGAGCCCCCTGCTGCCAGGAGCTTCTAGCACCGGCTCTGCCCCCCTCCGCTCCCTGTCAACAGAAGATTTAGTTGTTCATTTGGGTCAAATTGTTTTTTGGGGGGATTTCTGTTGCATCTCTGTGTGGAGGGTAGTATCATAAGAAGAAGAGCTGGTTTTCATATGCCGACTCTTTCTACCACTTAAGGAAGAATCAAATAGGCTTACAATCACCTTCCCTTCCCCTCCTCACAACAAACACCCTGTGAGGTATGTGGGGCTGAGAGAGCTCTAAGAGAGCTATGACTAGCCCAAGGTCATCCAGCTGGCTTCAAGTGTAGTAGTGCAGAAACAAATACAGTTCAGAAGATTAGAGTCCACTGCTCATGTGGAGGAGTAGGGAATCAAACCCGGTTCTACAGATCAGAGTCCACCACTCCAAACCACCATTCTTAACCACTGCACCACGCTGGCTCTCTAAGCTACTCTGAGTCCACAACTGAGTGAGGAAAAGCAAGTTAAAAAGTATCCTAAATAAATAAATAACTCTGCTTTAAAACATTTCCTCATGCTGGAGAAGGCTCTGAACCGGAAAAATGTTTATGGTCACAATAAAAGCATGTCATTAAATTCTTATAGGGGAGTATACAGACATCTAGAGGTCAGTATGCTGGGGGGGTTTTTTTGGGGGGAAGAGTCCCCCCCTTTACACAACAGGTGAAAGTCACGTTTTTCTGTATATCTGAGTACTCCCCTGAGTATGCAGAAGCCTTCTTCTTGTTTGTCACTGACTCTGTTGCCGTTGCTATGGTAATTGGCACTGTCCAGAGATAATGTTATATAACTCTTATGTCATCTTCTAATTTCAGTAAGACTTTGTGGCATTTAGATAACAACCCTTTCCTTTTTATAGATCCCTTTATGGTTTTCTTGAAAAGGCGTTCATTCTGTACATATATTCCTAGCATGAAAAAAGGACTGTGCTCATGATTCCATCGAGCAACTGACTGCTGTACCTGTAGGCCCAGCCAGATCTTTACCTATGGCACCAAACATTGGGGGGGGGGGGCGATACAGGTGGCTGGATTCCGCCATAACAAATGACCGCCACTAATACGGGTAATCACACGCTGGAAACTACAACAGTGGGATCGACTTAGCACTTCCACCAGCAACAGACTGCAACCAACGTTACCAGCGAGGAGGGGCCGTGGCTCAGTGGTAGATCATCTGCTCGGCATGCAGAGGTTCCAGGCTCAATCCCCGGCATCTCCAGTTAAAGGGACCAGGCAAGTAGGTGATGCGAAAAACCTCTCAGCCTGAGAGCCTGGACAGCTGCTGCCAGTAGACAATACTGACTTTGATGGACTGAGGGTCTGATTCAGTATAAGGCAGCTTCATGTGTTCATCCCTGAACTTTCAGTTCTTACTTATCCCTTCCCATTTACTTTATTAAAATATTTGTACACCACCTTTCCTCTTGGCTCAAGGAGGCTTAAGGCTAATAATTAAATGTTACAGATTAAAGCCAGATAAAATAAACCTTCCACATACCTCCCTCCTCCAATAAAAGATGCCTGTTCTTCATACCCCAGAGTTCTTCATACCCCATCAAAAGCCCTGGCAAACAGGCAAGATCTCTAACAAGGGGGGTCCCCTCACTTCTTCAGAGGACCCATTCCAGACAGTGGGAGCCATGATGGAAAAGGGCCAGGTTCTGGTCGATGCCAGGCGGTCCACACTAAGTGGAGGAACAGCCATTAAGTTCCTCAACACCTCAATTGGGGCACTGGAACATAAAAGAGATGACAGCCCTCTCGTCTCTCAAAGAGAGATGCATGTTTGGGTTCTTAAACATTTTAAAATCAAGTACAATGTGTTCTTCTCCCAAGTCTTAAGGCTCAGACTGTTTTCTATTTTGCTTTTTTAAAAAAATATTTAAGTCTCCTATGCCACAAGACTGTAGGAGGAAAAAAACCCAACAAATATCTCAAGAGTTTCACAATATTATTAAGTTGCCAATACCACAAAAAGTTCACTCAAATATGGTAAGGATAAATGTTGATATTTATACAGGCGACATATAAAGAGTATAGATATTAAAAATAACATCTTACTACTCAAACAAGCTCTGCCTTTAGGACAGGATGCCAAGTAAGAATTTGGAGAATATTATACATTTCCTTTTATAATGGAATTGTCAGTCCCTGAAAAAGACATCTGGTGTTCAGATGTCACTTTGGAAGCTGGCCTAAGCAACTCCCAGCCACAAAATTGTAGTCTGGCTGGTAAAGTCATTTTATGGGTGAAGTATCAGGCACTCATGCTGAAATGGATATACATACCTGTTCAGTTCTGTGGAAACACAACTCATTTCTTGTAAATGAACTGAAGCAACTCAAAGACATTAATGAATCAAGCAATTTCATAATTCATATTTTTACTATTAAAAGGTGACAAAAAGAAGTGGAGTATTTTCTGTAGACTACTGGACATCATGGTGGGAAAAATAGGGCAGCAACATTAAGACAAGTTGCAAATATTCTAATGCTGGAACTTGAAGACTTATGGTGACTCGTAGGGTGTTTAAGGCAAGATCACTATGGGTAGCCGTGGTAGCCTTTCTGTAGAGGTGGAAAAGAGCAAGAGTCCAGTAGCATCTTAAACAAGAACAAAATTTCTGGTAGGGTATGAGCTTTCATGAGTCACAGCTCACTTGTACAGATACTTCTTCAGTGAGCTGTGACTCATGAAAGCTCATACCCTGCCAGAAATTTTGTTAGTCTTTAAGGTGCTACTGGACTCTTGCTCTTTTCAAGGCAACAGACATTCAGAGGTGGATTGCTACTGCTTGCCTCTGGTGGACTGAGAGAGTTCAGAGAGAACAGTGACTGGCCCAAGGTCACCCAGCAGGCTTCATGTGGAGGAGCGGGGAAGTGAACCTGGTTCTCCAGATTACAGTCCACCGCTCTTAACCACGCTAGCTCTCTATTTGGAGGTATCAGAGCTAAATTTTATTTTCCTTCCAGAGTTTAAGTATTCTAACGCTAGAAAATAAACATCCTTTCCATATTTTGACCTTCCCACCATATAGGAGATACATGGTTAACGAAGTACATATTATATTATTTGGCTAAATGTAGCCACATGGGGCTGCTAATTTGATCATGGCAAAGGGATGAGGTCAGGGGAATGTTCAGCTCTTTCTTCCCACATCATTTTCTTAAACAAACCCTCCTAGGTAATTTTGGTCTAAAGGTAAAGGTCGCCTGTGCAAGCACCGGGCTACTCCTGACCCATGGGGTGACGTCACATCCCGATGTTTACCAGGCAGACTTTGTTTACGGGGTGGTTTGCCAGTGCCTTCCCCAGTCATCTTTCCTTTATCCCCAGCAAGCTGGGTACTCATTTTACTGACCTTGGAAGGATGGAAGGCTGAGTCAACCTTGAGCTGGCTACCTGAAACAGAGTTCCGTCGGGATCGAACTCAGGTCGTGGGCAGAGCTTAGACTGCAGTACTGCAGCTTACCACTCTGTGCCACGGGGCTCTAAATTTATGTATTAGAAGGGATATATTACTAGTTTTGGTCTACTGGGGAACAAATGTAGGCCTTTCTACCATGCCTGTATTTTTTCTCACAAATTAAATGCTGGGGGTAGGGATAGTATTGAGATTCAGAAAAAGGTTGGTCATGGATCTTCTGACCCTGGGACTTTATAATTTGATAACACATTTCAATCAGCTTTCAAAGCAACTTCTTGGGTCAACAGCATTCCAATATTTCTTTTTTTTTTTTCAAATGGTAAGAAAAAAAAAAAGGATTTAGAAAATAGGATTTGGGAAGGGCAGCTCCAAGCTACTGCAGCTTCAATGGCAACAATTCACAGCAGCGGGTCGTGACCTATTTGTAGGTCCAGCCTGGCAGATGAACAGATCTCTAACAAGATCTGTGTTAGAGGTAATGTGGCAGAAACAGCTAACTGAGGTACTGCCCAGGAAGAGATATCAAGACATCCTTCTGAGAGATACATTTTGGGAGCAAGTCCTTTAGGGAAGCTCCTTGGAAACAAATGCTCTGAATTACTGTCTGATTGATGAACAAGCCTCAAAAAAGCCGCAGGCTCACCTGCACGATCTCTTCTACCATTGTCAACATACTCAAATTAGTCGTTTCTTGGCTTGTGAAAAGCTGTCATTTGTCATTAAATCTGAATCGGCCAACTTGGGTTTCTAACTACCCTACAAACCAGAATTCTACCTACACACAAAACACTGCAGTTTGGAATCTTGGTTTGCAAGGCAAGCACAAACTACAGTTTGCCAGGGCATATGTAAAAGTAAATTATTGCTTGCTGCAAGCCCAGAAATAATTAATTTGTGTGCTGTGCATGAAAGGAGGGTGGGGGTGGGCATTATGAGACCAAGGCTCCATCAAGAATTTTGTCATTACATCTGAACCAAGACATTCTTTTGGTCATTTCACTGGAGGAAATCTAGCCTCTTTTTTCCTGAAAACACAGACTGAAACGAGCCTTCCTAGGATAAAGAATCTGGAAGCTATACTCATCTCATTTTATTTTTAACTTTCTCATGAATTGCAGTAATTTAAATTAATACAGAACAATGCTTTTAACGGACCGATTCTGGCGGCAAGATAAGCCTTTCAGGTTGCATAGAATTCTTCTGGCAGGCGGAAGTGTCCTATCAAACCTGGAAGCTTGCTATGCTACTTTACCAACACAGAACACAAACTATTATTTTGGACAATGGTATTATCTGAGTCATCTTGGATCATATCTTAGCCAACAAAACAATCTTTCTTACAGCAATTTAGGGCAAGTTCTTCCATTCCGACAGATTTAACAGATCAAGTCTGTTTTAATAAAGGGGATATAATTATCTAATCGGTGGTGTAGTCAGTGATACAGCCTCCAACTCAAAAACTGTAGGTTTTGCTCCCTTGCTTGAGACCACTAAATGTGGGCAAATGAAAGCATTCTGCACTCACCCAGATGAAGGCATTCTGCCCATTCCTTTAATCATTGGGGCAGGGGTAGAACCATTTGTTTTGTTTTTTCCTGCTATTTTGATAGGGCTTTGAGCTAATGAAATAAAACGAAAGAATATGGCCGCTCCTGTTAGCGTTTTTCCCCTTCTCCTCACAGCAAAGGTTGCCATGTCCCCCTGCAACTAGCAGGAGACTTACCTAGCCACAGAGGGGCCTTGTCGGCAACATTAAGATGTTACTGGTAATGCGATGACTTCACTCCCCATGCAACCAGAAGTGGTATTTGGGCAAAACTCTATGGTTAAACATTATGGTTCAACCACTGAGTTTTCTCCGAATACCAGTGCGTCTCCGGCATCCCCTGACAATGTGTTCATGTCACTTTGGGGCAGATGGAAAATGACATCAACGCATCGGGATGCTGCCAATGTCCTCTGCCCAGTTTCCTGCCATTCTACCCTCACCAGCCAGCTGAGCAGCTGTGGAGAAGCGCCCACTGGTGAGGGGGGATCCCCTGCCCCCAGAGGGGCTTCATATGGAGTATGGGTCACTGGGGGGGTGGGGGAGGTAGTTTGGAATTTCCTGCATTGTGCAGGGGGTGGGACTAGATGACCCTGGTGGTCCCTTCCAACTCTATGATTCTAAGCTTACCTCACAGAAGCCTCTGGAATGGTCATCCTGCTAGTAACAAAACATGCACACTAGAGCTTTTTCTGCGACATGAGCTAACCTGTCAGGAATGTTTAGGGTGGTTATATGTCTGCCTCATGGCATAAGCAGGGCAACCTTAAACAGAGTTACACAATTATAAGCCTATTGACTTCAACGGACTTAGACTAGTGTTGCTCTTCTTACAATTGCCCTGTACAATTACCTCACCATTTTTGGATTGCAAAAGCAGAGGGAAGACAAGAATGCAGGAACCAAAGCAAGAAATAAGGGGTGTTCCAGAACACATGCCAAACACATATCTCTGCTCATTTATACTTAAGAGCCTTGAGCAAATCATGATATATTTCGGAAGAATGTGCTAGGGTACGAAGGAAGACTATCCAGGTGACAGCCCTGTAGATGGCCCCAAAAAACAGCCGACAGCTGTGAAACGCATACCCTGGGGATTGTGAAGTATTGCCTGAATAGATTAGTTCAGGCCTGGGAAACTGGGCAAGGGGGGGGGGACATATTACACTCTAGAGAAATTTTCGTTCCCTAGAACTCATCAACATTACAGCTTCTCACATGCCCAGCTTGATGCTTGAGTACTAAACCAGTAACAGGAGAAGAAATAGTTTGTGACCGGAAAGTGCAATTTAGCATTGGGGTTCTCACAGGAAGTTGCTCTTTCCCTTGTATGGATTGCACTGGCTATATTCAGCCTTTAATTTCTCTCATCTGCAACACAAATGGGAAGGAAGTCAACAAAGTCTTAACAATGTGGTTGATGCTGGCTGAATGCACTGAACAAGCACGTCTGAGAGCCGCATATAAGATATCTACTGCAGTCACCCGGATCCCTCCCATTGTCTCTGCACTTCAATTTTTTCTTAAAACCGGTGAGGGGGAGAGAAGGGGGACTACTGGGCAACAAGCCAGCACCAAAAGTGGAATTAAACTAGCAAAACTTTACAATATTTAATTCTGTAAAAGATGTGTGTGTGTGTTAAGTGCCGTCAAGCCGCTTCCGACTCACGGCGACCCTATGAATCAATGCCCTCCAAAACGTCTTATCCTTAACAGCCTTGAAAGCACACTATTCCTAAAAAGCCCAAACAACAACAACAAAAAAAGACAATTGCTACTCACATTGACAGCTTCCACCTTGTATTCGTCGTCACTCTCTGGAGCAGACAGGTCCAACAGGATCGGGCATACTTTGTTTTCAACATCATTTTGAGCGACAAGCCCTTGCTCCAGCAGTATCACCAGAGATTCCTGGCTGGCTTTTCTCACCTGTTGAGAAAACGAGAACTATGAAGGTTTCTTTCAGTGCAAAAAAAGTACACGAGTGGTACCAATGACAACCCAAACGAATCCCTGTCCTCCTACTGAACTGCAGGTGGTTGATCTTTCAGTAAGCTACCACTCTGTAACATTTTGAGAACATAAATAAAGGGGGTGGGGAGGCTGTTGCATACACATTCTGTCACGGACTTGAAAACTGTCATGCTTCAGTACAGAAGAGTTGGAATTCCTCATACAGATTTTACCTGGCCAGTACTGGTCTTGGCCAGGCATGAAGGCTTGTTTGTGCCTGAGTTAGCCTAGAGAACAATAAAGGCACCAGTCCAAAGCTTTGGATCATGGTGCACTCACAAAGCTATGTGTTTGCAACAATATCCTCATGAATTTAAATGGCGAGGGTAGCTCTTGGTGAAAGCTTGTCATTGGTTCTTCGACTGATCACCACGGGTAAATGTCATCCTGAGGTTATCAAGCAGAAAAAAAAATCTGTAATTAACAGTAAACTAATCTGATGGTTCCTCTTCAATCCCCCAACCCCTTTTCTGGCAAATTATATGCTGCAAGTGACTAATGCAAGTATGTGTAGTGTATTAAACAAACCTGTGAGGACTAATAGCCTTTGAGGGCTTAACGGCGAGGCACAGCATTATCTCAGACACCTAACAGCAGCCTCCTGTGCAGAGGAGCTCCACACACACAATTAGAGCGGTTCCTCAATGGAACAGGCTTCCTCAGGAGGTGGTAAGCTCTCCTTCCCTGGAGGTTTATAAGAAGAGATTAAGTGGGAGGGAGAGTATCTTGGCCATCTTCTGGGCATGGAGTAGGGGTCACTGGGGGTGTGGGGGGGGGAAGGTAGTTGTGAATTTCCTGCATTGTGCAGGGGGTTGGACTAGATGACCCTGGTGGTCCCTTCCAACTCTATGATTCTCACACACACACTCAAGCTAGTAATACTGGTCCCAATGGCCACTCCAAAATAATCTCCTAAACTTGCTTCCATCTCATATTCTTATAACAAATTATGTAATAAATCGGATGCTCGAGTGAGACCCTCTGCTAAGCTAAGAGTTATTGACATGCTATTACTGAATTTTAAGACAATAATATAAGCGGCAACATTGCTAGGCGTTTGGGTAGGGTGACTTCAGAATCCAGTGCAAGCGCAAAAGAGCAGCCTTCCCTTGCCATCAATGCAATGCAATTGATTATTATTATCAATTCCTGATAATAACTATGAATTAATATGTCTTGAGACAGTCATATCTTTCTGACATTAACAAGCAATCTCTTCAACAGAAGCAGCTATTGAGGATTCTCGTTGAAATGTGATATATTTATTATATTTTAACCCCTCGTCAGCCGAATCCGCTCCCAACGAAATTCACTGGAAATTCTTTTAAAAGATAGATGACAAAAATACAGTACAAATGTTTTTTGGGGAAGAAAATTCTCAGCTGAGCTGAACCCATGTATCACAGAGGGGCGTCTCGCTGCTTCCTCTCGTCCCTCTGATTGCCGTATCCATGGTGGCTAGAAGCAGGAGGAAAAGGGGCCCTTCAACCTGAGCTGTGTGTGTGCTACGTGCCGTCAAGTCGCTTCCAACTCATGGAGATGTCATGAATCAATGTCCTCCAAAACATCTGAGCCTTGCTCAGAACTTAGAAACTGAGGGCTGTGGCTTCCTTTATAGAGTCAATCCATCTCTTGTTGGGTCCTCCTCTTTTCCTGCTGCCTTCATCTTTTCCTAGCATGATTATCTTTTCCAGTGACTCTTGTCTTCTCATGTGACCCAATTACGATAGCTTTTTAGCTTCCAGGGAGAATTCAGGCTTGCCTTGATCCAGAATCCACTTATTTGTCTTTTTGGCGGTTCACGGTATTAATAAAACTCTCCTCCAACACCACATTTTCCAAGGAATCAACTTTCTTCCTGTTAGTATTCTTCATCGTCCAACTTTCACACCCATATACAAAATGGATTGAACCTTGCTGTTTCCTGCTCTCCCACTGAAAACTCCAACAATGGACTGGAATAAAAGTTTCAGCAAAAAATAAAAATTCAACCCCAAACTATGTGAACACAAAATAAATCTACACCATGCCCAAACAGTTTTCCACTGTCCCAAAGAACAGATCTTTATAATAACTGAACGATATCGTGAGTACAGAAATCTCTACCTGGTTATTTGGATCTGTGAGATACCTCACCACAATGGGCATAAGATACTCTGAAAAAGCTGAAGGAAAGTTTGGTCTGCTCTCTTGCAGGAAAATGGCTATGGGTGGTATCTGCTCCATTAGTTCTGTCCGTACAGTAGGTTCTGGGGATTTAAAAGAAAAAACGTAACAACTTTAATCAGGGTAAAGACAGAAAACTCATGGTTCCAACACAGAGCATATTACACTGTGAAATTGTAGAAGAATCAGTAAGTAAACACATTTCTGAAAATGTTTCATATCTTTTAGAATGCCATTACTTAAGTATAACAACAAATCTTTTTCTGCAAAATCTAACTGCAATTTATTTTTACACTGGGGAGCTGCATATACTTGGCAAGTAGACCATGCAAACATCCAAATCAAATGAATATCCATTCCACCAACTCCTCCTGATAACCTTTTTTGGTAGAATGTGGTGTTTGTGGATAGACAGGTTGATGCAACAGAGAGATTAACTGCAGGAAATCCAAGTTGATAGGGGCAGACTGGTTGGGCTGAGGAGGGCAAGGCGGTAAGTTCTGATCATTCAGTCGGGGGGGGGGAAGAGCTTTATAAATTAAACTGGAAATCTCTGCT
The DNA here is from genome assembly GCF_029931775.1 of Euleptes europaea. Lineage (NCBI taxonomy): Eukaryota > Metazoa > Chordata > Lepidosauria > Squamata > Sphaerodactylidae > Euleptes > Euleptes europaea. The sequence goes on from NC_079313.1 coordinate 125,516,093, forward strand.
TTATCAGATTTAAGACATCTAGTGCTAACGAAATAGGAATTCTGACCCTGCAACTAGCTTTATTTTAAAATACCCAATTCAAATCTTTACAGAAGAGCTCTTATTCATCTGATGAAGAAGTGAAACTTTATTGTCTTTATCACCCCAGAAAGCCTTTTGGGACAAAAAGGCACGCATGTGGCTTTTTCACTCCTATCTGCTATAATACAAATTAACACTTGTTAAGGGAAGAGGGTATAAAACTGAAAATCTCACCTGTATCTTCTGACAGCCTGACCACTATTGCCATTACTGTTAAGTAATCTTCATCATTATGACTGAAATCTCGAAAGACATCAAGTAGACCTCTGGCAATGATTTGCCTGTAACAAAAAAAGTATCATCTAACATAATATTCTTTTTTGGATTTTTTTAAACTTACTTCAGACATTGTGAGCAAGATTAAACAGTGCAATCTGATTTAGCTGAAGGGGTGGGGAATTTGAGAAGTCTGGATAATCAATACTGTCACATTTCTGTTTGTGCCACATACTGTAGCTAGGGGATTAAGACAGCAAAGTCCCGTTATATAACTATTTGCCCATCACTTCCACTGGTCAGAAAGATATGGCTGCTTTTTATATGACGACATACCCAAGAGAAGTTGTAATTATGTCTTAAGACGTGCAAAAACGAAAACATTATGTATCTAAAACTTCACCTCTGGTTATGCTCCAGAAGGACTAACAAAGATGTGGAATTACGCAGATGAGCATGCTGTACATGATGAGCAGTAAAGATATTCATTCTCACTCCCTGCCCCAGGATGTGGTGATGGCTGCCACCTTGGAAGGCTTTAAGAGGGGAGTGGACATGTTCATGAAGGAGAGGGCTACTAGTCAAAATGAATTCTAGTCATGATGCATACCAATTCTCTCCAGGATCAGAGGAGCATGCCTATTATATTAGGTGCTGTGGAACACAGGCAGGACAATGCTGCTGCTGTTGTCTTTTTTGTGGGCTTCCTAGAGGCACCTGGTTGGCCGCTGTGTGAACAGACTGCTGGACTTGATGGACCGTGGTCTGATCCAGCATGGCCTCTCTTATGTTCTTACACCACGCTGGCTAACTAGTCAGCAGCATTGCTCTGCCCCTTCTGAATTACAACAGCTGGCTCATACAAGATGATAAAGGAGAAAACCAGGGCCATTTACGCATGGCCTTTTAGTCAGCAGCATTGCTCTGCCCCTTCTGAATTACAACAGCTGGCTCATACAAGATGATAAAGGAGAAAACCAGGGCCATTTACGCATGGCCTTTTGCGGATTAATTTGTCCCTCTGAAATAGCACTCTTTCCCCAAAAAACTGCACGCATGGGGTGGGAAAGGAGCGCATGACAGGAGCCGCAGCCACTCTCCTCCACCCGATGTCTCTGGGCAGAGGCGAGGGGAAGCTGAGGGGAAGCCGGCAGGAGTGGAGGCTGCTGCGGCTGCTCCGCGTGCCTCCACCCCACCGGGCCAGGGGGAGGGGAAGCCGGTGAGGGGTGGAGGCTGCCGCAGCTGCTCCATGGCCTCCACCCCACCATCCCAAAAAGCTGGGGGGGAATTGGAGCTGCCGCAGGTACGCCGATCACTTCCACCCCACCGGACTGGGGGGAGGGGAGGGGAAGCCGGTGTGTGGGGGGTGGAAGCTGCCGTGGCTGCTCTGCGCACCTCCACCCCACCGGGCCAGGTGGGGAGGGGAAGCCAGTGGGGGGGGGGTGGAAGCTGCCGGAGCCAGGTGGAGTAAGAGAAAGCCGGAATGAAGGGAGAGGGAGAGAGTCGACCCGAATGCTAAACGCTTTGGGAAGCTCTCACAGTTGCAGCGATCCTTTAATTTATATCGCTGCAATCCAGTACTTTGCAGACCCGGGGAAGTTCCGGTATTAGGTGGGTCGATCACGCAGACCATGCGTGAAGCCTCATTATATTCGTGACAAGCCAGGGAGCTTAGAAGGATAAACGGCCATGCGTAAATGGCCCAGGTTTCTATATGGGGGAGGGTAGAAACAAGGGAAAGAAACAGTCTGATGCCAGCACAGATAGTAGAGCTTTCCCAAACATGGGGTCTCCAGCCTGCAGAATGGAACTATCAACTATATGATTTTTTAAAAATTTTAAAAATATGTATCCGCATTATAAAACATATAATAAAAACTGTGATTAAAATCTGTGATAAATTTTTTGTCCACAAACAACTTCTATTTATGAAAAGGTGAGAAACATTCACAGCATGATGACATTACATGATTATTCACAGTATATTTGTTACCTGTTGAATATATTATCGCTAAAAGCATATTTTTCCAGACGTGCAAGTGGAGCCAAGTTATCCTGCCCTGGAATGTCCAAGAACGCAGTTATCCTCATGCTATCACAATCTGGTCCATAGTCTTCAAACCCAACTTGAAGGGAAGGAAAGTAGTACATCAGCAAAAGGGAAAATAAACCCCCAGCGCTAAATATGCCTGACAGGAAAATTTGAAAATTAATCCTCGTAAAAAATCAAGGTTGCCAGCTTTCACCAGCTTTGAGATTTCTTAAAGCCTAAACCAGGGTTCTCCAACCTTTTTGATCCTGCGGGGACCTTTGGAATTGTGACACGGGGTGGTGGGAGCAAGCACAAAATGGCTGCCGTAGGAGGCGGAGCCAACCACAAAATGTCAGGGAGTGAGGTCATACATAACTCTAATAGTAACACTTAAACAGAGCTTCTACCTGAAATCTTGAACAGGATGTGTTTTAAAATGGACATATTGTTTCAAAATATTTTCTTGTATATACACAGTTTACCTTCAGTAATACATCAAACATCCTGGTACTATGGTGGCAGCTGCTACAGCTGCTACAGAACCAAAAAAAATCTGCACAGTCAATGAGATCTCCATGTTAATTTTAAGCATTGTGTACTAATATTTGATAATTTCAATATTTGGGGTATTTTTTCTTTTCTACACTGGAGTGCTACATGAAGATGGCACAGAAATTTCGAACTACAGTCATTTTAAGAAAGTCTCAATTACTAATACATTAGGGTTAACAACCTCCAAGTACTACCTGGAGATCTCCTGCTAGTACAACTGATCTCCAGCCAATAGAGATCAGTTCACCTGCATTATATGGCCGCTTTGGCAATTGGACTCTATGGCATTGAAGTCCCTCCCCTCTGCAAATCCTGCCCTCCTCAGGCTCCACCCAAAAAATCTCCAGTTATTTCCCAACCTGGAGCTGGCAACCCTATAATTCATTAATATGTGGAAAGGTAACTATGCTGTTGTATTCCATTTGTTTTCCATTTTTAGGTGTTCAGAAACAGGGTGGCCAGGAAAACAACAAGAGGGAGCCCCACAAGGATTTGCAGAGGAGGGGAGATCATGCTTCCCATCTCCTCCTTTTGGCTATGTTCCCCCCCCCACACACACACACACACTGCCTCTGGCTCACTATCACTGGCTCACTTCCTCTCTCCTACCAGCCAGCACCAATTCTGGCTCAACTCCCCCTGCCCCACCACCAGCACCATGTCCTTATCCTTTCCCAAGCCACTTATTGTGTCTGTGCACCACGCTTTGTTGCCATGACAACCATAAATGCCATAAATGCCACCCAAACTCCAATAGTTTAGTTTTTTGCAATTTTTCCCCAAGCAATGTCATTATGAACTTTTTGAAGAATTTTCTGCCCGTGTTAGGTATGGGTTTGTTTAAAGGAAGAATTTTTTGCTATTGTGCCAGTTGGACTATTTACACAACAGCCAGCCCTTGGCTCTAAGATGTAGTGCCATACAATAGTAATTATTTAAATAACATCATTTAACTAGCTCTTTTTTATTGTTAGAGCACTCCACATCAAGAGGCTTGGTTTAGATGGGGGCAAGCTAGGTTGTCATGGTGCCTAGAAATTTCATTGTGGCACCTAGTATTTCCAGCAATGATTTTATTGTAGTGTGTCCCTGGATTTCTCAGTGTTTGTGCACAGCTTATTTATCATTTTTCATCAGAATGTTTTATTGTATGATATAAAAATAAATGGGCGTGAAGTTCTTATCATTGTTGTTTATATGCAAATTTTACTTTAAACCTTTCAGCGGTAGTGGATTAAATTATTTCTTAACCAGTTGTTTTCCATTCTGCCTCCAAAATTCAATTAAATGGAGCTTCTTAAAGCAATAACCCAATTACAAGAAATTGGGGAGACGTTAGGATAGCATTAGAGGTTGTCTTGTTGTGATTACGACAACCAGTGTTAGCCCTATATTTATATACGACAACCAGTGTTAGCCCTATATTTATATACTATAACACTTTTGTCACAGCTTTAATAACATTACAAGAAACCGTGAAGAGGTTACGAGTAGCTTTCATAGTGGCAATAGTTTAAAAATGCGGTCATTAAAACACAAAACCCTGATGGTTGAAAAATGAACCTTGTCTTCTAAATTTCTGGACTGGATTCTAAAGCCAAAGAAAATTCGTCCAGGCCTGGCTTAGATATAATGCTGAACTGTGGGGTTTGGTGCTACACGAATGTTCTAGAAAGGAGTTCCTATTCTCCCATGGCATACAGGGAGCTAATCTGTTGTTTACTAGTTTCCAGAAAACCACAGTTTGCTATTACACCCAAACCAGCAAATAATGGGAGAAAAGAGCCAGAGTAACACCTTAAAGACTAACAAAATTTCCGGCAAGATATGAGCTTTTGTGAGTCACAGCTCACTTTGGGTTTGCACTGCAAACCTATATTGCTAGCAAGCAAAAAAACCAACTGTATAATCCTGGTTTGCAGCCAAACATGAACCACAGCCCGCCAGATCAGAGGTAATAGTACACTACAGTGTAATGCAAACTAGGAAGTTAGTCATTTGTGACAAGCTCAGGACCCTCCCATGCCTGTTCTTGCATAGACAGATCATGGTTTGGCATTATAATTTTAAAAAATTATTTCCTTTGTTTATAGTCCACCTTTCTTGATAAAGCGGATTACAGGGTGAATACCTCCTCCCTCCAAAAACCCAGAATAGACAGTCAACAAAAGACAACCAATAAACAATGTAATATGACTGGATTACAGAATTTGGGAACAATGTGAGCAGTAAACTAAGGCAAGGTACACTATAAAGAACACATAAAGTGGATGGATATAAGACAATATATAAGTTATAAGACAATGAAGTAAAATCAGAATATACCAACAATATTCATTGTCGGTTCTTGTAGGTTATCCGGGCTGTGTAACCGTGGTCTTGGAATTTTCTTTCCTGACGTTTCGCCAGCAACTGTGGCAGGCATCTTCAGAGTAGTAACACTGAAGGACAGTGTCTCTCAGTGTCAAGGGTGTAGAAAGAGTAATATATAGTCAGAAAGGGGTTGGGTTTGAGCTGAGTATTGTCCTGCAAAAGTATTGTCCTGTAAGTATCAAGATAATGTGCTAATGAGGGTATGGTATGTTAATATGGAACCATTGTATCCTGAAATGATCTGTTAATGTGTGTAATCCAAAACTAATCTGTATGGCTATTGTTGAATGTTGTCTTTGTCTGGAGGTTTTTCAGGGCAGGAAGCCAAGCCTTATTCATTCTTAAACTCTCCTCTTTTCTGTTAAAGTTGTGCTGATGTTTGTGAATTTCAATGGCTTCTCTGTGCAATCTGACAAAATAGTTGGTAGAATTGTCCAGTCTTTCAGTGTCTTGGAATAAGACCCTGTGTCCTGTTTGTGTCAGTCCATGTTCAGCCACTGCTGATTTCTCAGGTTGGCCAAGTCTGCAGTATCTTTCATGTTCTTTTATCCTTGTTTGTATGCTGCGTTTTGTGGTCCCGATGTAAATTTCTCCACAGCTGCAAGGTATACGATATACTCCTGCAGAGGTGAGGGGGTCTCTTTTGTCTTTTGCTGATCGTAGCATTTGTTGTATTTTCTTGGTGGGTTTAAACACTGTTTGTAGGTTATGTTTTTTCAAAAGTTTCTCCATCCTATCAGTGACTCCTTTAATAAATGGCAAGAATACCTTTCCTATGGGAGACTGTTTTTCTTGAGTTTTCTGATTTTTGTTTGGTTCAATGGCCCTTCTGATTTCATTCTTGGAGTAGCCGTTTGCTAGCAGTGCGTGATTTAGATGGTTAGTTTCTTCCTTGAGAAACTGTGGTTCACAGATCCGTCTTGCACGGTCCATTAATGTTTTGATTATTCCTCTTTTCTGTCGGGGGTGGTGGTTGGAGTTTTTGTGTAAGTAGCGATCTGTGTGAGTTGGTTTCCGGTAGACCTTGTGACCTAACTGAAGGTTTGATTTACGGATGACAAGGGTATCAAGAAATGGGAGTTTACCCTCAATTTCCTTTTCCATGGTAAACTGAATGTTTGGATGGATATTATTAAGATGGTTTAGAAAGTCCATTAATTTTTCTTCACCATGGCTCCAAATGGTAAATGTATCATCTACGAACCTGAACCAGACTGTAGGTTTGTAAGGTGCTGATTCTAATGCTGTCTTTTCAAAATATTCCATGTAAAAGTTTGCTATTAATGGACCGTGCAAGACGGATCTGTGAACCACAGTTTCTCAAGGAAGAAACTAACCATCTAAATCACGCACTGCTAGCAAACGGCTACTCCAAGAATGAAATCAGAAGGGCCATTGAACCAAACAAAAATCAGAAAACTCAAGAAAAACAGTCTCCCATAGGAAAGGTATTCTTGCCATTTATTAAAGGAGTCACTGATAGGATGGAGAAACTTTTGAAAAAACATAACCTACAAACAGTGTTTAAACCCACCAAGAAAATACAACAAATGCTACGATCAGCAAAAGACAAAAGAGACCCCCTCACCTCTGCAGGAGTATATCGTATACCTTGCAGCTGTGGAGAAATTTACATCGGGACCACAAAACGCAGCATACAAACAAGGATAAAAGAACATGAAAGATACTGCAGACTTGGCCAACCTGAGAAATCAGCAGTGGCTGAACATGGACTGACACAAACAGGACACAGGGTCTTATTCCAAGACACTGAAAGACTGGACAATTCTACCAACTATTTTGTCAGATTGCACAGAGAAGCCATTGAAATTCACAAACATCAGCACAACTTTAACAGAAAAGAGGAGAGTTTAAGAATGAATAAGGCTTGGCTTCCTGCCCTGAAAAACCTCCAGACAAAGACAACATTCAACAATAGCCATACAGATTAGTTTTGGATTACACACATTAACAGATCATTTCAGGATACAATGGTTCCATATTAACATACCATACCCTCATTAGCACATTATCTTGATACTTACAGGACAATACTTTTGCAGGACAATACTCAGCTCAAACCCAACCCCTTTCTGACTATATATTACTCTTTCTACACCCTTGACACTGAGAGACACTGTCCTTCAGTGTTACTACTCTGAAGATGCCTGCCACAGTTGCTGGCGAAACGTCAGGAAAGAAAATTCCAAGACCACGGTTACACAGCCCGGATAACCTACAAGAACCAATGAACTCTGACCGTGAAAGCCTTCGACAATATTCATTGTCAATTTGTAGTTATGGCAAAGTTGACACACTTGTTAAATAAGAGACCTCTGGGAGAATTGCAAAGAAAATGGGAAGGTTATTATGATTATGTAAAACAAATACCAGGTTGAAGCATAATATCGAAATAGAGAAATGTATATTAAGATTGAGTTTTGTAATCGTAACAGTATTCTTATTGTATGGTTGGAGCAGTTATTCTAAACATAGCAATTTCTTTAATGCGCGGTTCGAATTTAGAATGTTATTTGTATTCAGAGTGTTCTCGAATTAGTAGCAAGATGAATAAAATTAGCTATAAAATTAGAAATGAGAAGCAGTAATAATTAGGACAATACGGTGTTAGGTATTCTCTAATACAGTATTAGTAAAATAATTTTACTATTTGTAACTAAGAGATTATTATTATTATCATTAGAGTTGGTTTTTAAATGCCGACTTTCTCTACCACTTCAAGGAGACTCAAACCAGCTTACAGTCACCTTACCTTCCCCGCCCCACAACAGACACCCTGTGAGGTGGGTGGGGCTGAGAGAGTGTGACTGGCCCAAGGTCACCCAGCTGGCTTCATGTGTAGGAGTGGGGAAACAAATCCAGTTCACCAGATTAGCCTCCACCACTCACGTGGAGGAGTGGGGAATCAAGCCCAGTTCTCCAGATCAGACTCCACCGCTATGAGTGTTGATTTCATTTTTCAAAGAGGAAACTGCCAGGAGTGGAGTGGAGAAGAGAAACGAGTCTGTGCTGCTACTAAAAATTACTACTCCATATCAGTGCTACAAACAAAAAAATAATAATAGCACCACTGGCAATTCCAGAATGATATACAAGGCAATTATCTGGCTGCATTTGGCAAGTGAAAACAAGCTTAATGAAAAGATGCAGCAGAAGCAGTACTCTGCCATGGTTTCCCTGCCACAAACCTAATAGCATCTGTGTGTGTGTGCGCACGCCATGTTCTCTCTCTTCCCCCCCTCTTCTACTCCCATCTCTCCTGGCAGAAATACAAGAGTTCTCAGATCTAAAAGAAAGCTTGCAGGTATAAAAATGAAATACATCTGTCCACTTGTATATTGTCCAAAGCCTGCAGGTTGCTACAAAGTGCTGGAACTCAACAACACATTGAACACCATTCTGAGATCAGTTCAAAGAACAGGCTGGCATTGCAATTCTAAACAGAGCTGTACTCCTCTAAGTCCACTGACTTGAAGGGACTTGGAAGGACATAACTCTTCTTAGGATGGCACTGTTAGAAACTTAAATCATTTCACATGCCTATGTCAAGCTTCACAGCTTAACGAGCTACACAGCTAATGCCTGGAAGCTACAAAATCCATAGCCTAAAAAGCTGGTGACCCATTTTACCCAATTTGGCTTTTAAATTTAATTCAGAGCCAAAGGGGTGGGAGGGCCAGAAGATAAAGAGATCTGAAAGCCAGAAATACTCATTAGATGTGAGGAAAGCCAATAAAAACACCAGGGAGAGGTAGGCTATAGCAGAGCAACATGACAAGATATGACAAGATCATCCGTCACTCTCCTGGCAGCAGAAAGGGCTGGATATTGGCAAAAGTTGTGGAGAAAAAGTAGAGGATTTGTCAAAATGTGTCAGAACAAAGGAGAGGAATGCTTAAAATATGCAGCAGTGGCTAAAGGCCTAGGCAGCAGATCGGTCAGCAAAACTGCTGACAAACCAAGCACAACCTCAAATGAAAAAGTTCACTTTTCCTAAAGAGAGTAAGAAGAGAAGGGGACCAAAGTTGGCAAAACTGCTGACAAAACCAAGCACAACCTCAAATGAACTTTTTTCCTAAAGTAAGAAGAGAAGAACAGTTGGTCTTTATGTGCTGACTTTCTGTACTACTTAAGAATAAAACCAGCTTACAATTACCTTCTGTTCCTCTCCCTACAACAGACACCCTGTGAGGTAGGTGAGGCTGAGAAAGCTCTAAGAGAGCTGTGACTAGCCCAATATCACCCAGCTGGCTTCATGTGTAGGAGTGGGGAAACCAACTGGGTTCACCAGATTAGCGTCCGCCGCTCATGTGGAGGAGTGGGGAATCAAACCCAGTTCTCCAGATCAGACTCCACCGCTCCAAACCACCGCTCTTAACCACTACAACACTCCATTACAACACTCCACACTGGGGACCAAATTATCAGACTCGGACCTCTGAATGAGTTGTCTAGTGCCTGTACCTTGAAACCCTAGCTTGCTTCCTTCACCATCCCAGGCTCCTCAAAGATGCCTCCACGCAACTAGGACCAGGCCCACTGCAGAAAGAGTACTTGCAGCCAGACAAAGAACTTCGTTGGAGCACAGCAGTTGTGTGGCTAAAACACCACAGCTTGCCCTAGTTGTTGCCTTTGCAACCCCTTTCCTTCAAGTATGAATGAGACAGCAGCCAGCCTCGGAGCAGGCCAACCCACCCTCACGAAGCGCCCCTCAAGGGGCTAGGCACCTTACCATGGGAACTCTTCCTCCCCTGTGTAGGGCAATCAACATATTGGCCCTTCACTGTAACACCTGTTTCGGTTTACTTCTGCAGATCTGAGGGACCTGCAATTTTTAAAAACTGAAAGAGCAAGCAGGGATGCAGCACAAAGGAATTCTGGCAAGTGGAGCAGGGTCAAGATTTACCTTCAACAGCTATACTACTTCCTTCTGAAAAGATATGAGCGCCAAATGGCAGCAGCAAACATAGCCTGGAGCAAGCAAGGAAAGCATGTTTTAAGGCAGAAAAGTTAATTACAAAAATAAAAAGCCCAAAACAAAACTGTTGGGAAGACCTGGTGAAACTTTTTTTTTTTGGCCGTCAAGTCACAGCTGACTTATGGCGCCCCCGTGGGTTTTCAAGGCAAGAGACGTTGGGAGGTGGTTTGCCACTGCTAGCCTCCGTGCATTCCTCGGAAGCCTCCCATTGTCAGGGTACACTCAAGGCTGAGAGTGTGTGACTGGTCCAAGGTTTCCCAGCAAGTTTCCATGGCAGAGTGGGGATTTGAACCTGGGTTCCCCAGATCCTAGTCTGACACTTTAACCACTACACCACGCTGTCTCTAATTGGTGAAGCTTGCCATACACTAAATCTTGTTTTAGGGCAGAGTTGCCCAGGCAGTATGCAGCTCCAAAAGCAAGTTATGCTGCCTAAAACAGAAACTAATGCAAAAGAGGGCAAGAGGTGGGAAGCACGATGTTGCCCCATTGTTGCACGATGTTGTCAAGCTTCGCTGAAATGCAGTGAAGAAACATTTCAAGAGAAAGCCAAGAGGAAGAAAATTAAATAATAATAATAATAAAGATGCCAACCGAAGTGGTAAATACAGCAGCCACTTACCTGGCAACAAAGGCTAACCACCCAAGTGCCTACAGCAAAAAAGAACTTGGTTTTCACACCAATGGAATATTGCCTGTATCTGAGGCCAATATAACAACTGCTGACATTTACAGCAAACATCCAGCACTATCTACTGGCAAATTTCTTGTCCTGGCACAATAACCCTACCTTCTTGCCCTCGTTCTGAAGAAAATTAATACAACCTGCTTAAAATCCCGCCTAGAGGGCTTGAAATGTTTACAAATATGACTGCTCAACAGGCACCTCGGGAGTAAGACACAGTAACAGCAATACACGGAGAAGTGTATTGATTTGTACGCTCTTTGCATGGAAGGTTTGGTCAAGCATCACTTTCTGAGTTATCTGGAACCTATCACATAGATCGTTGTGATACACTTGGGAATACATGATTGAGTTATCTAGTCTACTAAGCCCTGCACAAAGAAAAGATATCCTGTGCCAATATCTGTCCCAAACAAACATATACGGTACTTCCAGGAAGAAGATTTCACCGTCTTTCCCTTCACCTGTGATTACTTCAACTTGTGGCTTTAGTGCACTATCACAACAAATTGGGTTATGTGAATTGGTTCTTCGGGTCAACAAGGTTGCACAAATACATTAGGAGTTTAGATAGCTTATCGCAGGGCTTAGGAATTGCCTGAAGCCAACCTATGGTGGCCCTGTAGGGTTTTCAAGACAAGGGACGTTCGGAGGTGGTTTGCCACTGCCTGCCTCTGTGTAACAGCCCTGGTATTCCTTGGCGGTCTCCCATCCAAGTTCTAAGCAGGGCCGATAGTGCTCAGCTACCAAGATCTGACGAGATCGGGCTAGCCTGGGCTACCCAGGTCAGGGCTCAACATTTTTAAACAGGAAAAAAATAAAATAAAAACACAACTATTATTTTTAAAAAACAAGTTATTGCTATTGATCCCCGCAGTCAGAGGTCGCCTCGCTCTCCCTGTGCATTTTGCCTGCATTTTCCAGATTCTGGCTAAAACAGCATCCGGAAAACATGAGCAAAACCTGCAGGGAGAGCGAGGCAACTTCTGCTGGTCGGAAAACTCATGCATAATCAAAAGGAAGCCCCGAAGCAGTTGGGGGTGCGGGGTGACTGCGAAGAAACGACCCTGCATAAAAGGCCTCTGAATCTTATTTTATGTTCCTTAACTACCTGAGCTCTGCAGGTTGCTCATTTGTCAAGTGACAAATACTTACTCCTTGCACACAAACGAGGACATTTCATTTCCATCAGATGAAAAGTGTGCTCTACCTAGTAGGCTACCAGCCCTTCCTTCTAGAATGCTCTGGGCCCTTAGTTGTCTCTAGACACCCACCTGTTCCAGGACTAACACTAAGCCAAAATTTGGCAGTATGGAAATTGACCTGTGCAGGTGGGTAAATGTCAATCCCAATAGTGCCTTCCATTTTAGCACCAAAAAATACAATAGCCTGCTGCTACATCCAAACCCACAAACTACGGTTTGTGTTTCTTCTCCAAACTTGCTTTGATCATACTTTGCGATCCTGGTTTGGAAGGGAAGCAGAAGTGACAGCTTGCAAGTTTGAATATAATAGCAAACTGTGCTTTTTTCCAAAGCATGCTAGTGAGCACACCACAGGAGGACAGAGCATGCCACACAGAAGTCATTCACTACACATCAAACCATTGTTTGGCAAGACACTTGAACCAACCCAAAGATACAAGACCTACAATGAACAAGAGTTTTGTAATATCTGCTACTTAGCTTTTCTCAGAAAATGGAAGTGCATACATTGAATGTACACAGGCAAGAATGGGATTGCAGCAGCAAGTACCACTCCTGGCCCGCACAAGTTTTCTATAATGTATTCACAGTACCTGCATGTATACAATCTATAATTGTAATTCACAGTGGGTATCTGAAGAAGTGAGCTGTGGCTCACGAAAGCTCATACCCTGCCAGAAAATATTTTTGTTAGTCTTTAAGGTGCTACTGGACTCTTGCTCTTTTCTAATCTATAATTGTATAAGCCTTTTCTGAACAACGATGAACCCTACTTTCTGAAGGGTTCCCAAACCTATATGCAGACTGTACATTCAAAGAGACTGAGAATACAATCTAATGAACATACACAGCTCAAGAACAGGGCTTGCTTCTGCAATCACACCTATTCCGTCCCACCATGTGTATTCACAGCACATGCTTCCATCACACAAACAGGGATTTTGTATTTCTGGAGCAGAATAAGGGCAAGGCAAGAGAGTTGTGCAATATAGGCAAAGCAGCAGGAAGCACTACCATTGGAAGACTCCTTGATCCGTATTTTATGTACGTTGTAAGCCGCCTTGATTATGTTGTAAATTAACATGTTTTAGGGGTTACAGTAAAAAAACAAACTATCAAACGTTACTCTTTGGGGAACCTGGTTTAAATGGCAAAGAAAAAAAAGAGGATGGTTTAAACCATCATTTAAATAGCTTTGGTAAAAATTATATCATTCAGTCATGGATTGTGGCTGTTACAACACACCTGTGCCCAAACATAGTCAGAATATTAAATAGAATATTGCACATATCAGTATATAGAAATTTCTAAAGTGGGTTATTTATTTATTGCTATCCCACCAAAACTCCTTGGACTCAAGTTGGCACACAGTGTGGCTCCCAAGTGGCAAAGGCATAAATGAACGAAATTAAAGCAGACTAAAATACAAACTGTACCAGTTTAAAAGAATTCAGACTTAACACACCCAAGAGCTAAAATGCACAGGATCTGCAAACTCACAGGGCTTTAAAGATAATCACCAGCACTTTGAATTGGGTCCAGAAATAAATAGGTAGCCAGTGCTTCTGAGTTTTTCCTTGTATGTTCAGACTTCCATCCAATGTATTTATTGTTTTCCCCAAATAATTTTAACAACATTTTGTCTAGGACCCACACTGAACACAAGCCTTTGGAAGAGGTCTTTCCATTTCTGAGTGGTACTACGAGTAATAACCAGTATGGTGCAGTGGTTAAGCAAGTTAGACTGAGTCTGGCTAGACCAAGGCATGCCACGAAAAAATCACTGGATGATCTTGGGCCAATTCTATCTCTCCCTCACAGGGTTATTTTAAGGGCAGGAGAACCACCTACGTCACCCTGAGTTCCATAGAGGAAGGGCGGAGATGAATCTTTTCAAACAAATATTTGTTATGTTTTAGAAACACTTGTTTTAAAGGTTGACTCACCTTCCATTTATTTAGGCACATTCCATTTCTTTATGTGCTGCTAGTTGTCTTCCATCTTACGTTTATACCACACTTTTACTTCCTCAATGTCATTTGTCTACAATACACACACAAACCCTTCAAAGATTCTTAAGTTGTATAGGTTCATCAGGCATAAATATTTACCTATATCTAAGGCTCCAATCCTACACAAAACACTAACCAAGTACACTGAAGCAGTCAGTACTTAAGTCACGATAGCTCAAAGGCAACCAGCAACTTTTGATGCAGCAACCAAAATAGCTCCAGTGCAAGTGGGTCAGATGCGAAGCAGGGAGGCGGAAGAAGCAACAAAGATAAGAGAATGGGAGAACCATTTCAGCCCCTGCTTAGGACATCGCGGTCCCCAAGGTGTAGGGTGCAAATCAATGGATTCCCCCCCCCCAGACTGTAGAGTCAGCAGTCAAAACCAATGAGGAGGACAAAGGACAGGTATTCAATCATAGAATCATAGAATACAATCAAAGAATCATAGAGTTGGAAGGGACCACCAGGGTCATCTAGTCCAACCCCCTGAACAATGCAGGAAATTCACAACTACCTCCCCCACACACATCCAGTGACCCATACTTCATGCCCAGAAGATGGCCAAGGTGCCCTCCCTCTCATCATCTGCCTAAGGTCAAAGAATCAGCATTGCTGACAGATGGCCATCTAGTCTCTTCTTAAAAACCTCCAGGGAAGGAGAGCTTACCACCTCTCGAGGAAGCCTGTTCCACTGAGGAACTGCTCTGTTAGAAAATTCTTCCTAATGTCTAGACAGAAACTCTTTTGATTTAATTTCAACCCTTTGGTTCTGGTCCAACCTTCTGGAGCAACAGAAAACAACACGGCACCATCCTCTATATGGCATCCCTTCAAGTACTTGAAGATGGTTATCATATCCCCTCTCAGTCTTCTCCTCTTCAGGCTAAACATACTCAGCTCCTTCAACCTTTCCTCATAGGACTTGGTCCCAGACCCCTCACCATCTTTGTTGCCCTCCTCTGGACACGTGCCAGACCCTTCTTTTTCTCTATACAAATCAATGCGACCAATACAGATATTCTGGATATTCTGAGAACTGTTTGCGATTAGAGCAATACCATGGCAGCCAGACCTAGCCTGAGTTACTGAGCTGCATGGCAGCCTAAAGTTACAAAAGCAGGACCATATTCCTGCCATACAACGCCCTAAATAAATGATTATTGAAACAAATGGGAACTAGGTTTTTTTTTACTATTTTTATTTTTCAAGTCACAAGGCTGTCGTTAAAAGAGCTAGAATTGGCAGCTTGAACATAAATGTCATTATAAATAGAAACAAGAAGTGCTGCATAGTTATTTCTTGCTCAAGTTCTCCTTCCAATCAAACGAGCACCAGCAATTTTGAAGAGAGCAATCGTACCAAAAAATGAAACAGAGAGGCTAAGCAGGACATGACTAAAATGTGTAACCTGGAACCTACTCAGCAGCTGGGGTTGCAGTAACATCTTACTTCTGCAATTACCAGTGGAATTTGCAACACAAGTTTGATAGTAAACTTCTGCCTAAAGGAACAGAGGTGAGAAACATTACAAGCCTTATAAGCACAAATATTTCAGTAAGATACTTAAGAATTACAGCTATCCCCTAAAGTGGAAACCGCTATCAGTATTTCCACAAGGCACTTTTTGTTCATCCCATTTGTTATTTTTAAACTTGTTTCCCACCCTTCTTCCAAGGAGCTCAGCATAATGTGCATGAGCTTGTCAACATTTCATCCTTACAAGAACCCTGTGAAATAGGTTAGGCTGAGAGCGAATCACTATTCCAAGGCCATGCATTCAACTTCCTCTTTGGGCTGGAATTTGAAGCTGTACCTCCTCAGGAAACATGCAAGAGCTGCCAAATTTGTGGCTTGCCCTGTCACAGGAACAATTTCCACCCGGATGATGCATATTTTAGGTGGCAAATGATACCAAGGCTGTCCCCTATTGCAAGAGTGATCCAGATGGTGGCCACCTCTGAAACTTTATAGCCATCACGCAAGAACCAGTCACAAAGGTGCACTTCAACCTCCTATGTGTATGTGCTTGTGTGTGCCGTCAAGTCACAGGTGACCTATGACAACCCCTTAGGGTTTTCAAGGCAAGAGATGCTTCGAAGTGGTTTGCCACTGCCTGTCTCTACATGGGCTGATAGAGTTCTAAGAGAACTGTGGCTGGCCCAAGACTTAATGTGGAAGAGGAGGAGAAGAAGAACTGGTTTTTAAACCCCGATTATCTCTACCTTTAAGGAGACTCAAACCAGCTTACAATTGCCTTCCCTTCTTCTCCCCACAACAGACACCTTGTCAAGTAGGTGGGGCTGAGAGAATCTGGAGAAAACTGTGACTAGCTCAAGATCACCCAGCAGGAATTCATGTGTAAAAGTGGGGAAACCAACGCAGTTCACCAGATTAGAGTCTGCCACTCACGTGGAAGAGAACCAAACCCGGGTCTCCAGATTAGAGTCCACCCCTCTTAATCACTACATCACACCAGCTCCTAGCCTACATTAAATGCTTTATTCAGTAAAGGAAAATGCAGTTCATCTCGAGGAGTTTGCAGGTCACTGGTTAATATGCTAACGGCATATTAACTAATCCTAGTTTGTCAACTCCTGCAGGGTTTCAGCACTAGAAAGCCAGGAGTGGTCGTCCCTCTTTGGGGCCAACTAGTTCTCTCAGGAATGTTCTATATTCTCAGAGGTCCCTGCTTTTGTAGAGGATACAGGAACGCTTTCCAGCATTCAAAGCTGTTGATGAGAAATATCAGGAATATCAAGAGCTAGCTGTTGCTGAAAGAAATCCAGGTGCAAATAGAAGCAAAGTTAAGTACTTGATACAGTTATTAGATGTAGCAGTTCAAAATCCAAGGGGTGTGCATACGTACTCTCACAACAAGTCTACTGATCTACCTTAGTAATAAGTATCCTTGCAAAATCAAGACTGCATATACGCTGCCTAAATTACTGAACATAGAGGTGGAAAGCCAATTAAAGTTTCTATAGCAAGATTAACACAAGCCCAACACAGCTTTCTTCCCCCCACCACTGGATAGCTCCCTCACCAACAATTTCTGCTACAAACTTGTTCCATTAAATGGAATGGTGTTTGCATTATATTTTCCATGTACTTTACAACACTAACCAAACCAGGAAGGGGGGGGGGGTTGAACTCTCTTGTTGACATGTGATAACAGTCCTGAACGAATGAATCTTTCTCCTCCTTATCCCTGGCCTGACCCAGAAATCTGTATCAATTCAACCTCCATGCTGCAGAAGAATACGTTATGGCCTTTACAGAACTGAGGTTTTTCTGCATATTTATTTTACTAGAACTGCAAAAGTAAAATTAAAAAATCCTTAGCAGCTTACCCAGTCACCCGTTTTTAAAGTCTGCCTCTTCCCCTTCTTATTTTCTAACAGGACTTTAGCATGCTCATGTATATTTAAAATTTAAATGCAAACTAAAATAAAAACCTGCAAAGACTATTAAAAAACAAAACATAACAGGACCCTAGCATCCAAAAAATAAATAAAAACGGAAATCCTGACGTTTTCAGACTAAACCTCAGATCTGTTAGATTGTCTACCCATTGGAAGCAAATTTTAAATTGGTAGAAGAGTGTTTCCTTCCAAGCAATGGTTATTGAAATCATGGTGTTCAAACAATATTCTGCTCAATCTACGCTATTTCTCAAATGCAGGTTTTCCCCCCCAAAATTCATTAATTCCCTTCAACGGAAGGGCGGGTGAGAAGCACCCTGCTTTACAATCCATTTTCCCCACCCCCCAAGGTGGGGGGGAGAGATAAGGAACGAGGAAAACCCGTCGCTTTAAAACAAAACAAAAACGTGATGACGGAACGACACAAAGACCTCTTTCGTTTCTACCTTGGAGAGGGGGGAGAAAATTAAATCGGTTACTCACAATCATCTAAGTCATCCTGCAAATCCACAAAATACAAAGGGATCCCTACAAACAAAAAAACAAAAGGAAGGAAAGAGAGAGAGAGAGAAAAGGAGGAGGAGGGGAAAAAAAGACACAGGGGGTTGGTTTTCCACTAGGCTCTTGTCGGAGAGGAGACAGATATTATTTCTCTTAAAAAAAAAAAAACACATCACCACCACCACAATAACAACACACAGTGGGTCGCCGTGTTAGTCTGTCTGCAGTAGTAGAAAAGGGCAAGAGTCCAGGAGCACCTTCAAGACGAACACAAATATTTTCTGGCAGGGGATGAGCTTTCGTGAGCCACAGCTCACTTCGAAGAAGTGCAAGAGTCCAGTAGCACCTTAAAGACTGACAAAAACATTTTCTGGTAGGGGATGAGCTTTCGTAGCACCTTAAAGACTAACAAAAACATTTTCTGGTAGGGGATGAGCTTTCATAGCACCTTAAAGACTGGCAAAAATATTTTCTGGTAGGGGATGAGCTTTCATAGCACCTTAAAGACTAACAAAAATATTTTCTGGTAGGGGATGAGCTTTCGTAGCACCTTAAAGACTGACAAAAACATTTTCTGGTAGGGGATGAGCTTTCGTAGCACCTTAAAGACTGACAAAAATATTTTCTGGTAGGGGATGAGCTTTCATAGCACCTTAAAGACTGGCAAAAATATTTTCTGGTAGGGGATGAGCTTTCATAGCACCTTAAAGACTAACAAAAATATTTTCTGGTAGGGGATGAGCTTTCGTAGCACCTTAAAGACTGACAAAAATATTTTCTGGTAGGGGATGAGCTTTCGTAGCACCTTAAAGACTGACAAAAATATTTTCTGGTAGGGGATGAGCTTTCGTAGCACCTTAAAGAGTAACAAAAATATTTTCTGGTGGGGGATGAGCTTTCATAGCACCTTAAAGACTGACAAAAATATTTTCTGGTAGGGGATGAGCTTTCGTGAGCCACAGCAAGCTCACGACAGCAAGCTGTGGCTCACGAAAGCTCATCCCCTACCAGAAAACATTTTTGTCAGTCTTTAAGGTGCTATGAAAGCTCATCCCCTACCAGAAAACATTTTTGTCAGTCTTTAAGGTGCTACTGGACTCTTGCCCTTTTCTACCACCACAACAACAAACAAGAGATCCACGAGCAACCCTTTACACCAAGCCTGGGCACCCCGTGATAGACAATTCACACGACACATACACACACACACAAAAGCAAAAAAAAAAAACCCTCCCCGTGTTATTTTTTAAAAAGCCGGCAACGGGGAGATGAAACACGCATCCGTCAAAGCGAAAGGAGCAGGGGGGGGGGGGGGGAAGCCACTCACCAGCCATTTTGAAAGGGACATGGGTGGAGAGAGAGGAGGAGGAGGAGGAGGAGGCGCCGCCCGCCCGGCCTGACCCGCCGCTGAACCGGCCGCGCCCGCCCCCCGCAAGGCCGCACCGAGGCCCGACCCCCTTCCAGAAACCGCCTTTGTATCCCTTTCCCCCCCAAAAAGCATAATAATAATAATAATAGTTAAAAGGGGCGGAATATAAACTTAAAGGCCTCCCCTCCCTTCCCTCCCAACGTCGCGTCACCGCCAAAGGGGGAGTGGAGAGGCCTGGTCAGGTGACCGTCCAAGATGGCGGCGGCTCTGAGGCGGCGCGAGGGGAGGGTTGGCCTGTGACTGGGAGCTGTGGGGTGAGGGAGAGAGGGCAGGGGTCGTGTGCGCTTATATTTGGAGGGGGGGTGTCTCTCGCCCCCCTTCTCGGAGACTCCGCTTGGCCCAGAGGGAAAGTGGGGGCTCCCTTTCTCCAGGGAGGGGCGGTGATGGTGCTGCCGGGCTGCGCCTGCGGTCCTTGAGGAAGGAGGCAGAAGCCGCCGCTCCTCTCCGGCCATGGCTCTGAGGGAGCTCAAAGTTTGCCTGCTCGGGGTAAGTCGATGGGGGGGGGGGGAGGTTGGGGGCTGTTGGAAAGTTTTGACAGAGAGGGTTTTGAGGTTTTAAAGCTTTTTCTCTGCTGTCCCCCCCTCCCTTCTTCTTTCAGAGGAAGAGTGTCCCGTTTCCACACACACCCTCCCCGCAGTCAATCTTTGCAATATTGTGTGTGTGTAAAGTGCCGTCAAGTGCCGACTTATGGCGACCCCTTTTTTGGGGGGTTTCATGGCAAGAGATTAACAGAGGTGGTTTGCCATTGCATTCCTTTGCATAGCAACCCTGGCCTTCCTTGGTGGTCTCCCATCCACATCCTAACCAGGGCCGACCCTGCTTAGCTTCTGAGATCTGACGAGATCAGGCTAGCCTGGGCCATCCAGGTCAGGGCATATATTTTGCAATATTTTGCAAATATTGCTTCTTTGCAATATTGCTTCTTTTTTATTTCTTTGGAGGGGAGGGGGGAGAAAACGACCCCCCCCTCCCGTTGTTATGGTTCAGTGTGGAGTTACCAGATTTTAGGGAAAGCTCGGTGAGTGGGTGGGGGAAGAGCTCTTCTTCCTTTCCCTACAGGCTACAGCTATTGCTGTACATTTTAAGATTTGGTTTTCTCCTGTTTTTGGTATGATGCTTTTTTTTTTTTTTTTTTTGGAGGGTGGGGGCAAGATTCTGAACTTGCTCACGTTAATCAGAAATGAGCCCTGCCTTGTGGAAATATTAATAAGCTTTGTGGCTTGTAAATGGTTCCCCCCCCCCTTCATTGGGAAGAAACGTTTGTTTTTTTCTGTTTTGTGCTGCAAATTATTTTAGAGCCATTGTTGATGCATGGGTCCAAATGATTACAGGTTGTTTACTGGATTGTTAAATTATGGCTTGACATTTTGGAAGCTTCTGAAAGAGGAGAGAATCATACCTCGGTGTATGGAGGAATGAAATCCAATCTGAATTCCAACTTGGGAGAGTTTTTGGCATACCTAAATAGTTTCCCCTAACATTTAGGAACGCCAATGCTTGAAAGGTATATTTCCTTCTCTTCTGAAAGGTGCCATCCTCTATGGCTGGTTGCTTATGGGATGGATAGGTATTCTGTAGGAGTGGAGGAGGAGAAGCAGTCCCTGAGATTAATATTTGTTCATCTTTTCCCTTAAATCCATCTCATAATATTTGGAGCAAAAGTCTGGAAGAACAGTGTCGAGATACTTCAGTTTAACTATCTGGGTTTATATCAAGAGTTTTGACATCCACGTGATACTCTGTGGTGGTATTTGTCAAACTGGTTTCCAAATATTCATAAAGGCAGAGTGCTTACTTTGGCTTTCATTTAAACATGGGAGAGTAACTGTTATTAAGAATAGGTATACTGAATTAGGGTTGGAGAGAAACACCTTTATTAAGTAAAATGTTAATGTTGGGATTACAAAAAAAACAGGGTCTCCACCTTCTTAAACTTGGGTCAGTTTCTAAACTTCGATAGAAGAATTAAAACTTAATTTCATAACATCCAGGCAGGCCAAAAGGTTCAACCCAGGGAGAAATTGGTTGTTTGGTGTACTTTAAAGCATAACTTTTTGACATGGATGAAAGTGAAACAGTCCAAAATTAGGAAAGTTTCACTTTGGGATTCCTTACCTGCTCTGTTTATATCTATTCAATAAATGCTTTTCCAAGTATGTTAAGGGAAGCATGCAAAGTCTTTAATTAAATAGGGTGGGGCTGAATGAGTAAGAATCGTTATAAGCAACTAGTCTGACACCTTTTGGTTTCCATCCTTAAGTTGTTTGTTACATATCTGGAGGGTTTGTCACCAACATACCTTTTGGCAACAAAATGAGTGTTTCTGGTGAGATGTACCTGCAAATGCCACTGTGATATACATTATGTGAAAGCACGGAGGCATCACTGTATTATTCAAAACAACCATTTTATTTATTAATTTTGATATCTACACCCACCTTTTCTCCCCAATGAGGACCCAAACTATCTCACAGCATAGCCTTCCCCTCCTGCATTTTGTCTTCATAACAACAACTTTTTGAGGTATGTTAGGCTGAGAATGAGTAACTGAGTCAAGGTCCCCACCAGCTTCCATGGCAGTGTGTGGATTTGAGCCTGGGTCTCCCTTATCCTAACCTGACACTCTACTGTACACCACACTGCCTCTTATTCAGTGATGTGGAATGAATGATGACTTAAGATCTCTGACTCTTGTGTCCATACATAGTCCACAAACAGAGTCTAGTTGTTGGGTAATATTTGCCATATATCACACATGTATAATTATGGCAGAATATTTTGACTATGTTCTTTGACATCCCATTGATTATCAGTGGGGCTTGTTCCGAAGTGTGTATATAGACACACTCACAAGCACACACTTACTTATGGTTGAATATTTTGAACATGGTCTTTGAAATAATCCCATTGATTATCAGTGAGGCTTGTTCCAAAGTAAGCATATGTATATATTCAGCTATTTATGTTCCACTTTTCTTCCAAAAGCAGTTTACAAGATTGCTGTCCCCTCCTCCATTTTTCCTCCCAACAACAGCCCTGTGAGGTGGGTTAGAATGAGTCACTGACCCAAAGCTACACCACTTGGGTGGTAGAGGGGGATTTGCACCTGGCTATCCCAGGTCCAAGTCTGACCTGCAGCACACCATGGCAGCCAGATGTTAAGGTGGACACTGGGGTTATAACAAGAATCCAGAGAATCCATAGGATATCTTCCACAAACAATATGCTGTAAATCAGGGGTGTCTAACTCAACTGTCACGACGGCAAGATATGACTTAAATGTCACTTGGTCAGGTTGGGCCAGGCCATGCCTCACCAGCCCAGATCAGGAATGGGGAGTGGCTGGCTCGCAGGCTGGGTAAGAGCTCTCAAGGGGGATTCAGCCTGTGGGCCTTATGTTTGACATCCCTGCTGTAAATGGAGGCATGTGAGGGCATTTCTTCCTGTATTTTACAGATACCTGAATCGTTTTACAAGTGCATTTGTTGTTCAATGGCATCACACCTTCCCATTCTTTCAGTGCAATCCTATACAGGGTTACTCCAGTCTAAGCTCATTGAAATGAATGGGCTTAGACTAAAGTAACTCTCTTTAGGATTGCACTATTTGCCACTGCTTTAAAAGGTTTACACATTAACTTTGAATAGGTTGAATAACTTGAAAAGTTTTGTTTTTAACAGATGTTTTCTAAAAGGGTTTAGGGGTATCAAAGTTTGCCAAATGGATGACTGTTTAGTTGAGGATAGATAGTTATATTATGAAAGCTCTTTAAACAGTTAGGCAAAACTTCGATGGGTAGGCGTTAGGGTTTTCTGACAGTGTTCACTTCATGACCCCTTCCAAGAAAATATAAACTGTTACGGGCTTGAAGAAGCAAACTTGACGCACACACCCACAGGAAAATGGTAATGCCTTCTGCAGGACAAGTATCCTCGGTGTTCATTGGGTCACTTTTTGGGTGCAGTTTTTTTTAAAAAAAATAAAGCTGATATTTCTGAGTGTACCTTCAATATGCAGAAACTCCTACCATGTCTGTGGGTAGTCCTGCTTCACTGTCTTAATGACAGGCTTTCTGTCAAGAGTGGTGAAGATGCCCAACAACGCCTGAGCAGGTATACTGCATAGCTGTGAAGCCCTTATAACTTTATAGTGCCCACTTTGTAATGGCACCAGATCTCTCCCTCCTCTGAGTCAGTTTGCACAACAGAATATTTAGAAGAAGAAGAGTTGGTTTTTATATGCCAGCTTTCTCTACCACTTAAGGAAGATTCAAACTGGCTTACAATCACCTTCCCTTCCCCTCCCCGCAACAGACACCCTGTGAGGTAGGTGAGGCTGAGAGAGTGACTAGCTCAAGGTCACCCAGCTGGCTTCATGTGTAGCAGTGGGGAAACAAATCCAGTTCACCAGATTAGCATTCTCCACTGGTCGTGTGGGGAGCCATTGCCATAGCTGGTATTTCCTCTTTGCTACTTTTTTATCTCTAGATTGGCAACCCTTTGGGTGTTTGGAATTAACCTAGTGGTTGTCATTTGTTGATCCTTAGAGTGTCAGAGATTGGCACCACTGAATATGAAATGTTGAGGTCAGAGAACTCTTGCAAGAAATACGTGGAGAAAAATCTTCTTTGTTTAGCTATCCGTATATAAATACTTGCTGTTGAGGTTCGGATTAAACATTTTCTTCCACACTGGCTATCTGTACTATGGAAGTCATACAGCAGTGATGGCGAACCTTTTAGAGAGCGAGTTCCCAAACTGCAACCCAAAACCCACTTATTTATCGCAAAGTGCCAACACGCTGTGAGCTATGCTCCCCTCCAACCTAGCTCCTCTCCAACCCCACCACAGGAATCACCTTCGCCACAGACTCAACAGGCAGCCGTCCGCGCCGCACCCTCACGCCACATGTGAGCTTCCCGGCATGTGAGCTGACCTTCCGCATGTGACAGGGGAGGGAGGAAGCGCTCCCATTGGGCTGCTGGGCAGAGGGGCGGGTGATGTGAGAATTGCCCTGAGGCACGCGTGGAGAGGGGGAGGGGAGCAGCCCGGCCCCGCATCCCTCTGGCTTTCTAGTAATGAACTCAGGCGAACTCTGTGCTGGGGCGACGGTGGGCGTGCCCACAGAGAGGGCTCTGAGGTCTCCCTCTGGCACGCATGCCATAGGTTCGCCACCACTGTCATAGAGGGAGCCTTCTAACAGATGTCAGGATAATTGAAATCTCCCATTACTACTACATCTTTCTTTTTTTAATGTTTGGACATCGGTTCCAGGAAAGCATCATCTAACTCTTCAGTTTGGCTTGGGGATCTATATTATACCCCCACAATGACATCACTATTTTTCTCTCCCTTAATTTTTACCCAGATGGTTTCAAGCTGGGTTCCAGCGTTTAAGTCCTGGATCTCCTCTCGGGTGTAATCATCCCTAACGTATAATGCTACCCCTCCCCCCTTCTGATTTGGTCTATTTCTCCAAAATAGGTTATGCCCTTCAATTAATACATTCTGGTCATGAGACTCATCCCACCAGGTTTCCGTAATGCCTATTATATCATATTTACTTTTTGCTATTAAAAGTTCTAGTTCATCTTGCTTATTTCCTATGCTCTGTGCATTAGTGTAGAGACACCTTAGACCACCGGTCCTTCTTCTTGGCAGCTTATTTAAGATTTTCTCCCTCCAATTGTTACATTTTTGAACTGTCTTTCCTTGCGTATGTGCTACCCTCTGCAAATCGTTTATATCTATATTTGCAGTTATTGTTCTCACTTGAGGCTTTAAATTTACGTCTCGCTCCCCTGAAGATTTAGTTTAAAGCCCTCCTTATCAGGCTTGCAAGGCTGTGGCCAAACACATTTTTACCCAACTTTGAGAGGTGCAAACCATCTCCCGATAGAAGAGCATTATCCAGGTAGCGTAAGCCATGGTCCAAAAAACCAAACCTTTCCTGGTGACACCATCGAAGCAGCCACTCATTTATTTCCAGAATTTTTCATTCTCTTCCCAATCCACGGCCTACTACAGGAAGAACCGACGAAAACACAACCTGTGCTCCCAGTTTCTTCACGTTTTTACCCAAAGCTGTATAGTCCCTTTTAATACTTTCTGGGCTGTGCCAGGCAGTATCGTTTGTTCCCACATGAATAAGAAGGAAGGAATAATCTGTGGGTCTAACAACTCTATCCAGACTTTCCGTCACATCCCGGATATGCGCTCCCGGCAGACAACACGCCTCTCGAGACAACAAGTCCGGTCGACACACTTTACCCTCTACCCCTCACA
Source organism: Euleptes europaea (assembly GCF_029931775.1). NCBI lineage: Eukaryota > Metazoa > Chordata > Lepidosauria > Squamata > Sphaerodactylidae > Euleptes > Euleptes europaea. The sequence goes on from NC_079313.1 coordinate 125,541,884, forward strand.
GTAGGGAATCCCCAATAACCAACACTTGCCTATTCCTACGTTAGGGAGCAGAAGTTTGAGTCCTGTCATCCACAGGGACTTGAGAGACCAGAGAAGACTGGGCACTGAACCTTTGTTCCAGTGATCTAGGCTCAGCATCTATAGGGAGGTTTTGAAACCGATTGTTAAGCAGCAGAGAAACATAATGTCTCCTGACTTTCCTATTTCTGCGGGTAACATTCTTCTCCTGAGGTGGGTCCCCCTCCCTACACTGAGTTATTTGGCCCTCCTCTTGCCCTCCCAAGAGGTTTTCAAGAGTTTGGTCCATGAACTCCTCCCCCTCTTTTATACTCTGCAGTGTAGACAAGCGTACCTCAAGTCCCCTTATTTTCTCTTCCAGTAGAGCCACCAACTTACACTTACTGCATGAGTAATTGCAGTTACCCTCGGGTAGGAAAACAAACATTCCGCAAACCTTACACGTCACTGCCTCCACTCTCTCACCAGCCATTCCGCTTTGATCGGCTCGCGCCTGTGGCAAGCAGAGCCTGTTTAAATACTCTCAGCCCCACCCCTCAGCAATCAACCGCACAGCAATTACCTTCAGCCAGCTACAGCTAGATAAAACAACAAAGAGAACCAGTCAGAAACCCCCCTCCAGCAGGCTACAGGCACTCACTCACACACACAGCAACCTCAACTACTGCTCCCCAGCCACTGAGGAAAACACAAACTTTACAATAAAACTTTCACTGACCTGTCTCTAAGCTCCTCCTTTGTCTCTCTCCCAGCTGCTCAGATTTTGTATGGACACAAGTCATCTCCCCACAGCCCTGAATAGCATTATTTGTCTTAAAGCTGAGGAGAGAGATTATCAGTTTTATTAAAAGGATATTATGATAGTTGCCACCTCTCCCCCCCCCACACACACACACATACCACACACTGAATAATAATTTCAAAATTGATTTCTTTTTCTTTTTCAGGACACTGGTGTCGGCAAATCAAGCATTGTATGGCGCTTTGTAGAAGACAGTTTTGATCCCAACATCAATCCAACAATTGGGTGAGGAACTTGAAGAAATGTTTTACCCAAGTTTGTTAAGCACCTGAGAATGTTGTATGTAAAACGTTTTCATGTGTAAGTGTAACATGGGTGTAGAAATTAAAATTTGTGAAAACTGTGTCTCTCTTTTACCCAACAAGCAAGCAGGAAACTAGAAATCAAGGAGGGATTGTGCGGTTGTTGTGTCTTCATCTTGGCCATGATTGAGAAATCAGGAGCTAGTCGCGGGGAGCGTGAACTCCCTCCCCATTCTAGAATCAGATCTCCAACCTTAATTATGGTTAAGGGAGATGTTTGCTGTTAATTAATACAATAATTAGTATAAACAGTGGCTCTAATTTAACTAGAGTGTCAAACCCTATCTTTGAAAATGTATTTTGTATATTGATAGTATAGCAAAGAATTATCATTATTTAATGCTGTAGGTTGTTTTGCATACAAATTTTCATGCTACACATTGGGAGTGAAACATTTTATTTAAATGCATTTTACCATTCAAACAAATATTTCATAGGCTGTATCCCCAATTGTCCAAGTTTTTCCATCAGAATTTTTAAGTCCAGAGGAAAGGATCTCTCCCCCTCCCAATTTTTTTCCTCCCAGCCCTTACACCTCTTGTCAGAATTCTCCAGGGGGAAGATTATGTCATATCTACTACTACTAACATTGAAGGGTGACAGTAGAAATGAACAGTGTAATCACCAGGAGAAGACGGGAGTAACTCTGTGTATGGCTATATTGTTCCCTTTTCTATAACTTTGTTATTAAGAGCTATAGAGAAAGTTTAAAATCTCATTAGCTATCTCAGAATACAAATACACAAACACACACATAAAAAAAATTAATGACAAGTCGCAGATTAAAAGCAATCAGAAGCCAGTGCTGGTTAATAAGATGCAGCAATAGCTTGGGAAGCTGATTACCATCGCGTGCAGTGACGGCCATTAGCATATGATTCTTTAATGGGATTAGCTGCACTGACTGAGGCTAAGCTTCTCAGTGTCCTGTAACCATTGGTGGCCACAAACTTAATCTCTGTGTTAGTGATACTTCTGTCTAGTTGGGGTGGGGGGAGTTGGATGGATATTGTCCTCCTTGCACTGGCTGGCTGGCTGCTGACAGATGGAATGCTTCTGACCTATGGAGATCATTACTCTAAACCAGAAGGGCAGTCCTTATATTTATGTGACCCTATTTGTTTTAACCATTGGGTAGAATACTGTTAAGGCAAGCCTTGACAAATTTTCTTTGGCTTTAGGAGCCAGCCCCAAAATGTAGGAGGCAGGCTCATTTTTTCAGCTTTCAGAGTTCTATGTTTTCTAAATATTTCTACCACAAAGCCTAATCCTAAACTATTATAATTTTATTAAAGCTATGAAAAAATGTGTTGTAGTATATAAACAAACCAGGGTAACCCTGGTTATCAACACAAAAGCCCCTATAACGTCTAACCAGCGTGGTGTAGTGGTTAGGAGCAGCGGACTCTAATCTGGTGAACTGGGTTCGTTTCCCCACTCCTGCACATGAAGCCAGCTGGGCTAGTCACAGTTCTGTTAGAGCTTTCTCAGTCCCACCTGGTTGATTCTTCCTTAAGTGGTAGAGAAAGTTGGCATATAAAAACCAACTCTTCTAACACTAAACCTAACTTCCACATGGGTAGCTGTGTTAGTCTGTCTGTAGCAGTAGAAAAGAGCAAGAGTCCAGTAGCACCTTAAAGACTAACAAAATTTCAGGTATCTGAAGAAGTGAGCTGTCACTTACGAAAGCTCATACCCTGCCAGAAATTTTGTTAGTCTTTAGGAACTACAGGATTCTTGCTCTTTTCTACTGCTAACCTCCCTGGTTTTTCGAGGGGAAGGGCTGTTTCTCAGTGGAAGAGCCTTGCTTTGCATGCAAAAAGTTCTAAGTTCAATCCCTGGCATCTCCAGTTAAAAGGACCAGGTAGGAGGTGATGTGAAAGACCTCTGCCAGAGACCCTGGCCAGCCACTGCCTGAGTGGACAGTGCTGATCTTGATGGTCTGATTTAGAATAAGGCAGTTTTGGGTGTGTACCTGATTTCATTTACTACCTTAAAAAGCTCAGTTCAATTGAATATTGGAGCTATTATCTATCACCACTGAATTGTAAAGAAGTAATGACAAGAACTTCGTGCGCATATGTTTTTGTCAGGCATCAAAAAGATTACTACTTGAAATGATTAATAAACTTTGTACTTCTATTGAGCTACGCTACAATAAAATCATAGCTGAAAATATGACGGGCCGCAATGAAAATTCTAGGCTTTATGGCAGCCTGGCCCCTGGGATTTGCAAAGCCTATGTTATGATAACAGAACCATTTGTTTGCTTTCATAGAAGCTGTTCCCTACCAAGGCTCATCACCTAAAGAGAACAATAACTTTGAAACGGGGAAGCTGGGAAGTTTGTTTCCTTACCCACTGTAAATACCTGAAGGTCTGCCTACTTCCTTATGAGCCTGCCTGGCCAATACGGTCATCTTTGGAGGCCCTAGTTCAGGGGTCCCCACCTCCTGAGATTAGGTGGGTGGCAACCTGGGAGAGGGCCTTCTCAGTCAGGGCACTGAAGCTCTGGAACTCTCTCCCCAGGGAGATTCATCTGTCTCCTGTTACATTTTCTGCTAGTGGGTGCAGACTTCTTTGTTTCATTTCTCATTCCCTTCTTCCTAACGGATATTTTAATTGTTGCTTTTTGTGCTTTGTATGTATTTTAACTCTGTTGTGGTTGTTTTAATGATGTGTTTTGTGAAGGTTGATTTTAATAGCTGTACAATGTGATTTTAACATTTACATTTTTAATTGTTAGCCACCTTGGTGGCCCTTTAAAGGGCAGAAAAGTGGGGTACAAATTTTGTAAATGGTAGTAGAGTTGGTTTTTATATGCCGACTTTCCCTACCACTTAAGGAAGAATCAAACCGGTTTACAGTCACCTTCCCTTCCCCTCCCCACAACAGACACCCTGTAAGGTAGGTGAGGCTGAGGAATGTGATGAGCCCAAGGTCACCCAGCTGGCTTCATGTGTAGGGGTGGGGAAACCAAGTCTGTTCAGCAGATTAGCCTCCGCCGCTCATGTGGAGGAGTGGGGAATCAAACCCAGTTCTCCAGATCAGAGTCCACCACTCCAAACCACAGCTCTTAGCCACTATACCACGCTGGCTCTCAATAAATTAATAATAAATGAATAAATATTGTTGAAGGCTTTCACTGTCCGAGTTCATTGGTTCTTGTAGGTTATCCGGGCTGTGTGACCGTGATCTTGGTTTTTTCTTTCCTGACGTTTCGCCAGCAGCTGTGGCAGGCATCTTCAGAGGAGTAACATTGAAGGAGAGACACTGTCCTTCAGTGTTGCTCCTCTGAAGATGCCTGCCACAGCTGCTGGCGAAACGTCAGGAAAGAAAAAACCAAGACCACGGTCACACAGCCCGGATAACCTATAAGAACCAAATGAATAAAACTTAATAGTTAAGACTTCTACCAAAAAAGGGGGTATTTGGACTGGGACATCTGCCGTATCTATACTTGCACCAGTGCAATCCAGTCAGCATTCTTTTGGTATCTAGCTTACCTCTGAGAATGGAAGCTGTAATGTGTCAAACTTTACTTTTTAGAGTCTGGCCTTTGTCTTCTTTCGTGCCAGATTTGTTGCCTTGACCATTGACATGATGGAGGAGAATATACCCCTTTTCTTCAGGTGTCACTCACCTATCCATGTCTGGTTTGCTTCCAAGGAGACTGAGGAATCCAAGCTACACTCCACTCACAGGGGAAACCCACCAGGGTGGAAGTGGGAAGTGCCTAGCATTTTTCACGCTTGCTTAAGAAAGTTGGTCAAGTGATGATTCAGAATACCCAAATTTAATCCTAATCCTGCCTTGAAAGACCCTACGTGGGTTCAAAGGCAGCACAGAAGTGTTTTAAGTAACATAAATCTGAAATCTGAGATTCAAACAGCAACGTTTGAAGATGTCTGACTTGTGTGGAAGAAAATTGTACCAAGTAATACTCTTTAAATTTGATGTATTAAACAGCAATTTCAGAGCATTAGGAAAATTGTTTCCAAAAACTGAGTACTTTGTATAAGGAGCTTATGGATTCACCTGTTAATTTGCATGCATTATTGTTTAAAACTCAGTTTGCATTTCATGTTAAAGCTTAAACCAGCTAGGAAGGATGTACTCCAAATGTCCGTTCTACTCATAGCTTTGCTTTCAGTTTCATTTTGTTTAAGTTTCAGCCCGTTCTGTCCATTTAGTGATAGCTGAGAATACTTAAAAAAAATTTCATTGGCAACATACTGAGGATCACCTCTCTTTTGGCTGAGAATAACTTTGATGCAAATAGTGAGCATGAGTGCAAGAACAATGAACAGTTTCCTTCTCTTTTCTATTACTTGCCAGCACAAACATTCTTATACCTGCAAGAGACTTAAGTAAATCTAAAGCCCAATTCATACACTGGGTGATGCTGCCAAATTTCTTTCATGCAATTGTTTTAAGTCTTCATGCCCTTCCTCCACAAGATTTCAAGGATGGGTCCAGTTCAGACCACAAATAAACAGATATGTGTAACTATTAGGGTTGCCAACCCCCAGCTACTAGCTGGAGATCTCCTGCTATTACAACTGATCTCCAGCCGATAGAGATCAGTTCACCTGGAGAAAATGGCCACTTTGGCAATTGGACTCTATGGCATTGCAGTCCCTCCCCAAATCTTACCCTCTTCAGGCTACTCCCCCAAAACCTCCTCCCGATGGTGAAGAGGGACCTGGCAACCCTAGTAACTATGGTAATGCCCATTATTCCAGTGGCTCCAAAAAGTGCTCCAGTAGTTGCAAGAATTGCTGTTATCACCTATTCAGGTGCACAGATTGGGGGGTGGAGGTACAGGGGGGCACCCTGAACCTGATGGCCATTTTTTTAGTTTATATTTTTACCACCGCTGCTCTGAATGGCAGCAGGAAGCGAGAGCTAGGGGCAGGGGATCCCCGCCCCTGGCAGGACAATGGCAGCCCTAGCACAGAGGCATTTTTAATCATAGGTTGCTTCTACCGTATGATTACAGGTGTGCTGAAGGTGATGATTAGGAAAGTTAGCAGCTCTGCTGGACGTATGTGCTGGCCTTAAGTTGGCTTTTATGGCTGGGGGAGGATTAGGAACTTGAATACATGAAGCTTCCTTATACTGAATCAGACCCTTGGTCCACCTCAGTATTGCCTACTTTGACCGGCAGCAGCTCTCCAGGGTCTCAGGCAGAGATCTTTCACATCACCTACTTGCGTAGTCTCTTTAGCTGGCGATTGAACCTGGGACCTTCTGCATGCCAAGCAGATGCTCTACCACTGATCCACAGCCCCTCCCCCACCTTCCACAGATAGCTGAAGCCTAGGGTTACCAGCCCAAAGCTGGCAACTAGTGGGAGACCTACGGGCATTGGGGGGTGTCTTGTCAGTGAGGTCATTTCTGGTGCAATCCAGAAGTGACATCATCGCATGGGGTGGCACTCTTCCAGTTCACACCAGAAGCAACGCCACAGCATTGTGGGTGGTTACCTGCCCTCCCCTGCCAGTCCACCAAGTGGCTGATGAAAGAACATATTGTTAGGAACACTAGATGATGTCATTTGGATGGATCTTCCATTATACACACCTTGTTCTTTCTAACCTGTGAGTTTGTGTTTCCAGTGCATACAGTCTTGTGAGAACACATTGTGGTAAACTTCCTGAAACGTGAAAAAATTTTGTATATAGCAAAATCATGTACTTGGCAACAAAATTACTTCCCTGATGCCCTATGGGTGCACATGAGGGATATTGTTATTCCTAACTGCTTTGATTTGTAATTTTATATATTAATATGGTGAAGGTAATTCAGGTTGAGGGGCAGGAGGGCTGCTAGAAGGATCTCCCAGCATTCCAGAAAACTTCACAGCATTATGGTAGCCATTTTGTCCTTGGCAATGGTCTTCCCAAATACTTTATCGTTAGGGGAAGGGCTGTGGCTCAGTGGTAGAAGAGTTGCCAGCTCTGGGTTGGGAAATACCTGGAGATTTTGGGAGTGGAGCCTGAGGTGGGCGGGGTTTGGGGAGGGACTTCAAGACCATAGAGTTCAATTGCCGAAGCGGCCATTTGATCTCTATTGGCAGGAGATATGTTGTAACAGCAGGAGATCTCCAGCTGGTACCGGGAGGTTGGCAACCCGGGAGGTTGGCAACACATGGAAGATTACATGTAAAAAGTTCCCACCTTATCCCCTGGTATATCCAGTTTTTTAAAGCATCCGCTGTCTATATTGAAGGACATTTAAATGTTTTGCAGTTGTCTGTATTCTGGTACTATTACATGCTGTCGCTAGCTGCTGTTTCTTGTAACAGCACTCTGACAGTGCATTCCTAAGGAGAGTTACTCCAGTCTAAGCCCATTGAAATGAATGGGCTTAGACTGGAGTATTTGACCTTAGGAATGCACTGTGAGTTTCTTAGTTCTCAGGTTAAGAAAGTGAGGCCATCTAGCAATTCCATATTCAAGCATGAAGCTGGGACTAGGTTCAGTTCCAAAGTTATCCCCTGACTAGCAGCCATTAGCGTTGCAACAGGATCTGAATAAACGTGCGTTGGCTTTCATCGACAGCAAGAACCGATTCCTCGAGAGTTGTCACTTTTAGTTTCTTCCCGTTTGTTGTTTTTGTTTAATTGTAGCTAGTCAATTGAATCAGACTTGTTTTTTCCAAATGCTTTCAAGTCAGTAAAGCAGGGGTGTCAAACTGTATTTTTATGAGGGCCGGATATGACACAAATGTCACTTGGTTGGGCCAGGCTTCCCCAGCCCAGTTTTGAGAAGGGGGGTGGCTGGCTTGCGGGCCGGATAAAAGCCCTCAAGGGGCCGGATCCGGCCCTCGAGCTTTATGTTTGACACCCCTGCAGTAAAGAATGCTGAGCACCTTTTTCTTAAGAAAACAGAGTTCAACACATTGTTCTCTGTGACCTGATATTGGTGACCAGAAGCCCGGGTGGGAGCTATTTTCACTTCAGGTTGTGTGTCATTTGACACATTACTCATTTGATTCAACGTAGGTAGACTGCATAGAAAAGGTTACTGCTCGTTGAGTACGAAGCCGTTTGTGTAACTGAGCACAGGCAACCATTTACTGTGCCTGTGCCCGGTTTGACTAAAAGGAAAATTATGTGATATTTCAAAAAAGGCCCAGAGAGCAATGATGCTGGCCAGATTCACAATTGACAAAATTAGCTTTCCCAGTGTTTAAGTGTTGTATTGGTCTCTGGAATGCAGCCCAGCGTTTTAAGAGCTGTTTGGTTAATAACATTAATCTTAATGTGGATGAACTGTGTAGTCTTTCCTGCCTGGCAGAAAGAGAGCTCCCTCTTCCTGCTACTGGGGAAAAACTGTACTCTTACTTTTACGGTGTGAGCATGAAGCTGTTTTCTTTTACAGTATGGCACTGCTTTATGGCAGCTTTATGTATTTATGGCACTAGTGATCCAAAGGGGGGGTGTTCCGCTTTCTTCTTGAGCCAGCGTGGTGTAGTGTTTAAGAGTGGTGGACTGTAATCTGGAGAACTGGGTTTGATTCCCCACTCCTCTTCATGAGCAGCAGACGCTAATCTGGTGGACCGGGTTGGTTTCCCCACTCCTAAACATGAAGCCTGCTGGGTGACCTTGGGCTAGTCACAGTTCTCGTCGAGCTCTCTCAGCCTTACCTGCCTCACAACGTGTCTGTTGTGGGGAGAGGAAGGGAAGGAGACTGTAAGCCAGTTTGATTCTCCTTAAAAGGTAGAGAAAATCAGCATATAAAAATCAACTCTTCTTCTAAGCCCTGGGCCACACTAGACGTTGTGTTTGACACATGACTGCCATGAAGGGCTTGCAGTCAGATGGAAGCTGCAAATGGCCCTGTGAAATTCATTTCTGAAGTGCATGGATCCCCAATTTGGATCAAGACTGTGGTGTGGGGGAGGGACTTCACCTCCCTACATTCTGTTTTCCTGAACGGAATCAGCTCGGGGGGGGGGGTTCTCTTTGCCTGTATTGCGGGCCTGCATGTATACAGGTAGTCTAGTGATGGAAACAATTGGATCCTAGCTGCATAACGCTGTCTTCCCACCTTGATAAACTTCAGGTGTTCTCCCTTCTACTGGATATGGGAAATACAATTTGAAATCTTCCACCATTATAAAACCACATCAAAAGCTAGTGTGTGAAAAGTCATATGTGTTTGGATTTTTTGCAAGGTCTTTATACAGAAATTAACTTGAGTTCCTTGGAGGAAGGGTAGGATAAAAAAGTACTAAATAAAAATAACCTGAAAAATAATATATGTTTCGGAAAAGCTCTCAGTTTTGGTGTCTGGTGTTTAGAAGGTGTTTTGTGATGCATTCTTGTACTAAATACTTTTCAGGGCATCTTTTATGACCAAGACAGTGCAGTATCAGAACGAATTGCATAAATTCCTAATATGGGATACAGCAGGACAAGAACGAGTAAGTACATAAGATGTTGTTTTTTATTGGTCAGCGTGACTAACTTTGCTCATAATGTGTTAATGGTGTAATTCACCAAAATAAAGATTGCTGTATCCTTCTTTCTAGTATGTTTCCTGATTTTTAGAGCTGTTCTTTAATGTTCCATAGCCACTTCTAGATGACATTTTTAAGCTACTCATAATGAGTTCTCAAGTTATTCGGGGTATGCAGGGAATACTAATATTTATATTTGAGTAAGTATCTTTCATTTAATTTAAATTAATTCGCTCTTTATCAAATTCCAAAAATTGAATGTATCAATGTTTTCCTGGATCTGATTATACTGTTCATAATCTGTTTATACAGCAGACAAGAGTGCTGCTGTTGAGAGCCAGCGTGGTGTAATGGTTAAGAGCGGTGGTTTGGAGCAGTGGGCTCTAATCTGGAGAGCCGGATTTGAATCCCCACTTCTCCATATGAGCTGCGGAGGCTAATCTGATGAACCGGGTTGGTTTCCCCACTTCTACACATGAAGCCAGCTGGGTTACCTTGGGCTAGCCACAGCTCTTAGAGCTCTCTCAGCCCCACCTATCTTACAGGGTGTCTGTTGTGGGGAGAGGAAGGGAAGATGATTGTAAGCCAGTTTCCCACCTTTCCACTTAATGTCACTCTGGAATATTGCTTCCTTTTCTGAGATATTCCAGGTATAGGGTGACTTTGCCCCAGTGTGAGCTCTAGCCCTGTGGCAAACCATAAACAGATTCTAGCAGACGGCAAATCCACGAAAGCAGTTTTATTGGTTATCATCGACAGGTTTCAGAAGCCATATTCAAAAGGACACTAGTAAGGGGCAAAGGCAAGGTACATGACATATATGGAAAAGCAAAAGGAGATAACTGGTAACCCAGGCAACCCCCCTCCCAGAGGCAGGAAGGAGTACTTGGCGATTCCCACAGTATGGGAATCTATGAAGACTAAACACGGGGCATGGACTGGCCTTGGACAGAATAGCAAAACAACGCCTGGAAGCACAACCACGAACTGACCTCATGGCCTGCTCCTGACACCCAGAATTTTTCCCCCCAGGAATTTGGTAGGTGAGCATCATTCTCCATTAGGCTGATAGCTAGTTAGCACAGAGGATAGTCATGTAATGCTGTGACAATTTTCAGTTTAATCTTAAATTGTAGAACCCTGGCTTTAGGATCCAGTTGATTTAAATATATATACTTATCTGTCTGCATGTGCCTGAAATCTCTCTCTATTAGAGTGTGGAATACTTTGAGAGAAAAGACAGGATCCTCTTTTCTATTTTTACTTAAGACATAAAACTGGGCTTTTGCAATGGAAGTAACATGATACTTACTCAGCACTGAATAAGCACTGTGGTCTTCCTGTACGCAGGCAGCACAGGGGTGCTGTAAGGCAGGGGGCCTAGGAATCCTGCATTTCATCACCAATAAAAGAAAGTATAGAGATTTAAATTTCTCAAAATTGTGAAGCTATTGTGGGAGGGGTTCCCCAGAAAAAAATGGAAAATTTTTGTGGGGGGATTGAAATACGCGATGCTTACTATCAAACCAAAACTTTTTCTGAACCACACGGACTGTGCAATCCTAAGGGGTGCCCGCTCTGTCACGGCTGGCTGCTGGTGTAACCATGGTGCCACTTGTCTGCCCCCTGAAGGGTTTGGTTAGTAACCGGCCTGCAGGAAAAAGACTGTGTAGCTGGGTTTCTGAGGCTGCAACCACGTCAGTGTCCCCAGCAACTGCGCTGTAGCATACCAACCAGGTGTTTGGTTGTGACGGCTAAGCCGTGACAGGCAGGCAGAACCAATCCGGGGCCGGTAGCTCCAGGGGTCTAGCCCTGCACTTGTGGTGGGAATGGGTGTGGCCCGGGATGGAGGCTTTGTGTTTGTGGCAATTTTCCTTAAAGGGACTGAACCCTGCCCTCAGTAACTGGGCAGCTGCAAGAGTTTGCAAAGGCCCCAGCAGTCACCCTCCTGCGGAGACCCCAAGCAGGTCATACGGCGCAAAGAGGGCCATCTCCTCAAAAGGGGCAAGGGGACACATATAGCACACAAGGCACACTGTTCCCCAGATGTCCGATTGGGACAGTTGCCTCTCTTCCTTCCTTGGAAAGGGCTGACTCTCCAGAAACTGTATTGTCAGAAACATCTTGTGCTTGCAGGCGGTCTTGGGGTCCCCAATCCATTCCGACTACAGCGACTCAGGTCCTGGTCAGGCGAGCTTGGAACAAGGAAGCACATCCTGGTGCCACTGTGGGTTTCCCCTGCTGTGTGAGAGTGCTCCAATGTCTCCCAGGTAGCCATGAGAGGCCCTTGGCATTCTAGGTCCCCACCAGGCATGGAGACCCAAGGAGCCCCTCCCCCCGTTCTGCTGGCCCGTTCCTGTCCTTCACACCAGCACATCCCCTTTCTGATCAGCTGGGAAGTGAATGAAGGGTGGGAAGTGAAGCTCCTGTCATGCAAATGGAGCCCCTCAAATTAGAGGGAAACTGTATTGAAAAAGGCCTGCTTAGCCCAAATGTGGAAATTTCATAGTCCACTAGTAGAAGAAGAGTTGGTTTTTATATGTCAACTTTCTCTACCACTTAAAGAAAAATCAAACAGGCTTACCATCACCTTCCCTTCCCCTCCCCCAACAGACACCTTGTGAGATAGGTGGGGCTGAGAGAGCTCTAAGAGAGCTGTGACTAGCCCAAGGTCACCCAGCAGGCTTCATGTGTAGGAATGGGGAAACCAACCCAGTTCACCAGATTAGAGTCCCCCACTCTTGTGGAGGAGTTGGGAATCAAACCCGGTTCCCCAGATCAGAGTCGACCGCTCCAAATCACCATGCCAAACCACCGCTGTTAACCACTACACCACGCTGGCTACTGATTGTTCCGGGGGGGGGGACCCCAGGTGATTTTTGAATGACCATTCAAATGTCCCAGCCACACACCCCTGTGGGAATGCTTGGGCCGGGGAGGGGGGATGACCAGACAGTGCAGGCATTGTGATTTGGTGGCAGCTATAGCTGCCTGTTCTAGAATTACACCCAGTTTTTAATTGCTCCCCCTATTTTTCACCAAGTAGAAGAGGGAAGAGTGGATGACCAGGCCAAGGACATGGAGTGGTTATTCCCCCCTCCAGCCGTCCCTGTCCCACAGGGGTTACTGAGTAATTATGTGTGACTTGAGGGGATGGCTATTGACAGTGTGACATCACTTCCAAGAAACCCCAGAAGTGATGTCAGTTCCTTTCTATGGTAAAACCATAGTTTTTGGCAATCCCTAGACTTTCAACCAATTCTTAATAAAGGTGTAGTGTAACTTACGAGTTTTTCCAGAAGTGACATCACACCATCAGCCAGTGGGCATTAAATTTTATTTTTCTTCTGCCACCACTCTAAGCGGTTGTGGGAAGCACCAGCTAGAGGCAAGGTATTCCCCACTAGGAGGTCTAGCAACCCTGTATGTCACTGTTGTACAACAGTTTCTTTCTGATGGAACCAGATTTCCTTAGAAAAATGACTTGCACTATGTTGTGCTTTTTCAGCAAACTGGTGAATTAGTGAATTAATGAACTCTGTCCCCGCTTGCTCTTGTAAGCAGCCAATATCAGTCAAACTGCTTCTGTTATTAGTCACCAGACTTGCAGAGTCTGAAAACAACATGAGTGTAGCTATGAAGTTTGGCTCCTTCTTTCTGTCAGCGTCGCATCAATCTATAATAATGAAAGGAGGCATCTGCTCCTTCTGTTGCAGGCGTAACTCATCACAGAAGTGGGGTAGAAATGAAGTAAATCTATAACCATTGCCAATTGCAAGCAGGGTTAAGGTTTCTGGAGGTAATCTGGGCCCGGATGTAGGAAGTTGGGAATGTGGAGGCAGCACAGATGGGGAGGGTGGAATTTAACCCCTTGTTTACATAACAGACCTTCAGACAATTTGTAAATCAAGAGGTCTGCTTGGGGAATAATACTTGTTGGAATAATACTCTAGAGGGAGCAACTTCATTGAAAGTATTTATTCTTATAGGAGAAAAATGTGGCTGTCAGGATCTTGGGGTTGGTAAACTTGCTCCCCAAGTTAAAAAAAAAAAACTCTTTTCAGATCCAAACAAAACAGTATTATTTAATACGTAACAGCAACATAATAAAAACAATAGAAACCTGAAGAACTGTCCTTGTTAATTTCAAACTTAACAATATTCTGAGGCTTTTCTACCTGCGTTCTCAGGGGGAGCGGAATCTCCTCTTCCCTGCTCTCCAAAGTAGCAGCTCCCTTCATGGACTCCTTTGACACTGGCTGTAGTCAGGCTGCTGGAGCCTAACAATCTCCACAGCTGTTCTGCCCTGCCTGGTCTACAGCGTCTTCAGGCACCTTCCACGTCGTAAGGGATTTCTCTGCTGTCGGTGTCTAGATTTCAGCTCTGTCTTTGGAAGGCCTCCAGAACTCTTCCTCTGAGTCTGCGTTTGAGTCTCCCTTTTGAGTTTCTGTGTCTCCTTGTGTCTGAGCGCTCAGTCTACTTATAGATTGAAAGAGGATTGAAACCTCTACCTTTTGATTGGCTCTTATCCAAGCCTGCTAAAAGGGTCACCCAGATTGCTACGTCCCTGCTGCCTGATTGGTTCTTTTCTTATCCAACTAAAGACCAATATCACAGCTCTATTTTCCCCTCCATTTTCTTTGATGGGTTAACTTTACAATTCCTTAATTTGCATGATTGTTATGTTTTTCCTTACACAACCTGACATTAAATTCATTCTAATACACATACATGGCTATTTACAACTACAAATATATACATGGGGTTTTTGATTCCCTCACAGTGGCCAAACACCACTTCTGGGGTTAGCCTGCGGAGTACTGATTGATTGATTTGTGCCCTGCCTTTCTCCCCAGTGGGGACCCAAACCATCTTACATAGTTCTCCTCTCCTCTGTTTTATCCTCACAACAGCCCTGTAAGGTGCTACTGGACTCCTACTCTTTTCTACTGCTAGTGACAGACTAACACGGCTGCCCGTCGTGACCTGTGAGATGAGTTAGGCTGAGGGAGTGTGACAGGCCCCAGGTTACCCAATCAGCTTCCAAGGCATGAGTGGAAATTCGAACCCAGGTCTCCCAGATCTTAGTCCGACACTCTTAACCACTACACCACACTGGCTGTATGTGGGGGCAGAGCCCTTATAAAACAGTATTGTGAGTGCAGCAAGATAGGAGTTGGTGAGCAGAGTGAGCTGGTGAGGTCTATTAGTAAAGCTAAAATCCAAATACTGTATGTTTTTAAATTCAGGTGTTCTAGAATCATAGAGTTGGAAGTGACCACCAAGGTCATCTAGTCCAACCCCCTGCACAATGCAGGAAATTCACAACTACCTGCCCCCCACACTCCCAGTGACCCCCTACTCCATGCCCAGAAGATGGCCAAGATGCCCTCCCTGTCATGATCTGCCTAAGGTCATAGAATCAGCATTGCTGACAGATGGCCATCTAGCCTCTGCTTAAAAACCTCCAGGGAAGGAGAGCTTATCACCTCTCGAGGAAGCCTGTTCCACTGAGGAACCACTCTGTTAGAAAATTTCTAATTGATATACTTTTCAAAATTGGTTTTGGTCAAACAAAATGTATCCAAAGTACTCATCATTAGAGGAGAAAAGAATTTAACATAAGAATTTAAGAAAGGCCTTGCTAGATCAGACCAAGGCTCATCAAGTCCAGCAGTCTGTTCACATAGTGGCCAACCAGGTGCCTCTAGGAAGCCCACAAACAAGACAACTGCAGCAGCATTATCACGCCTGTGTTCCAAAGCACCTAATATATTCGGCATGCTCCTCTGATATTGTAGAGAATAGGTACTTTGCACTTATGTCTCTCACACACCCCAGTCTGCAACAGTTTCTCCTCCAGTTCCACCACCCTCTTATTTCTTCAAACAGCTCTGCCCTTGCTGCCCTATATACCTCTAATGACATTATATATATCCTATCAAAATGTCTGGAAGGAAGGCATCATGGTGTAGCCTGATCTCATCAGATTTTTGGAAGCTAAGCAGGTTTGGTACTTGGATGGGAGATCACCAAGGAAGACTGGAGAGGAAGGCAGTGGCAAACCACCTCTGCTTCCTCATTTGTGTATGGTGATTAGAAGGGCTCATAATATAACATCACAGAGCATTTATTTCTCCCTAGACTGACTGCTCCGGTCACCCTTTGTGGTCTTTTATGTGCAACTGACTACATTTTCTACCATGCTCTTCATTATTTACAGTTCCGTGCTCTAGCACCAATGTACTACAGAGGGTCTGCAGCAGCTATTATAGTTTACGACATCACAAAAGAGGTAAGAGGGGAGTGCTCGCAAAAAAGAAAACTCTTGCGTCCACGATACATTTGTGTGTTGCTAACTTATGTCCCCTCCATTTCAGGAGACGTTTTCTACATTGAAGAACTGGGTGAAAGAACTTCGGCAGCATGGACCTCCCAATATCGTTGTAGCTATTGCTGGAAATAAGTGTGATCTTAATGATGCCAGGTAAATTCAGGAAGTGCTGCTCAGCTATAGTTTTTGGAAAACTAGCCTCCAGTCCAATCACTCTTGGTAGTTAAGGTGAACTAGACTGACTCATTGGGAGGCTGGACTGGTAGGAGGTGCTGGGCTGGTGTAGACTACGTGGTAGGGTGGGCTGCTTGGTAGACTGGTCCACTCTAGACAGCTAGACTAGACTACTTAATCAACTTAGAGTGGTTCCTCAGTGGAACAGGCTTCCTCGGGAGGTGGTAAGCTCTTTTTCCCTGGAGGTTTTTAAGCAGAGGCTAGATGGCCATCTGTCAGCAATGCTGATTCTATGACATTAGGCAGGGAGGGCATGACAGGGAGGGCATCTTGGCCATCTTCTGGGCATGGAGTAGGGGTCACTGAGTGTGTGTGTGGGGGGCAGGTAGTTGTGAATTTCCTGCATTGTGCAGGGGGTTGGACTAGATGACCCTGGTGGTCCCTTCCAACTCTGTGATTCTATGATTCTAAGTGCCTTATTTGAGTTGGGCTTTTTTTAACATCTAGTGCAGTTGGCTTCCAATATATGTAATACTCTTATTGGGTACGGTTAGGAGCAGGGCATACTGTATAAGTAAAAACAGCCCCCAGGGCTTCTGCATCGTAGAGTGACTACATAAGCATCAAATTATGGGACCCAGCATGGTGTAGTGGTTAAGAGCGGTGGTTTGAGAGCGGTGGATTCTGATCTGGAGAACCAGGTTTGATTCCCCTCTCCTCCACATGAGAGGCAGATGCTAATCTGGTTAACCAGGTTGGATTCCCCACTCCTCCACGTGCAACCTGCCGGGTGACCTTGGGCTAGTCACAGTTCTCTTAGAGCTCTCTCAGCCCCACCTTCCTCACAGGGTGTCTGTTGTGGGGAGGGGAAGGGAATTGTAAGCCGGTTTGATTCTTCCTTAAGTGGTAGAGAAAGTCGGCTTATAAAAACCAACTCTTATGATGATGATGACCATCTAGGTTGGAGGAGATAGTTATGAGACAGATACAAGAGTACAGTTGCCTTTGACTATCTGCTTGTTACCAGCTGTTACAAGAAAGCTTATCTGTGAAGTAACTTGTGTAGCTGCAGTATTTCTCAACTTTTTCTAATGAGATCCCATACCTTTTGATGATTAAGGTTTTTTTATTCTTTAGAAACCATAGCATGTGAGCAGTCACAAAGAGAAGTGGTATTGGGTAGAAAGGTATTCAGATTGGGAGGGGTTGTGGCTCAGTGGGAGAGCATCTGCTTGGCATGCAGAAGGTCCCAGGTTCAATCCTTGGCATCTCCCATTCAAAGGACCAGGGAGTAGGTGATGTGAACGGTCTCTACCTCACACCCTGGAAAGCCACTGCTGGTCTGACTTTGATGGACCAATGGTCAGATTCAGTATAAGGCAGCTTTGTGCGGGCATGTGATGAACACATGAAGCTGCCTTATACTGAATCAGACCCTTGGTCCATCAAAGTTAGTATTGCCTACTCAGACCAGCAGCGGTTCTCCAGGGTCTCAGGCAGGGGTCTTTCCCATCACCTCCTTGCCTAGTCCCTTTAACTGGAGATGCTGGGGATTGAACCTGGGACCTTCTGCATGCCAAGTAGATGCTCTACAAACTGAGCCAGAGCCCCTCCCAAGCTGTACGAATGTATACACCCCTACTTGTCACCTGGAAAGGAAGCCAGCCCTACTATTGGAAGATACTGTTTGAATTTATTAATTATATTTTTGATCCGCCTTATGGATTCAGTACCAGTCCTTGTACATTTAATGGCTTAGATCCTATGGATATATTTCACCAACAGTTGCGTTTTCCTCTGGCGCAAGGAGCTTTCCACTGATGCTAGAGTAGAATCTCCTCTGTCAGTAGCTCCTTGTGCCAGAGAGAAGTGTTACTGTTTTTGGAATTGATCTGTTGGATCCAACCCAGCATTTATATTTGGTCAGTGTTGCTGGAATCCCTTCCCGCCCTTATTGCAGTAATTACTGCCTTGGACTCCTGATGTGAAAGGACTTTTGCCAGAAAGTGGCTGATCAGAGGAGCCCAACTTTGTGCAATCTCATTCGACTCATATATTAGTAACTCTCCTTGGAATGCTGCCGTGTTACAGAGAGCAGTATGCTGGGTAAGAGTATCTTATGGCCTGATCAGTAATAACCCTTCAGGAGAGAGCCGAAAGATTGCACTTCTTAAGTTGGGACACCGTCTGTGTTACATAACTCCACTCCTGTTGCATGACCTCATGCTGTTTCACACGTATAGAGAGAGCATTGACAGGACTGCTATTGCCATTCAGTACATTCATACCCCACCTTTATCCCCAGTGGAGAGCCAGCATGGTGTAGAGGTTAAGAGCAGCGGAGTCTAATTTGGTGAACTGGGATTGATTCCCCACTCCTCCACATGAAGCCTGCTGGGTGACCTTGGCCTAGTCACAGTTCTCTCAGAACTCTCTCAGCCCCACCTACCTCACTGGGTGCCTGTTGTGTGTGAGGGAAGGCGACTGTAAGCCAGCATGATGTAGTGGTTAAGAGCGGAGGTTTGGAGCAGTGGACTCTGATCTGGAGAGCCGGGTTTGATTCCCCACTCCTTCACATGCGTGGTGGAGGCTAATCTGGTGAACTGGATTTGTTTCTTCACTCCTCCACATGAAGCCAGCTGGGTGACCTTGGGCTCGTCACAGCTCTCTCAGCCTCAACTACCTCACAGGGTATCTGTTATGGGGAGGGGGAGGGAAGGTGATTGTAAGCCGGTTTGATTCTTCCTTAAGTGGTAGAGAAAGCCGGCATACAAAAACAAACTCTTCTTCTTCTTTGAGACTCTTTACTGTCGAGACATTTGGAGGACGTTTATTCATAGGGTTGCCATGAGTGGGAAGCGACTTGATGGCACTTAACACACACACGCACACACACACACAGTGTTGAGGAAAGCAGGATATAAAAAAAATTGTTCTTCTCTGAAGTGACTCACAATCTTCTCCATTTTGCATATGTTCCAGATGCTGTGGCGACATAAGCAGGTTTAGATTACTGGCTGAAAGCACTTTTTACTACTGCATTTAACCCTGCCTACCTCTTCTGTTCTAAAACTGATATAAACCCTCATACTTTGTTTGTGATTTGTTCTCTTTCTCCTTCCTAGAGAAGTCATGGAAAAAGATGCTAAAGACTATGCAGATTCCATCCAGGCGATATTTGTCGAGACCAGTGCAAAAAATGCAATAAACATAAACGAACTCTTTATAGAAATTAGTAAGTACTGTGTACTCGTAAGCCAATGCGATGTGTGTTGCCCCCTTTCCTTTTCTTTCCTCGAGTTTAAAGACACCAAAAAGGAACTTTGTTGCTGTCTTAGCTTAGATTGCTTCCTTTTCTATCCTTATGCCCCAGTTTCATTCGTGTCATCATTTTGATAGGCTTGACATTGCAGTATAATTTCTCTTGGGTCATTCGTACAAGATCTGCAAGCTTGCGTTAGTCCCTAAACCGCTCTCCTTTAAAAAAAAAAAAAAAAAAGCAGCAATGGAGTGCACCTGTTGTAATTCATTGTAATTGAAAGAAAAATGTTGGAAATGTCAAAGTGAAGTGGGAACCTTTTACCATCAATGGTGGAGCTGTAATAAAGTGGAAAAAAATTGGAAAGTTATTCATGAGGAAATCTCTAAAATTATTGAAGCAAAAATCCCACTTAAACTGAAAATATATTTACTGGGTATCTTAGGACATTAGAAAAATAGTTGGGAGATATCTTTAGATACTTAACAACAGTGGCAAGAATCACATGGGAGAAAAAAATGGAGAACAGAAGAAGTACCCACATTGCATGAATGGTATCAGAAAGTTATGGAATTGGCCAAGGTAGCTAAGTTAAGTAAATATATAGAAGATAGCTGGGTTTCCGACTTTAACATTGATTGGAAGGTATGGTCTATATAAATCAGTACTTTAGAGACAGAAAAATGACCTTAGGTTTTAGCTTAAATTTATTAAATTGCAGATTAAGGTGAAAATAGTCAAATAGTAAATAAAGTAAAGATAGATAGAATTAAAGTGTATATATTTAATATTCTGTTCTGTATGAGGAGAGCTGGAAGTCGGTTTCTTTTTGTATTTCTGTATTGTTTTATATTTCTCTTTTCTTTTTTGTGGTATTTAGGTTTTTTGTATATTTTGCATATTTTGATATATTCTGTAATCTTGCATACCACAATAAAAATTAAAAATTAAAAAAAAGAACCAGATTTTAGTTAGATGTCATGAAAGGGCGAAGAGTGGAGAAATTCTGAGCATGTAGAAATTCGCATGAACAAAGGCATGATAGCGGATTCGTCTCGAGATGGTAAAAGCCAAATATCCTTACAGTCCTGCAAGATATACATAACCGCTTAGACAAAAAGCTTTCAAATTGGAAGCATCCCAAGATATGATGCGTGGACGGATTTCATTTAACTGTCATCTGATCTCCATGGATGGTCTTTCCCTCCTGCCCCCCCCCACCCGCCGGCTGACCATCCCAGAGTGATGAAAAAGGCCAGTGATGGTGGCTGAGGAGGATCAAGATGGTACCGAGAGTAAGCGCTGTTGGGAAGGGTGATTGTCCCATGGATTCATGTCCTGTAAAATAGGGTTAATCTCAGCAAGGCTCAGTGAAATTTATGACTGAGCTGAGAGTCGATCTCTAATAAATGATGTGGCAAGACTAGGATTACGGAACTGGGAGGCAGTGCAAATAAAAACCGTCCAAGGCATGACATGCTATAATGCAGAAAGTAGGTTACAAATGGAAAATCAAGGCAGTTGACCAGAGTTCCCCAACATTTTTGAGCCTGTGGGCACATTTGGAATTCTGACACAGTGTCATGGGTGCAGGCACAAAAGGGCTTCAGTCACACAGTGAAGATCTTTATGTTGTAGCAGCTGCTGCCAAAGCAACATTTTTAAAACTGCACAGTCCATCAGAAGCCTTGCTGGAGAAAAACCCCACCTGGCTCTGCCCACTTTCTAAAAACACTTGGTAAGCACCGGGAAAGGTTTCGGTGGACACCATTGCGCCCACAGGTACCACGTTGGGGACCCCTGCAGTACACAAAGATGGTGCATACAATGAACTTTTCAATATTCTACAATGTTATTTCAGCAGCCTAAATAGCCCAGACTAGCCAGAGTTCATGAGAGGTCTAAGCAGGGTCATCCAAGGACATTACTTGGATAGGAGGCCCCCAAGGAAGATCAGAGGTTGCTATGCAGAGGAAGGCAATGGCAAACCACCTCTGCTCTTCTCTTGCCTTGAAAGTCCCATGAGGGGCCATACGTTTGTTACAACTTGATGGCTTGTTGTTGTTGTTGTTGTTAGAGTTGGTTTTTATATGCTGACTTTCTCTACCACTTAAGGAAGAATCAAACCGGCTTACAATCACCTTCCCTTTGCCTCCCCACAACAGACACCCTGTGAGGTAGTGGGGCTGAGAGAGTATGACTAGCCCAAGGTCACCCAGCTGGCTTCATGTGTAGGAGTGGGGAAATAAATCCAGCTCACCAGGTTAGCGTCCACCACTCATGTGGAGGAGTGGGGAATCAAACCTGGTTCTCCAGATCAGAGTCCACCACTCCAAACCACCGCTCTTAACTATTAAACCACGCTGGCTGGATTATTACAGTCCTCTCCCTTGTAAAAGCAACTTCCTGAGCTGTCCCATTTTACTGCAGTTCTGTGCATAAAAATGCCCTCCTCAAAATTTATGCACTTTCAGCAAAATTATGAATTTTGTGGTTCTCTCCAGCGCACAAAGAAGTTAGCGTGTGAGTGCTATCTGGAGGTACAGGAAGGAGACTGCTGCTTTTCTCCCCCTCCCAACCATAATAACAATTGTATGCCATCAATTTGCAGCTGACTCATGGCAACCCCATGAAGTTCCCACCTCATGGGCTTTTCAAGGCAAGAGACAAGCAGAGGTGGTGTGCCATTGCCTGCCTCTGCATAGCAACCCTGGACTTCCTTGGTGGTCTCCCATCCAAGCACTAAGTAGGGATGACCCTGCTTAGCTTCTGAGATCTGATGAGATTTGGCAAACCTGGGCAATCCAGGTCAGGGCCTCCTGACAGTAATGGCCTTTCAAATGGTGATGAGCTGTGCTCGCTAGGCTAAAAGGTGAGAAACGTGGAATAGTGGTTGTTACAGTTCATTCCTAAGGAGAGTTACTCCAGTCTAAGTCCATTGAAATGAATGGGCTTAGACTGGAGTAACTCTCCTTAGGAATGCACTGTTAGTGGTTAAGAGCAGTAGTTTAGAGCGGTGGAGTCCAATCTGGAGAACCAGGTTTGATTCCCCATTCCTCCACATGAGCGGTGGAGGCTAATCTGGTGAACTAAATTTGTTTCCCCACTCCTACACACGAAGCCAGCTGGGTGACCTTAGGCTAGTCACAGTTCTCTTCGAGCTCTCAGCCCCACCTAACTCGCAGGGTATCTGTTGTGGGGAGGGGAAGGTGATTGTAAGCCGGTTTGATTTTTCCTTAAGTGGTAGTGAAAGTCAGCATATAAAAACCTTCTTCTTCACATTTGTTGCTTTGATTCTTTGCAGGTCGCAGAATCCCGTCAACAGACACCAACCCCCAAACTAGCGGTAAGGGCTTCAAACTTAGAAGACAGCCTTCAACGACAAAACGAAACTGCTGTTGACTGAGAATGTAGTACATCAGACTAGCTTTTATAACATATTTTGGCCTTGGAAGTTACCGGTTTATTTGGGGTACATTGTGTCAGTAGATCGCTGTCTGCCTGGTGTTTGTACACCCCTAAAATGAGCCAACTTTGACCTAAATACGAACGCTGAGGAGACTGCAGCTGTCCTACTGTTTCCTTGCATACAGACTTTCTCTTGTACGCAAAGGGAATCCATCCTCAGTTTCCGCTTTGGCCTTGTGAAAAAAAGAAACTCAACCGTACAGATGGTAGAATTTATATTTTATAGATATTTTTTTTGTAAACAAAAGTTTGCCATTTTTTGTAAAAGAGGGGGAAGGGAAACTAGCACTTTCATGGATTATGAAGGGAGCGTGTGACACCTGTGGATTGAAATTTTAGCTCTGATCCTTGATATGGTTCTGCTCTCCTTCATCTTCATTGCTCTAAGCCTTACGGTTTTCATTCTTGCGTCTCCTGAGCAGGGGGTGAACAGCTGATGAGCAGATAGCTGCGAAAAGAAAAGAATGAATGGAATTGATAAGTGACCAAATCAGCCCATCTGGTCCATAATTGCACTTTTTATTATTTACCGATGATATTGTAAAAATACGAACACGGTCTTTTTCTTTTCTTTCTTTCTTTTTTTAGAAGTGGCGGAAACGTAGACAATCTTATCTGTATGCTTAATTGTTTTAGGAACGAATCAGTAGCCTCTGTAGAACTTTTTTTGATAGTTTTTTTTCCTTCTTTGAGGCAGCAGTAAAATCCTAGATGAAATTGACCAAACTTAACTTGATCACAAACTGACAAACGTCAGTGGCTGTCCCCACAGGAGTGCTGAACGGCATCTGAAGGGCATCTTTAATTGCTTAGCATGTGAAAGTTTTTATAACTCTTATTTATGAGACCATTGCCTGAAGTATTATAAATTATGCAAGTGCCATAGGTTTTTTAAAAAAATCTGTTTTCTACCATCCATCCCTCACCTGTTGGGAAGAGTCCTAAGGTCAGAGTTGCTGTCGGCCTGAGGACCTGTAGCCTTGCATCAACTAGCATCCAGAAGACACTCCCCTCTGTGTCCAGTAGAGGTTGCTGCTAGTGTACTTTGAGGCTTCTTTATAGAATCCATCACCTCTGCATGATGAAACAAAAACATGGAACCAAAGCCAAGTGGGGCAGCGTAGATCGTTGCCTTTTGCTCTTGGGCCTACCCTGAAGTGTAGCTTTTCTTTTTTTCTTGTTTTTTTTTAAGTATATCAGCTTTTAGCTTTGTAGGGGGGTGTTTCCCCCCATTTTATATTAAACTATAAATTAATCTTGTCCCTATTATAGTATTTCTCATTATTTATTATTGTTGCAACCTGCCAGTAGGAAAGTACCTGTGCTTCTCCACCTCCCCCCGTTAGGATATAAGCATTTACTAAACTCACAGTGTGTAAAACGAGCCTCAAGACGTCAATATTTTATGTTAACCGAGAGATGTCTGGGGTGGCGTGCTCCCAAGCTGTCACTTGCCATTTTACCCTCTTAAGTAAGTGTTTTCAGCTGAGAAGGAAATTTCAAAGGATGCATAGGAATGAAACAGCTTGCGCTTCAAAATAACGGGGTGTGTTATTTGGAGTAGTCCTTAATGCAACTGATGGGCCGTGATTAAGTGGTGTGATTTCAAATTGCTCTGATCAGAATAAACAGTTTTTAATAAAATGCATGGGTTCAAACTTCCCTAAAGAGTCCAAAGTTCTAAGATCGTCGGGTAAACAATTTTGTACATGGTGCTGGCAGGGTTTAGTCTGTGTGTGCGAACAAACTCCCTGTATCAACTTGTGTTTCGCAGCAAATCTTTTTTAGCACAGCATTCATTGTGACTGATCGATAAATGTAGGGATTGACCTTCGAACATTTACAGAGCGCTGCATACCTCACTTAGTTTGTAGCATAAATCTGCTGTGAGTTTTTATTTCAAGAGTCAGTTGAGCTCAGTCCAAAAAGCCACTCATGTTGGCAACGAATATTTTGCATTGGGAGCTGTGCAACGTTTGCAGCCTAGAGTAGCACGCTGTCTTACAGGCTGACCCAGGACGTCTGTCTTGCTCGGCAGTCTGGATTATTAAGCCTCTGGGAAAGCACTGTGTGTGGGCAAATCTATTGTGTAGTGCGGATTTGGTTCTGAGAGGCAGTGTGGTAAGGATGCTGAGGCAAAGACTTCTCTTTGTGGCATTTGAAGGCATATTAGTCCCTGCAAAGCTAGCTAAGTTACAACAATGCTATAGTGTAACACACAACCCATTTTGAACCTGTATTGGGTTTCAGCAGGAGCTTCAACCCTCCCCCCCCCACTGGACATCCAGAGTGGTGTAGTGGTTAAGAGTGGTGGACTCTAATCTGGAGAACCGGGTTTGATTCCCCACTCCTCCACAAGAGCTGCGGAGGCTAATCTGGTGAACCGGGTTGGTTTCCCCACTCCTACACATGAAGCCTGCTGGGTGACCTTGGGCAAGTCACAGCTCTCTTAGAGCTCTCTCAGCCGCACCTACCTCACAGGGTGTCTGTTGTGGGTAGGGGAAGGGAAGGTGGTTGTAAGCCAGTTTGATTCTCCCTTAAGTGGTAGAGAAAGTCGACATAAAAACCAATTCTTCTTCCTCCTCCTCTTCTTCTCCTCTTCTTCTCTGTACTGCACAACAAGCAGCCACTGGAACCCTGGGATGCTTCATTACCTCACAAGGAGCTAATGTTGGGGAGAGGGAAATGAGAGAGCCTGGTATGCATGTGCTGGCCCTTGTGTGCCTGCAGGAACTCTTTTGATCCTTGCTAGGATGCCTGATCTTTGGCAACAGTCCTCGTTTATGAAATTGCACTTTGCTATCAGCATGGGGGGGGGGACTGTGGCTCAGTGGCAGAGCATCTGCTTGGCATGCAGAAGGTCCCAGGTTCAATCCCCGGCATCTCCAGTTAGACTAGGCAAGTAGGTAATGTGAAAGACCCCTGCCTGAGACCCTGGAGAGCCGCTGCCAGTCTGAGTAGACCATACTGACTTTGATGGACCAAGGCTCTGATTCAGTATAAGGCAGCTTCATGTGTTCATGGTTTTGTACTTACCTTAGGGCAGTGGTGGCGAACCTATGGCACGTGTGCAGAGCGACTCCGCATGGGATGAAGTGGGGATGTTAATGTATGATTATTTTTTTCTAAACTAAAACCTCAGTATTCAGATAAAATTGCCATGTTGGCACTTTGCAATAAATAAGTGGGTGTTGGCTTGCAGTTTGGACACTCGGTCTCTAAAAGGTTCGCCATCACTGCCTTAGGGCAAACCATACCTGTAGCTATAGGAACCATGTAGCAGTGCCTAGCTGCCTGTGCGTTTATCCTGACTGGTGGTAACTAAAGCTCCGTCTTATTCATAGGGCCTCTTCCCCCCTTCCCTCAATGGGTGAATGACTAGACAGCGTTTTAAATGCCAATTGTCCTTGAAGGTTGAATCAGAGGGGGGGGGAAGCACTTGTCGTTCCTTAGCATAAGTGAACTTCTGGTTAATGTTTTACACACACGTATAGCTGTGTGGTTGATCTTCCCTGTCTCTCTACAGCGAGAACGTCCTGCCACTGTCCTGCAGTGTGGCTTTCAGAGTTCACTCACAGGTGTTGTTGTGAAGCCAGTTAGCATCTCCCTTCTTTCAATTATACATAATTGGGTGTGGGCGTGTGTCCGGTTTCACCTTCTGTTCAAAGAAAATCTCCTTACATACTTCCAGTACCGTCTCTCTCCCCACCCCCCCAGCTGTTACTATATACTTGTCTTCTGTTACGGCTTGGTTATTCAGCCCAACATTTCAGCCCACAAGCTGTCGTCCTTGGAAGCATTTCAGAGGCTCCTCCCCCCCCCCCCAGCAGACCGTCAGGTGCATTGCCAAGGTGTTAACTTCCGATAGAGTTCACTGAGCTTATCGAATCCAATACTTATCATAGAATCAAAGAGTTGGAAGGGGCCATACAGGCCGTCTAGTCCAACTCCCTGCTTAATGCAGGATCAGCCTAGAGCATCCCTGACAAGTGTTTGTCCAGCCTCTGATTAAAGACTGCCAGTGAGGGGGAGCTCACCACCTCCCCAGGTAGCTGATTCCACTGTCGAACAACTCTTACTGTAAAAAAAAAAAAATTCCTAATATCCAGCCAGGACCTTTCAGCTTGCAATTTGAACCCATTATGGTGAGTCCTATCCTCTGTTGCCAACAGGGACAGCTCCCTGCCCTCCTCTAAGTGACAGCCCTTCAAATACTTAAAGAGAGCAAGCATGTCCCCCCCCCCCAACCTCTTCTTCTCCAGACTAAACATTCCCAAGTCCCTCAGCCTTTTCTCATAGGGCTTGGTCTCCAGGCCCCTGATCATCCTCGTCACTCTCCTCTGCACCCGCTCCGTTCTGTCCACATCCTTACTTACATTAAGACAGGTTTTTAATTTGAGAAAAATTTCTGGATGAGAAAAGATAGGCTTATCTTGCAGTCCCTCCTTGCTTAGATTTAAGGAATGAATGGATGTTTGAGCTCTGACATCTGGTAATAAATTTCTGGGATTCTTTTCAGCCTCTTAGTAGTCGTGCTTAAAGCCAGCTGGGACTGAAGGCCGTTTAAATTAGGCCACTTTGTTTAGCAGCAGGACAAAAAAAATTCTTGCATTAATTCTGTGACTGTCATTGTGTTGGCTGTGTGAGGATGGAGTTGACTGTCTCTATTGCCCTCTTTTATGCTTGTGAAAGTTTTCTGTTTGTTGCACAGTTGTAGTGTTTCAGTATTGTATAAATGGTACGAGAATATTATCTCCTCAATGACAAAATAGCTATCCATCAGGATGATGTTTCCTTTTTGTTTCCCTTCGCATGGGGCAAATGAATTATTCCAGAATAACAAGTTTGCAGAGAAGAGGTAAAATAAAATATAAATCAGATGCAGGAGATAGAGGAAGGAGATAATATAAGACCATGCAGGAGATAATATAAGACCATGTATCTGGCAGTACATGAAGTGTGTTAGATATTAATTGCAGACCTCCCATTTCTCAGGATCTGTACCCCAAAAAAGGTATTTTCAGCCCTAAGGAGATCACTCCATTTGTATATTCCATTCCAAGGAACACTGAAGATGGCTGAGGTCTTTTAACCCACCCACCCCCCACCCAGCAGGCAGTGATCAGTTCTGGTAAACAATTTGCCCCTGCCTCTGCCACTCTACATTCTAACTTGATATTGGTTCAGAAAGCGGCTGTGTGAGCATCCTTCCAGACGGGCAGCATTTCAAGTGACTAGAGAGACATCACAGTCTCCTCAAGGCCTTAGCTATTGCATTAGCTTAAGGAACAAGTAGTATCAAATATGAATAAGGGAGGGTTCAGCAAGATGGTGGCTGGCTACATTCCACAGCTGCTGCGCTGCCTGTGCTCATTGGTATACCTGTGGTATATGTCACCACCTTCGTGGTGATTGACAGTGTATCCTTGTGACTTGAAACTATTGGGCATGCCTCGCCACGTGCGCATGCTCAAAACCCCACTCCATTGGGAAGCATCCTAAATGATAACTCGTGCTTTTATAGTCATGTCCAAATAATCCTTTGTCCCCCCCAAAAAAGGGGGGGACGACAACAAAACTTAACCCTGTAAACAGAATTAATCAAGCAAAAAACAGCTAACAAGGCCAACAATATAATTAAAAGCTAAACCATTAAAATGTTGTCTGTGTGTGTTAAGTGCCGTCAAGTCGCTTCCGACTCATGGTGACCCTATGAATGAAAGTCCTCCAAAATGTCCTGTCTTTGACAGCCCTGCTCAGATCCTGCAAATTGAAGGCTGTGGCTTCCTTTATTGAGTCAATCCATCTCTTGTCTACATACATACAAATTTAATACAAGCTAAAACCAAATGATGCTAATGACTCCTATATGGCCTTGCAAGGAGCCTTCCAAGCAAGTGTATTAAAATAACACAATTGGCATAATAGACTATAAGACATACAATCAGACACAAATCATAAACAAATAATCCTTTGGCCTTCAGGGTGTTCATTCCCTCTCTGCTTCAGTCTGCTGAGATAATTCTAGAGTGGGGCATGACAAAAAAAAGTGAAACACTGGTATTACGTCCAAATAGATACTTGCTCTCCCCCCCCCCCAATATTTATCTGCAAAGGTGGTCTAATCTTCAGCAACAAGCTGCTGGTGAGATCCAGGTGCTGTTCTGGTGTCTTGTGTGACAGCATGCACACCACTCTGTCTTGAACACATGAAGCTGCCTTATACTGAATCATCGGCATACCCTTGCTCCATCATACCCTTGCTTCATCAAAGTCAGTATTGTCTGCTCAGACAGGCAGCGGCTCTCCAGGGTCTCAGGCAGAGGTCTCTCACATCAACTACTTGCCTAGTCCCTTTAACTGGAGATGCCGGGGATTGAACCTGGGACCATCTGGATGCCAAGCAGATGCTCTACCACTGAACTACAGCCCCTCCCCATGTGATGGTTAGATGGTGGGGAGGTATCTTGTGCAGGGTCAAGCACTTAAGCTGTCTTGCTTAGCATCGTCTACTCTTACTGGCAGTGGTTCTCCCGTGCTGTAGGCAGGACACTTTTCTAGCCCAGCTACTGGAGGTCTGAAACGTCTATCTGTGGCGGGCCTTTTCCTAAGGTGTACAGGCCCTGACTCCAAGATGTGGATCTAAAACTTCACAAACACCAACCTAGCATGACTATCAGGCTTAAGCAGGATACAAAATAAGAATGGAAGAGTTTAACTTACTACCACTGTCACTAACCCATACTCCTAATGCAATTTGTGGATGTGGTGGGTTAAAAAGAATGCCAGAGTGCCATTTTCATGGTGGTATAAAATTTGATCCGTTTAAACTGGTAGATATTGAAAGTTCTGTGTTCTCAGGCCAGCAGGGATTTACTTTTGTCTGAAGATGCTACCTTTGCTTGTTTCCTGCCATGAAGCCAACTGCAAGGGGCTTGTTCCAGGTAGCTTTTACATATCTTTACGATACTGATTTTTTTTTCAAATGCATTCCTGATGTTCTAGGTCAATAGCAGCTACATCAATGCAGGAGACTAGTATAGAGGGTTCACCCATGAAGCTCTTGAATGCATAGTGTTAGCAGAGTTCTCATTCTTCCATGACATCCAATCAGTGGAGGCCCTTCCGTCCCCCTTTAAGATCAAAATGATCACTGGCCTTAATGAAGGAAACAAATGCAATGAAACCTCTGAAAAAGGAGGGTGGTATGTTCTTATTCTCATCCCTCCTCACCTGGTTTCCAGGTGAGTAAGGGCAATGATTCAGTGATAGGTGGGAGAAGAAAGGGTTGGACTAGAGAATTGCTCCCTGGTCCTTCTTTCTTTGGTTTGCCACTCCCGGCTGGGTTGATATGAAAACAAACTTGGGAAGGCAATGGTGTGTGCCTTCCTTCCCAAGTCCTGACCTTATGAGGGAGCTCACAGCCTACCCAAAAACAAAAGGTAACCCTTGGTTTGGTATCAACCGGTCCTGCCCTTTTCATCTGGCACTTCCCACTTTCCCAGGGTTGTCTTTCTGCTGCAGTTGTTAGACAGTAAGTTGGGGGGTGGTTCAAGAGCCCCCTGCAGAGTTGATCGGGGTCTGTCTGGGGCTTCCAGTGCTGGCCATGGCTCACCCTGTTCCAACTGGAAACCGGCGCCATCTTGATTGCCACAGAGAAAAGCATTGCATTGTTGCCGTGGTTTTTTTAATGGTGCCCTTCCCAAATGGTGCTCGTTGAGGAGAGATGTCTTCCTATTTTTAGCATCTTAGATCAGCAAATCTTCCCTTAAATGATCGTGGGGGACTTGCTGATTTATAGCAGGCAGGCTGCCATTTGAACTGCATAACCCGCCACTCCTCCTCTGCAGTTTTGCTTTATAAATAGCCACGAGCAGGGCTAAATAAAATTAGGAAATCATCAACAGCAAGTAAGTGCTCACATAGCTGGCTTCTGTGTACTTGCTTTAAAAATAAAATAGGGTTGTCCTCGAGCAAATCGTCTGATTTCCAAGCTCTCCTAGCTTGTTCTTAAAACTTCCCAAAATTGATCAGGTTAATTTTCTTGCTCGGGAACTCGAGACAGGCGCTAAATAAAATGCCTGCAATTGATTTCTCCTTCTCCAAAAACACCAATAGGATATTCTCATGCTGCCTCTTCCTGGATCCATATATAACTACATTCAATTTCTCATGCCGCTAGAGCCATGCATCCGGAACTGAGCTACTTAATAGCTCAGCATAAAAACCGCTGGACGAAAACATAACAGTATTGATGTTCACATCTCGTTCCCAGCTGCATGTTTTCTGACTACTTAGCAAAAACATTGTTGCATGCAGAAATATTGAAGCTGGGGTGGCGGTCTGATGTCCATTCAGGTTATAAATTATTAAAAATGAATAAAATGGTATGAAACTGGCATACCAGCAAATTGTCAGATGTAGCATTTTTTTAGATTGAGGTTTTGTACTGCCTAATAATGAGGCACGTCCATCCATTCTCGTCTTCTCTGACTGGTAGCGACTCTCCAGGATTTCATTTGAGGGCATTTTCTCAGCCCTGGGGTTTTTCTGGAAATTCTTTAACTAGATGTGTGCCAGGTTAAATTTGGGGCTATGTTCGTACATAGCTCAATGAGTTATGGATAAAACCCATTGAGCGTAATGTCCGCTTGCTAGGAAGCAAAAACCTTTTGTGGCACTCCAGCATGTGTGCATGCAGCATGTGTGCATGCAGCAAAATACCCACATGTAAAATTTGGCATAGATTATCTGTTGGTGATTTTCACGCTCATTTGTACCCCAGGTACTAGCTGGAGTTCTCCTGCTATTACAACTGATCTCCAGCCAATAAAGATCAGTTCACCTGGAGAAAAATGGTCTCTTTGGCAATTGGACTCTATGGCATTGAAGTCCCTCCCCTCCCCAAACCCCGCCCTCCTCAGGCTCCGCCCCAAAAACCTCCAGGTGTTTCTCAACCCGGAGCTGGCAATCCTATTCATTTGTGTATGAAAGCACTGCCATGAAGGAATTTTGCAACATATGAAGTGGCCTTAATGTGCAAAATTAGTGACTGGTGCATAAGAGAGCTTCTTTTTAACCTTATGTGGTTCCTTTTCTGATAAAGGATCAGGGAAGAAGGTGCCTTTTGCGTGGAAAGTGTTTAGAATCACCGTATTGTTGTTTTTTCCTTGAATATCCTGTGCCGAACTGTACCGTTTTGATTCCTAAAATATGAAGAGCTGCTTCTGCTGCTCAGTAGTGAGAGCTAGCTGTAGCAGGTATGATTTTGTAGGATAAATTAGTTCCATTGGTTTTCTGTCTAATAGGAGTTTGGAATGAAGGAATGAATATATTTGGTTCTCTCTCTTGGCGGACAGCAGCTACTAATAAACAAAGGGCCCTTCCAGGTAGAAGGGTTTGCCAGCATCGTATTATGCTGAATCACGAGTCCAAATGGCAGACCAGGGGACTAGTGGAATCCATAGAGAAAGCATGGTACAAAATGGCAGTTGGGGGGGAAGTTATCTTGTGCTGTCTCTCTTCTTTGGCGGTGCCTCCTGCAGTTCTCGTTTACTTTGACTGCACAGCTCTCGGTGTGGGAAGCTGTTCTGGATGCAGCTTGGGAAATCTGATCTTTCACCGAAACTAATTAATGGAAGCAACGGCAGGGCGGTTCTCTGGAAGCCCTTGATCTGGCAGGGAAAGTATTTCTAAATAAGGTCGAAGTTTTGATCTTAGCAGCAGCCAAGGTCAAAAACCTGGCCCTTTCTGCATTGCATTTGTTCTGTGCGGAGCTTTACCAAATGACGCTTAAAGTGACCAAATCCCAGCTTGCAAGTTTAATCGCCAGCATGGTTAAGTGGTTAAGAGCGGTGGTTTGGAGCGGTGGACTCTGATCTAGAGAACCGGGTTCGATTCCCCACTCTTCCACATGTGCGGCAGACGCTGATCTGGTGAACCGGGTTGATTTTCCCACTCCTACGCGTGAAGCCAGCTGGTGTCCTTGGGCGAGTCATAGTTCTATTAAGAGCTCTCTCAGCCCCACCTGTCTCACAGGGTATCTGTTATGGGGAGGGGAAGAGAAGGTGATTGTAAGCCAGTTTGATTCTGCCTTAAGTGGTTAAGAAAATCAGCGTATAAAAACCAACTCTTCTTCATTTAAGGCCTGAGAGGGTTAGTTCACCCTTTGTCTTAGCAAGGGTACTTGCTGGTACCAAAGTGAATGAGAAAGTTGTTTTATTTCAACCATCTTGCCTCCAGATTAGCTATTTAGGGAGAGCAGGAGATTCTGCTGAATATTTTCACACACTCTCCGTGTTTCAGGTCACATGTGAATGTCCTGCCTGGCCTGTTCTTTGGTTCTACACAATTACTGACTCTTGTTATGCACAATTAATTGGGTTTTTGTGTCAAGTTGCATGCCAAAATACAAATCCTTTTTGCTTCAAAGTGAAAAAGGTGTGACTACTTGGATTGCTGTTGTAACGATAGTTGATAACAAATGCTGGGTAAAGTACGCTGCTTTTTTGCAACTTAATTCTGACTACAGTCAACAATAGCCATGCAGATTAGCTTTGGATTTCACACATTAACAGATCACTTCAGGATACAATGGTTCCATATTAACATACCACACCCTCATTAGCACATTATCTTGATACTTACAGCACAATGATTAGCACATTACCTTTGATACTTTTTGCAGGACAGTGATTCAGCTCAACCCAACCCCTTTGTGACTATATATTACTCTTCCTACACACTTGACACTGAGAGACACTGTCCTTCAGTGTTACTCCTCTGAAGATGCCTGCCACAGCTGCTGGCGAAATGTCAGGAAAGAAAATAACAAGACCACGGTTACACAGCCCAGATAACCCACAAGAACCAATTAATTCTGACTGTATTGAAGAATGGGCCTTTATGTTAATGCTGAGACATGGCTAAAGTAATGCCTATTCTGCCCATATTAAGCCAAAGACATTGTTCCACATGTTGTCTTCCTAATAAAACACAAGAATCACAAGAATAATAATAGGGTTGGATCTGGAGGAACGCTTCTGTGGATGGTAGGAGGGGTGATTTTTGTGAATTCCCTCCTCATGGTATTCCTGAGGGGCTCCCTGTCTCCCAGTAGTAGTTGGGGGGGGGGGCATTAGGGGCTGAAATGGGGGAGGGGAGGAAGTCTTGCTCCACTGATGGAAATCCCTTCTGTTAGCAGAGATTGTCTGCAGGATCCAAGCCGTAGTCTTAATAAGCATATAAGTGTGTTCATATGAACTGAATAAAGATCTAATTTCAAACTCATAGCAACAAATAAACAGCCATCAAGTTAAAAGGAGCTATCCAGGAATACTGCAAAGGGATCTGGTGCTGTTCAAAGTCTTTATTAACAACATGAATGAAAAATAGGCAGTGCACTCATCAAACTAGTGGGCAAAAAGGAGGAGCTGCATGCATTATAGAATCAAACTTCGAAATGATCCATGTGGAGAACTGGAAAGGTAGGATCAAAATGAAATCCCGTTAAGGCCAGATGCATCTAAAATAGACACACACTCTGCAAACACAAGTATAAAATGTGGATTAACTGACTAGGGAGTTTCACTTCAAAGAGACTTCAAATTGTTTAATGGATCCCAGAACACGAGTAGCTGATGTGATGATGTCATATGGAAGGGCGGTGCCATTTAAGGTTGCATGAGCAAGAGTGGCTCAGCCAGTCAGAAAAGCGATTGAACCGGGTCCATATCGCCGTTGCGCCTGATCTTCTCTGGAGTTCCATCTTCAGTCTTTGGTGTTGCAATTCCAGCAGTAAGTTGACAAGTTGGATGGGAATTCAGAAGAGACCAATAAAGATAACTCCTAGAAGGTTGGATATGTGAAAGAACTGAGTATGTCTAACTTAGAGAAGATTAAAAGGGAGAAGGCTAACAACACAGATTGGGAAGAGACATCAGGCAGAAGAGAAACAGTTGTCATTCCTCTTCACAGGGGAATCTGGCAAAGAGTAATTGTTCTAAAACGTTCTGCAGATTGTTACAGGGTATCCATAAGCTGACCCAGTGCCACACCTGTGCACATATGTGTATGTTCTTCCATGCTTTGGGATAGTTTTGTCTCCAGTTTGTTGACCTGGGGAGCAGACGACAGCACTGCACAGAACAAGCAAAACAGATAAAAGGAAGTATTTCTTCACATAACACATAGTTAAATTGTGGAACTCCCTGCCCCAGGGTATGGTGATGGTTGCCAACTTGGAAGGCTTTAAGAGGGCAGTGGACATGTTCATGGAGGATAGGGCTATCCACGGCTACTAGTCAAAATGGATACTAGTCATGATGCATACCTATTTTCTCCAGGATCAGAGGAGCATGGCTATTATATCAGGTGCTGTGGAACACCGGTGGGACAGTGCTGTAGTTGTCTTGTTTGTGGGCTTCCTAGAGGCACCTGGTTGGCCACTGTGTGAACGGACTTGATGGGCCTTGGTCTGATCCAGCAAGGCTTTCCTTACGTTCTTATGTCTGTTTGGCAGGGCCTATCTTCCGTGAAGAAAAGTAGGTGGGGGCGCACCAAGGCCAGACAAAGGCATGGAAACAAATGGTGCAGCGGGGAATGAATTCTTTAATAATTTTTGCTACCCCTACATGCATGCATTCACTTTTGCTTGAATGCATGCATGGGGATGTTACTAAAAAGAATCTGAAAGATTCCCCTGACAAAGTTGCACGCAAAACGCGAAGGGGTTGCCAAAATTATTGAAAGAATTCATTTCCCTCTGCGCCATTTGTTTCCTTGCCTTCGTTAGGGCCTATCTTCCGCCGCAAATTCCAGCTGTTGGGGCCTTCCATTGGCCACCCATGATTTTACTGCCTACTTTAGGGGAATCGCCTTCCTTGGGAGGGGTTCTTGAGAAGGTTTAAGCAGTCATTGCCAGGAATGCTTCAGGCATTGCCTTTGCCCCTTCACTTACAAAGAGTCCCCTCCAATGTATA
This sequence comes from Euleptes europaea, assembly GCF_029931775.1. Taxonomy (NCBI): domain Eukaryota; kingdom Metazoa; phylum Chordata; class Lepidosauria; order Squamata; family Sphaerodactylidae; genus Euleptes; species Euleptes europaea. The sequence goes on from NC_079313.1 coordinate 125,577,690, forward strand.
GCTCGGTTTCAGGTGATACAGAAAGCAATTTAATAATGGTTACAGCAAGATAGATCACAACCGATAGCCGTGTTAGTCTGTCAATAGCAGTAGAAAAGAGCAAGAGTCCAGTAGCACCTTAAAGACTAACAAAAATCGTGGCAGAGTATGAGCTGGGGAGGGGCTGTGGCTCAGTGGTAGAGCATCTGCTTGGCATGCAGAAGGTCCCAGGTTCAATCCCCGGCAACTCCAGGCAAGTAGGTCTGAGCAGACAATACTGACTTTGATGGACCAAGAGTCTGATTCAGTATAAGGCAGCTTCATATGTTCCATGTGAGCTTTCTGAAGAAGTGAGCTGTTGCTCTGAAAGCTCATACCCTGCCAGAAATTTTGTTAGTCTTTAAGGTGCCACTGGACTCTTGCTCTTTTCTACGGTTGCAGCTAGAGCATTGCTTTTTAAGAAGCACTCCCTTACTGAAGCATTGTCTAGCACTCCTAAATTGTAGAAGGGTCACAGTTTACTGGGACTGCGTCCTACACCCTCTCTATTGAACGTGATAGAAGTGGTACTGCAGGGGAGCAAGTTCAGAGATTGCAATTAAATGTTTGCAAGGAATGGCCTTAAAGATGAATGGCGTTCCACACAGGTAATGCTGGAAAACAAAATCCTGGTGTAATTTGTAAACACCGACCACTAGCCCCTTAGGTCAGCTCCGCTGCTTGTAAAGAGACACTGCTTTTGCAAGGTCCGTCTGGACTCCGTATGATGAATCGCCTTTTCTGTGGTAGCACCTACCCTACAGAACAGTTTCCTCGGAGTAAATGTGAAAAGAGCCTTCCCTGGTTCCGTTTTGTAACTTACCGGCCATCTTATTTCAGCAGGCTTCTGTGAGCCTGCTGTTTCTGTGCCAACGTGCCCTGGTCGCTGCTCTTTGTTTTAGAGCTGACAAGTTCTGTCGTGCTAGAAAGCTTATGGGTCACATTTGGCTTTTACGGGATGCGAATTTGATTGTACTCCATATTCCCCATATGCTGAAATTAATTGTAAGCTGTGCTGAGCGATGGTAGGAGTGAAATACAAATTTTTAATTTTAAAAAATGGTTTAAAACCCAGATCAATTTTAGTGAGGCTTACCCAGGTAAAACTGCAATGGAAATATATCCTGATTGAATGGTAACACATTAACCATGAATTGCCAAGTGTATGAAAGTTCGAAGACTTGATTTTTCCCCTTAATGTTCTTGGGCTGGTCCTAAGATGATATGAACAGTATATCTGTATTGTTGACATGTAAAGGCTGATGGGGTGGGGGTGGGGCGGGGATACCAAAAATCTAAACTTTTAATCTCATGGCCTTTGTAAGGGTGGGGGGGTATTTCTTTTTGTAGTTTGATTTTGTTAGAATCAAGGATTAACATGTTAAACAGCCTTGGTTTCAGCTTAAACAAATGTACTCTTATAGCATATGAATATGCTAATTTACATGCTGGATGTATTGTGCAGAGTTAAGGTGTAAATGGTTTAATAAAATGCTCTGTAACATATCCTGCTTTGGTTTCAGTGTGTAAGTTTTTGTTGTTGTTTTTTGGACATTGAGAAGGAGTCACTAGCGCCACTGCGTGTGCTCTTTGAAAAGCATCAGTCTTGCACATGTGGAAGTACCTAGTGGCAGAGAGAGTGAGCTCCGCAACAGAGGAAAGCCTCTGCATTGCCTGGAGAGAAGCGCGAGGGGAATGACGTCATAGGATCCAAGCCATTGTTTTCCAGTCGGGATGTGACATCACCCCATGGGTCAGTAATGACCCGGGGCTTGCACAGGGGACTACCTTTACCTTTTACCTGTACCACACATGGTGTCTGTGGCCGTGCAGCATTGCCTGTTGGAATGATCTAGAGCAGGGGTGTCAAACTCAATTATTACGAGGGCCGGATATGACCTAAGTGCCACTTGATTGGGCCAGCCCATGCCTTGACAGCCCAGATCAAGAGTGGGGGGTGGGTTGCTGGCTCGCGAGCTGGATCAGAGCTCTCAAGGGGCTGGATCCAGCCCGCAGGCCTTATGTTTGACACCCCTTTTTTAGAGCATTAGCCTTAGAACTGGCACTCACCCCCTCCCTCAGTTACATGTACACATAATGTACAGACATTGTTTGCTTTCACAGTTCATGCTGCCTCGTTGGGCATGGTTGAGTTTTCAGATTTGCCCAATGTATGTCAGCAAGTGTTCAGACATTGCATCATCTTCATTGTTAAATTGTGGAACTCCCTGCCCCAGGATGTGGTGATGGCTGCCAACTTGGAAGGCTTTAAGAGGGGAGTGGACATGTCCATGGAGGAGAGGGCTATCCATGGATACTAGTCAGAATGGATACTAGTAATGAAGCATACCTAGCTGCTGGTGATGTTCCTTATATGAACACCCAAGTTTGGTAAAGATTGGGTCAGGGAGCCCAATTTTATGGAGCCCCATTTTTCCTCCATTGGGGGTCCATAAAATTGGCCCCCTGGCCCAATCTTTACCAAACTTGGAGGTTTGTGTAAGGAGAGAAACAGATAAAAGGAAGTAGCCATGAATACCCCTCTCCTCCATGAACATGTCCACTGTCCTCTTAAAGCCTTCCAAGTTGGCAGCCATCAGAACATCCTGGGGCAGGGAGTTCCACAATTTTAACTATGCATTGTGTGAAGAAATACTTCCTTTTATCTGTTTTGAATCTCTCACCCTCCAGCTTCAGCAGATGACCCCACGTTCTAGTATTATGTGAGAGGGAGAAAAGCCTCTCCCTGTCCACTCTGTCCATACCATGCACATAGGTAAGCTGGTTTGAGTCTCTTTTAAAAGGAAGAGAAAAACCAGCTATCAAAACCTACTCTTCTTCCTCTTCTCGATTATATCACTCTTCCAAATTGTTCATGAATATTTCATTATGGAGGGGGGGGGAAACAACTATAGTCCTCCCCACTACTGGAACAAGGACTTTGAAACGATAACTTCTTTTGTACCCAATAAAGTGAGGACGTTCTAGGATTCCTTGGTTGCTGAAGGACGTTGCATCCTTGCGGAGGTCAGGTTTAAAATGGCAACTTAAATCATCACCCCCACCCACCCCCACCCGCACAATCTTGTAATTGTTTTTGCAGTCAGGAGTCTGAGGAGCCTGTATGAAGACTTCAGTGATTCACACAGGGACTCGGTCCGTAGCATGTCATGTTTGATGGCTGCTGCCAGGGGAAACCTTCTTTACAGCCAAGCATTTTGGAATGCTGGGCTCAAGCTGTGATTTACTTGCTTGTTAAGGCCCCGCGAGCAATTCCATTTCCTTTACCCTGCAAATAGCATGATATAGAATACGAAGGAATGTCATGAAAGCAGGAAATGCTGAGCATACTCAGTTTCACAGCTTCAGAAGACGTTTATTAAGGACTAGATAACAATTGGAGGAGTCGAATGCAGCTGTCTGTTGCAGCAAAAAGAATCAGGCGGCTGTTTCAAAAACTAATGCTTCTTTTAAAAAAAAATTATGGCACAAGTTTCCATGGACAGGTGATGGACTAGGCTGTGGTCACATAAACTTATACCAGTGGGCATGTTTGGGAATTTTAAAGAACTGGTAGTAGGCACCATAATAAAATGGCTGGCACATGGGGGGATCAATCACAAAACAGTTGCCATGACGATGGAGGTCAACTCAGTTCTGCATGTGGTGAGATGAACTGGAGCTGTGGAAGAGCATGGTAACATTCTCTGATCTGGAGAACCGGGTTTTATTTCTCACTCCTCCACATGAACGGCGGAGGCTAATCTGGTGAACTGGATTTGTTTCCCCACTCCTGCACATGAAGCCAGCTGGGTGGCCCTGGGCTAGTCACACTCAGCCCCACCTACCTCACTGGGTGTCTGTTGTGGGGAGGGGAAGGGAAAGTGATTGTGAGCCAGTTTGATTCTTCCTTAAGTGGTGGAGAAAGTCAGCATATAAAAACCAACTCTTCTTCCTGCATGCACACACACACTCTTTACAATTGACTTCTACCGAACTTCCTAGTGGATTGTGCACTGTGGGAGATGAGTGCATGCACAGAGGGTGACTTTTGGAGTTCATCAGTTCCTTTCAATTGCTTACAGGAATACATCTTTTTTTTCCCCTGAATGACCACTGGAAAGCAACAGGGGATTGGTTGCTTATAAGGAGATCTTCAGTGGTCGCCTCCAGATAGCAGATGTTAATAAACATTCAAGAGGAATTACCCATACATACAACACCGTCTCTGTTATGGAACTTAAAAATGTCAACGGACCAGCCAATATATACAACAGTATATCTTCTCTTTTCTGAATTATCCCAGCAAGTTTCACACTTGGTCATGTCAACAATTCCCTTTTGTAGAATGTTCATCTCAGTGATATTTTAGCGTCACATAGGTTTTCTGCTTCTTTCACCAAAATATCTTGGCTCACTCTGCCACTGCTCTTTTATCAGTACCGCTGAGTTTGCATCTACCTGTCCCTCCTCCTCCTCGTAAATACATTTCCAGATACCATAGACATATGGCTCTTTATGAGTCTTCAAACAGAGGCAGACCAATTTGTGTTGTAACCCGTTGTGAATATCTAATTATACAAGTGAGGCGGTATTGCAATCAATAGAGCAGTGCCCTGTATGTAAAAAAAAATCTTTACAAGGTTGTAGTCATCTTGCTTTTCAGAAGTCTTGTGGCAACAACTATGGTTTTCTGGAATCCCTCCCTTCGTATTTGAAGTGCCTCACAATCCCTAGTCACAGGCGTGCTTTTATGCTCGCTAGATTAAATGTCCTGCTGACAGCACAACTGAGAGGATGATTTGATAAGATTCCATACTCAGATTGCTTCTGTGGTTGTGTATCAGGGACAATAGAGATGACAGATCACCTTTTTCTATTCTGTGATCAATGAATTGCACCCAGGGCTATATATTTTATTTAAATAATCGGCTTCCTGTTGAGCCATGGGTGGTATCACTATTGCTAGCAGACTGTTTGGGGACAGGGCCTGAGAAGGGTGAATGCTCTAGGAATCCCCAAAACTCTGTGGAAATACCATAGATATTTGATCAATTCCATAGAGTGTCAGGATATGTGGTGACATCATTTATAAGAACATAAGAAAAGCCCTGCTGGATCAGACCAAGGCCCATCAAGTCAAGCAGTCCGTTCGCACAGTGGCCAACTAGGTGCCTCTAGGAAGCCCCCAAACAAGACGACTGCAGCATCACCATCCTGCCTGTGTTCCACAGCACCTAAGATAATAGGCATGCTCCTCTGATCCTGGAGAGAATAGGTATGCATCATGACTAGTATCCATTTTAACTAGTAGCCATGAATACCCCTTTCCTCCATGAACATGTCCACTCCCCTCTTAAAGCCTTCCAAGTTGGCAGCCATCACCACATTTTGGGGCACGGAGTTCCATAATTTAACTATGTGTTGTGTGAAGAAATACTTCCTTTTATCTGTTTTGAATCTCTCACCCTCCAGCTTCAGCAGATGACCCCGAGTTCTAGTATTATGGGAGAGGGAGCAAAACATCTCCCTGTCCACTCTCTCCAAACCATGCATAATTTTATAGACCTCTGTCATGTCTCCCCTCATCCACCTTCTTTCCAAGCTAAACAGCCCTAAGCATCTTAACTGCTCCCCATAGGACAGTTGCTCTAGTCCCCTAATCATTTTGGTTGCTCTTTTCTGCACTTTCCCAAGCTCTGTAATATCCTTTTTTAGGTGTGGTGACCAGAACTGTACACAGTATTCCAAGTGTGGTCTCACCATAGATTTGTACAAGGGCAGTATGATATCAGCAGTTTTATTCTCTATTCCTCGTCTAATTATGGCCAGCATGGAATTTGCCTTTTTTACAGCAGCCGCACACTGGGTTGACATCTTCATTGAGCTATCCACTACCACCCCAAGATCCCTTTCTTAGTCTGTCGCTCCCAGCACAGATCCCATCAGTGTATATGTGAAGTTGGGATTTTTTGCCCCAATATGCATCACTTTACACTTCCCTTGGAAGTGCCCCAATATGCATCACTGGGTCTTCCCTTGGAAATGGTGTCAAAACATTAGCAGCAATGTCTCCTCCCTATGTTCACCGCACTGAGGGTGAGCAATGGAAGGTGGGGGTGGGTGTTCCCCTGCCCTCAGCGGGCACCTGGCAACCCAAGGGATTTGACTTGGAGCTGATGGCTGTGCAGGATGGTCTGGGAGGCCATGATGGTCATGAGCCATGCCTGTTGCCTTCTCCCTCTGTCCCCAGCTGTGCTACCAGTTACTCGGTTGCCTTAGCGTACATGTGGCCCTGAGTGCCAAGCAAAACAGTCTGGTGCGCTGCTGTTGGTGCACATGCTGGGGATTGCCTCTCCCTGAAATAGGACATGGCAATGATGTGTATGCATGTGTAATACACTGCACTCAGATGGCACATCAAACCAACTTAAACGTGAAATGTGCATACCCCAGTTTGTCTCTAGGCTTGTATGTACCCACTTCACTCACGCCTCTTCTCCCTTTCTGTCTCATGCAGAGCATGCTCCACACGAGAAGGGAGGAAGGAGGCACATTCAGGTTTAATGCTGTCTCGCCATGACATCTGAATGCAATCTCAAGCAAAGCCGTTGGAATGGGGCCAAAACCTGCTCCTTGCCCTTGCAAGGCACATCTAAGATGTGAGGTAGATCTAGGTTTGCCAAGCTCCAGGTACTAGCTGGAGATCTCCCCCTATTACAACTGATCTCCAGCCGATAGAGATCAGATCCCCTGGAGAAAATGGCCGCTGTGGGAATTGGACTCTCTGGCATTGAAGTCCCTCCCCTCCCCAAATCCTGCCCTCCCCAAAATCTCCAGGTATTTCCCAACTCGGAGCTGGCAACCTCGGCAGATCCTGCCTTCTCTCAACTGGGTCCCTCTCCCAGGTTTTGGTCGCACTAATCTCTGGCCAACAGGGCCTCAAGCTTTGCCGGCAAAACTCACACAACAGCCTAGTTTGAAATGCCACTCTTAAAACCCTTCCTAAGGCACGTGTTGCTGGCCCAACAGATATTATACTGTGCCAGCAGCATCCTTACAAGCAAACATTTCCCAGAGACCAACTCATAAATATAGCCCACTGCATTTAGGGTGACAGCCTAAACCCAAGAGAAAGTCAGAAGAAATATTTCCAGTCAACGACTTTGTTAAACCACTATTTGTTCCACAGGGGAGCCGACAGGCATTCTTTTGAATTCCTTTTCTGTGCAGAAAAAATCATACTGTACTGTGATGTTGTTGACTGCCTCTCTGCTTTACAGCTCAAGGTGGTTTCCAGACAATATGTCGTTACATGAAACACTATTTAAAAGCACAACTATTCCCATAAAATAAAGCAGTCAAAGAGCCTACAAGAAAACAAAATCCAAAACATTTTTAATATGTTTATTTCTTTATTCTTTATTACATTTTCCAAAAAAAAGGAAAACGACCTAAACAAAATACTTTAAAGTTTACAAAGCAAAGTATTACAAAGTTTACACAATATACAACCTATTTAAGCTCTTACACAGAACAAGATAACTCTATGTAACAAATTTTAATGATTAACTAATTATTTCTTCACTTAAATCTCCTTAAAATAACATCATCTCATAGTAGGGTTGCCAGGCCCCTCTTCACCACCTGCAGGAGGTTTTGGAGGCAAAGCCTGAGGAGGGCGGGGTTTGGGAAGGGGAGGGACTTTGATGCCCTAGAGTCCAATTGCCAAAGCGGCCATTTTCTCCAGGTGAACTGGTCTCTGGCTGGAGATCAGTTGTAATAGCAGGAGATCTCCAGCTAGTACCTGGAGGTTGGCAACTCTATCCTATAGTCTAAATATTCTTTGAGCAATCTGACAGCCCTTGGACAGAAGATAAGATTAGATTGTGAAAGTGCACACCATAAAGTAAAATGATTCAAAATACAGGAAGGCAGAGTTTGGGGAGGGGAAGGGCCTCAGCAGGGTTAATTACTTATCCTCGAGATCTCTGCCATTTCTTAACATAACTAGGGGTAACATTACTATTAATTTCTAGTATATAGCTATACTAAACTGACATTTTACTTTGCTTTTCTCCATGGTATGAATCAAACCTATACACGATAGTGGCCGTTACCGCACTAGGTATTCCCAGCGATGTATTAAGAGTTTGAAAATGTTATTAAAAACATCACTTTAAAAGGGTTTTTGGATACCACGGCTTATAAATGGTTGGAAGACGTCTTCACAGCTAAAGGGGCCAAACAAAGTGCGAACAGTATTTTTTATAACGTTTTCAAACTCTTAATACGTCGGTGGGAATACATAGAAAGTGCGAACAGTATTTTTTATAACATTTTCAAACTCTTAATACATAGCTGGGAATACAAGTGCAGTAACAGCCATAGACTAAAAGTACATGGCTATAGGACACCAACTAATTATAATATCTAATCTATTTCAACAAGTAAACATTAGATATAGATATATTCAGGGTTACATGAAAATAAAAGTTCTGTGTCATACTATAATCCTTCTTTGAGATAAACAGTTCACAGATAACCTCCCGGCAAGGAGTTAAAAGTCCTTCTCCACTCTGTAATCTTTTTCTTCTCCGTTCTGTGATCTCTCTCAAAGGAAAATCCTTGGCAATTAAATCTGTAAACAGTCTTCTCAGAATAAACAGATAAACGAAGGGTTACCACGTGCTTTGTACTCTATATCTTGTATACACTGTTGGCGTGGCTCAGCTACTGCGTTTTTATTAATCAAACTTATTCAGCTCTACCCTCAATTCCTCTTATGAATTCTTTTGCTACACAAAGCCGAGTAACCGTAAATAATGAATCCAGGAAATGGAATAAGCACTACGCTAACTTAGAAGAAGAGTTGGTTTTTACATGCCGACTTTCTCTACCACTACAGGAAGAATCAAACTGGCTTACAATCACCTTCCCTTCCCCACAACAGACAACCTGTGAGGTAGGTGGGGCTGAGAGATTGTGACTAGTCTAAGGTCACCCAGCTGGCTTCATGTGTAGGAGTGGGGAAACAAATCCAGTTCACCAGATTAGCCTCCGTCACTCATGTGGAGGAGTGGGGAATCGAACCCGGTTCTCCAGATCAGAGTCCACCGCTCCAAACCACCGCTCTTAACCACTACACCACGCTGGCTCCCTGTTTCAATAGACTTGAACTCATTGTTTTTAATTAACTTAAAAGAGTGGTCCAGTTTAATAACTCTCTTTTACATTGCAGCCCAGTGCAACCTAGTTTTAAACTTAATTAAAAAACAGGTGGTACTATGAGAGAGGGACAAGAAACAAAGTTGCCTTGTTTCTTATCCCATGAAGACAAAACAGTATCAAAATATTATCATAGATTTTTGTTTCAAATGATACTTTTTTCTCAAACTTTTTTTTAACGGAAATCCAATCTCTTAATGACACTGAGATAAAGGTTTGTTCTATCTGATAATGAAACCATTGAACCAACCATTGGATTTTAGATCTGCGGTAATAAAAAGAGATATTTGGAATTGAAAGACCACGCAGCTTCCATTTTTGTTGGGCTTGTTTCCAGTTCATTCTTGGTACCATTCCCCACCCCACCCCCAAAAAAACCCTAAATCTAAGATAACCTTCTGACATTTCTTAATATTGCTCTCTGGAATATAAGCTGAGAAATTTTTGAATCAGAAATATTAACTTGTTTTAAAAACATCGATCCTGTCCAACAGAGCTAACTTCAAAGAAAAACAGTGCAGCTTATCCTTGATCTCTTTAAAACTGGGGCTGAGTTATACTTACAAAGCAGACTTAAGTCTACTGAGATACAAACCCCAGATACCTGATCACTTTTCAGAATACCTTATGGGCAGCCCAATTCTAAGGGGGTTGTGTGTAGTTAGTCAATGGCTGGAGAAAGCGCAGTCACGCCGCCTCCTAAGAGGCTTCCCTGGGCATAAATATAAAATAAAAATGAATTTCTAAGCAAACGCCATTGAAACTCTCCCATAGAGTTTTACGGGGCTACACCACCTATTTTGCAGGCGTAAATAGCAATACTTCTGATTCAGACACATTTAACTTATAACCTGATATTATAACCTGATAAATCTACGCCTGCAAAATGGCGCATTCCCGGGACTAAAAGCAGCTTCACCCCCAGGAAACCCCCCCCCCCCGATGCCAGTGCTGGGTTCATGCTGGGTTCATGCTGGCTCCTATGTGGCTCCACTCCCCGCCCCTTAGTATTGCAAAGTTAACCAGTTTTCCTCATAGAGATCTTCCTTTGCTATATTAAATAGCAATACTTCGGTTTCAGACACATTTAACTTATAACCTGATATTTACGGGGAGGGGCTGTAGCTCAGTGTTCTACCATTGAGCCACAACCTCTCTGTGAGAACTACTTTATGACCGGGGGGGGGGGTGCTGAAGGCACATGACCTTGCTGAAACAGAGCAGGTATAAGGCCTATACGGGAGGCCTTATGGAAACATATTTACACCATTTTGATAGAAGAGAGATGGGATGTAAATTAAGTCCAGAAACATGATCTATATTGTTAGGAAAGCCATTTTATCTGTCCTCGGCTTCCTCCACCCTGTCAATCTCTTGTGTACAGAAAATCTTGGCTTCTGTACCCAGCAGGGCACATTTTGTTCTTATGATCTATATTTTGGGAAGAGTTGATGTACAAGGGGGTTATTTAAAAGTGCAGGGTTCCTGTAATTAAACTTAGTCATGTGCAAGCAAGGAAATTCAAATTGTATTAAGAATCTGGTTTTGCAACTGCTCCTTTGCAAAAGTAGGTTGGGAAAATAACTGGGTGTGATTAAGCTAACATGAAAAAATATTTACAGTAAAACATAAGAACATAAAGGCCCTGCTGGATCAGACCAAGGCCCATCAAGTCCAGCAGTCTGTTCACACAGTGGCCAACCAGGTGCCTTTAGGAAGCCACAAACAAGTGTTGCCAAATGCGCTGCCTGACCTCCCGCCCTGGTCATGGAAACCACATCAGAGACTCACTGTACTGTCTAAGCGTTTATAGCCCGCTGCTCTGGGCTAGCGCTCTGCTGCATAACCAGGCTGTCCAGGACAAGAGATCGGGTCACCCCTGCAGAACCAGTCAAAGGGAAGCCATGATCCTGACTGTCTCCTGATCCAAAGGGAAGCCATTACAGCGAAGCGAGAGCATCACGTCGCTCTCTCTCCTGCAGTTCCCCCCAGTATCCTGAGAGAAAAACAGCCGCCGCAATCTGCATCAATACTCCTCTGCTGCATCCCTGGAGTGTGGAGATTCACACCTTCCCGAGGTACTGTCGAACATGAGAAGATCGAGTCAAAACATCCCAGAGATATGTAAATCATTGGTGCCAGCTTAGTTTACAAATTGTCACTTTTTCCGATCTCTGCATCTGAAGTCTTTGATCCCTTTTGTTGTAGATAGGAGCCATCTGGGGAATCTCAAACCCCCTCCACCCCCCCAGAGAAGGGTATATTTCACCCTCCCTGACAGAGCAGTAAGGTTCTTCTTCTTGGTCTCTGCCCTACCTCTCCTTGCTTACATTGTGTGTGTTGAGTTTTGTGGAGCTCCACACACCCCCTACTCTCCGGTGACTTGGCTGGCTCAAGTCTCTGATACGTCCCATTCCCCGCTATATTTCATTTTGTACCTATATGCCACGGATTTTGGACATATTCACTTCTAGATCAGTAACGTATTACCCAATCAACAATATCCTCTCTTTGAGAAACGTCTCTAACCCTACCTCCTTTTATTCTTAGTTTCTTGTATGTATGTATTGCAACACTGAATGAATGAATATATAAACACTTTTAATCTGGAAATCCTTGGTCTGTCGTTATTCTGAGATTCACTGAAAACAACCCTGGTATACATTGGGTGATTCCGCTATATAAATAAATTAGTGCCACTACTCATGCTAATTTCCCCAATCAAAGAGCAGTTTTCGGTAACAAATTACTGGTGGAGAATGCGGGCACCCCTGCACGTGTGAATGCAACGCGAAGTCGACACGCATGTATTCCGCGGGCAGACTTACGGGAAAGTTTCAGTGACTCTCCGAATCTTGACTGAACGCGTCACCCGAACAAAATTGTCACTTTAAAAGAACAGAGTGTGTGTGTAAACTGCGTGTGTGGCTCTAGCACAGCGCTATCTGTGGGTTGGCTTTACCCCCTTTCATTCTTGGGCAGTGCGATCAAGACGCCCAGCGCAGGCCAGTCTATGAGCCCAAGTCAATGCATATGTGGGTCGCGTTTGCCTAATCCTGGGAACCACCTCTCGATCTGACAGCAGATCGGGACTCCTTGTTTAAACAGCTGTCTGGGTTGGGACTGTCAGTGTAGGATCGCACCTAGGCACTTGCACGTTCTACATGCAGGCTGATATAAAACACCCCATTCCCCCCCCCCCGTCCTGAAAACTCTCTGTAGGAGAACCTTTTGCGATTCTGTGTGTTTAGCTGGTCATCTTTCTTCTTGAGATTCTCTGTGGTGCGCGTATTAAAGAACAGAACGAGCCCGCACCTCCTTAAGGTCTCATAGTCACTGGGAATGAGCATGAGTGCCCCCTCCCCGAGATCGACCACAACCCCTGGCCGGCTACATGGGGAGTCTCACTTGCAGAAGCAGAAGCACTTGGGTTTGAGTGCTGGTTCTGCGATGGATCCTCCTACCATGTCAACGGTTCTCCTCATACAGGCTTTGCTGCTGTACGAGTCAGGGACAAAATGATCCTAAAGGGAATCACGATTCCCCATTCTAGCCAAGCAGCGGAAATTGACGCTATGTACGCTGTGCTAGACTTTGAAGACCCAAGGACTGCCTTGGCAATATTTACTGACTCAGATTGGGCTGCCAGAGCCGCCGCCACCTGGCTACCGGTATGGCAGAAAAATTCTTCAAATACTCAAGACGGGAAACCAGTCGCCCACCAGCAATGCTGGATGGACATGGCTGCCTTAATTCAGAGGAGAATGGCAGTAACCCAAATTTTTCACGTTAAGGGTCATCAGAAGAACGATTCACCTGTTGCCTATTGGAATGCTTTGGCTGATCAGGAAGCCAAAGCTGCTGCTGCTGTGAATCGTCCGTCCCCACCGCACTATATTAACAGGGTTGAACCAGTAGTCACCCGCCGAGCCGCTGCGCAACAACAGCCCCCAGACGTCCTTGATTTAGCCACCCTACAGGAGAAAGATCCTGACATTCAGGCACTGGCACAAGCAGGCAAAGATGCCACAGGCAGGTATTCTATTGAGAGTAAAGGTTCAATAGTCTGGGCTGTAGATTCCGATGGGAATTTCCATTGGATCGTGCCCATGGATGTTCGGGGAGATCTCATTCAGTTTGTGCATGAACAAGGGCACCGAGGGAAGGAGCACACGCTCTCCCATGTCCAGGAAGTGGGATGGTGGCCGCACATGCGCCAGGAGGTGGCACAGTAGGTAGACAATTGCCTCTCCTGTGCCATGGTTAACGCGGACCCTTCCGGCCCCAAGGCACGCCTTCAGCACCAAAGGATCAAAGGACTGTGGACTCGCATACAAATAGATTTCATAGGACCCTTGCCCACCATGGCCAGAGGTAACAAGTACTGCCTAATCATCATAGACCCCTTTAGCAAATGGACTGAAGCCTTCCCCCTCCCGGTGCAATGACACAGCCACAACCACACACATCCTTTTCAATAACGTATGGAGTAGATGGGGGATGTGTGACGTCAAGAGCGACCTGGGTTCGCACTTTACTGGGCAAATCACTCAGGAATTATGCAAAACCTTGGGCATCAAACAGCGTTTCCATATGCTGGCAGACCCCAGTCATCAGGAAATGTAGAAAGGGCAAACCGTACTATCAAAGAAGCCCTCAGAAAGATGGTAAAATCTTCTGGGAGAGACTGTGATGAGAAATTGCCCATTATCCTAATGGCAATTAGGGGCACCACGGCCACACATGGCTATACCCCGCTTATGATAATGACAGGGAGAAAAATGCAGCTCCCTGAATCATTCTGGTTGGACTCACAGATGCCTAATAGCTTGGAAGCTGTGGTCATCAATGAGGAGTGGATCCGCAGTCTAGTAAAAACTGTACAGGACATCCACTTGCAGGCAGCCCACCACCTTGGGGTAACCCAGCAGAAAACGGACAAGAGGCTTGGGTGGATCAGAAACCCGCACCAATGGGAAGAAGGACAGTTAGTTCTCTACAGGAAGTTTTCCCGGGACGGCCACCCCCTGTCCGCTAAATGGCAGGGTCCCATCTCAATCACCAAGCGTGTTAGCCCTGCGGTGTACCAGGTGGCCATCCCCAAAAAGAATGGAGAAAACTGGCTTAAGTACTTCCATTGCTCCCAGTTGAAGGAATGGAAAGGAGAGCCACCTGACCCACTGCAACCAGCTGAGTGAACCGCTCCACAGTCCTTGCCACCTCCAATTTCCGCCGTGCAGGTGACACAGGTCTTCATAGGAAGTTTAGCTCACCTACCAACCATCCCTTTGGCAGGAACGTTTATGGAGCTCTAAGTTACCCCAGCTAATCAACAGCAGCTGATCAGCTAATGTGTGTTTTTCCTTTACATTAAAGTTACAGGAAAAACAAAGGGGGGAAGGAAGAATAAGAAAAAGACCAAGCAGAGAATACCCTCCCTCCCGATTTTTCACTCTTATTTTTTATTAGACATATATATATTCCTTTGTTATACCCTGCAACCCCCCCTGAACGTGCCCCATCTCTGTACTTGCAGGGACCCCAGAACACCCTCACAATGGGATAGAAGACATGGATCAGGACCTTGTGCTTCCTTGCCACCCTGCAATTCGGTGACAGCCAATCCATGAACAATACTGTTTTCAGCATCCTGGGGAAACCTCACTGGCAATGCAGGTCCACAGGGGCAGAACATGAGCCCATGGTCTGTGACATTCTTAAGAGTAATTATGCACACACTGAGTTCCCATCTTTTCCATCAAGTAACACATTCAGAAGTTGCGAGGAACAATGGGTCAAACCCCCCGACTTGGTTCTCATGTGTATGGAAGCTAAGACCAAATATTAGGTTCTTATATGCTACTCTCATTTAGACAGACAAACTCCACTGGTCAAAGTTTCATGCACTTGGAAACAAGAGGGAAACCCCAGCTTTGGAAACTGGTCCCAGATGCACCAGCCGTATCCTATGCTCAAAACCCCATGTAAAAGAAAACAGAATATTCCCCCAAAGCCAGCGACTACCCCTGCTAATACCTTTCCTCCCCCGGTTACGGAGGATTGGGTTCCAAATTGTGCAGTTTGTATGGTGTTGGCGGCAATTTGGAAGGCAAGGGAGCCACTTAAAATTATCATACTCATAGTTGCAGCATCCATTACATTGACCACTCCACAGGGAGATATCACTTTTTTCCAAGTGGGAAATTGGACCAAAACCCCTTGGACCGTAAGCAAGGAGGACTTAGACAAGCAGGGTCCCCCTGACTGGCTACTAAGGTCCACAGATCCAAAATGCCCAAGTCGGCCTCACTCCATATGATTTCACCACCTAGGAGTGATAGAACTCCAAGTTACACACGCTGTGGGTCAATATCATATTGAAATATTAGCAGGAGAATCCCTCAATCTCACTGTCGATCCACTAATTAAAGACTCACAGGCGCTCACGAACAATTACACAAAAGTCGCTGGCTCACACGTCATCAAGACGGATATTAAAGAAACCGTCCTCATTCAGCCCCAAATGTCCCTTAAGGAGATCAGGGTGCAGCTCTCTGGTCTCAACACCACGCAGCAATTGCCCCAATGTGCCCCCTTTTTGAAACCTGGCCAGGATGGCTGGAAAGCCTGGCTACGACTTTGGACCAGAGCCTCTCCCACCATTAACCGGAGGAAGAGGTCCGCCGCCGATTGGATTGCTCCCGCAGTGGGGGACGCAGCCATCGTGGATGCAGCAAACATAGAAGTGCTAGCCAATAAATTTGCTTCCGCGACGGCTACGATGTCAGATTTAGGCAAACCCATCACCAACTCCATGAAGTCACTGTCAGAAGTACAGCATTCAATCAGTGACATATTAGTTAATTGGGAAGGTCAAATGGAACAAGATTTTGAAATCCTCCTACAAGGCACCCAATCCCTGCAAGCAAATTTGTCCATGGCGATGGCTTGTAGTCAAGCACACAGCCTCAACATCAGCATGGCAATGGGAATAGTCAGAGAAGCCTCCGATGGCCACCTCCCCGTGGAAATCAGGCATCTCATTGCCCCAAAACTCACAGCCACGGAGCTCCAGCTGGAACCGTGGTGGACCCTGGTAAACTCCACCTTCAACCCCCAAACCCGCAGTTTTCGGTAACACAAGACGACTGCAGCAGCACCATCCTGCCTATGTTCCACAGCACCCAAAATAATAGGCATGCTCCTCTGATACTAGAGATAATAGGTATGCAGTATGACCAGTATCCATTCTAACTAATAGCCATGAATACCCCTCTCCTCCATGAATATGTCCACTCCCCTCTTAAAGCCCTCCAAGCTGGCAGCCATCACCACATCCTGGGGGAGGGAGTTCCACAATTTAAGTATATGTTGAGTGAAAAAATATTTCCTTTTATCTGTTTTGAATCTCTCGCTCTCCATCTTTAGCAGATGACCCCATGTTTTAGTCTTATGGGAGAGGGAGAAAAACGTCTCCCTGTCCACTCTCTCCAAACCATGCATAATTTTATAGACCTCTGTCATGTCTCCCCTCATGATGGAGAGCCAGCATGGTGTAGTGGTTAAGAGCGGTGGTTGGAGCGGTGGACTCTGATCTAGAGAACCAGGTTTGATTCCCCACTCCTCCACATGAGTGGCGGAGGCTAATCCGGTGAACTGCATTGGTTTCCCCACTCCTACACATGAAGCTAGCTGGTTAACCTTGGGCTAGTCACATTTTCTCAGCCCCACCTACTTCTCAGGGTGTCTGTTGTGGGGAGCGGAAGGGAAGGTGATTGTAAGCTGGTTTGATTCTTCCTTAAGCGGTAGAGAAAGTTGGCATATAAAAGCCAACTCTCCTTCTTCTTCCTATTGTAAATGTTATGTTCGACAAGCTTTATTTATTAATTAATATAGAATTAATATACCTTGTGTTTCCTTTTCTGGATCAAGGTATCTTACAAATTAAACATGATTTTTAAAAAGCCACACAAAAAAAAACCCCAGAATTTTTATTTTCAAAGACACTGAACAGGGTTTGAGCTACCGAAACGTACTTGCAAATAATACGGCCTTCTAACACCTCCTAAAAAATCTCCAAGGATGGTGCTCCCTGACCTCCCCAGGAAACCTATTCCTTCCAAAGAAGGAAAGTTGCTGCCAACTTTCTCTACCACTTAATGGAGAATCAAACCAGCTTACAATCTCCTTCCCTTGCCCTCCCTACCACAGATACCCTGTGAGGTAGGTGAGGCTGAGAGAGTGTGACTAGCCCAAGGTCACCCAGCTGGCTTCGTGTGTAGGAGTGGGGAAACAAATCTAGTTCACCAGATTAGCCACTGCCGCTCATGTGGAGGAGTGGGGAATCAATCCGGTTCATCAGATTAGTCTCCGCCACTCATGTGGAGGAGTGGGGAATCAAACCCGGTTCTCCAGATTAGAGTCCACCACTCCAAACCACCGCTCTTAACCACCACACCACACCGAAAGCCACTGGTCAGATAAATAAATAATAAACAAGGGGGACAGCCAGAACACAGCAACCATAGGACACTAAGAGCACAATCCTAATTGGGGGTGGGGAGTACTTACCCCAGGCTTGGGGACAGTGCATTGATTTCTACCAAAAGCTCCAACACCTTTTCCAAAAATAATTTTAAAAGCCAGGATGCACATGGAATAAGAGCACATACCTTTCAGGACAAAGTCAACTTCCAAGTGGGCCTCCAAGTCAGAATGAGGGATTTAGTCAGCAAAGAACCTCAGAAAAGTGTCACTGCTGAGGATAAGGTTTCCAGGTTCCCCCTGGCTGCCGGTGAAGGATGGGAGCTAGGGTTGCCATATCCAGGTTGGGAAGCTCCTGGAGATTGGGGATGGAGCCTGTGGAGAACAAGGACCTCAGTGGGATACACTGCCATAGAGTCCACCCTCCAAAGCATCCATTTTCTCCAGGGGAACTGACCTCTGTAGTCTGGAGATGAGGTGAAATTCCAGGGGATTCCCAGGTCCCACCTGGAGGCTGGCATCCCTAGCTGGAGACCAGATTAACAATACTAACCAGTTTCATAGGTTAGCCATGCTCGTCTGCAGTAGAACAGCAAGAATCGTGTTGGTTTCTAAAGTGCTCCTGGACTCAAATCTAGCAATACTCACCGAGTCAGACTTAGATGTTATCAGGTCATGAACTACCTTAAACAATTGATCTGGCAGAGATTCAGTTGATTCAGTGGTGGTGATGAAGAAGTCCTTCATCCTCATCATCATCATCACCTCTTACTTCTGCAAATTGTGTGGCATACTCTGATTCATCCCAAGGATTTACCAATGAAACCTCCCAGTCCTCTTCATACCTCCCAGCTCCCTTGTGAAGCAAGGAATTGGGGGGTTACTCAAGTGAGAGAGGAATCAGGAGCTACCTGTCTATGACCTCATCCAGCCCATCATTCCATCCACCTACAAGAGCCTTCACAGAGCTACTGATGTTCTTAAAATCCCCCAAACACAATCTGGAAGCCATTCAGATCTATAAATCTCTGAAAACGGGCCATCATAACGGGTCCATCACCACTAAAAGGAGGAGGTAGAAAGCTCAACCATGCCTTCAGCAGATAATGATTCAGTGATTGCAGAGGCTGAACATTCAGCCCCCTAATGAAATCGCCAACAAGCCGCTAGATGCAGAAGATCAAACATGCTCATTTTTGTGGATTGGGTCCATCACAATCTGTCCTATGGTTGACATGGCAGCCATGAAGTTCTTGGCTTGACCTGACAAGGCACCTTGGCATTATGCTGAAGTCTCCCGAGGACAATCATCCTTGGGTCTGTCAGAACGTCACCGATTCCTCCAGTCAGGTTTCAGTTAAGCAAGCCAGGTCTACCCGTTCTTCAAACAATAACTTAAGTGTTACAGAGATTTTATTCCTCCCCTCCCCCACAAACCTAGTATTGCACAACACTAAGGCTGAAGTGGAGCAAAACAGGGCAGCCTCTCCGCTCATGTACACAGCATTGGTCAGGCCGCACCTAGAGTATTGTGTGCCGTTCTGGAGGCCTCACTTCGAAAAGGATGTGGACAGAATGGAGCGGGTGCAGAGGAGAGCGACGAGGATGATCGGGGCCTGGAGACCAAGCCCTGTGAGGAAAGGCTGAGGGAGTTGGGAATGTTTTGTTTGGAGAAGTGGAGGCTAAGGGGAGACATGATTGCTCTCTTTAAGTATTTGAAGGGCTGCCATTTAGAGGAGGGCAGGGAACTGTTTCTGTTGGCAGCAGAGGATAGGACTCGCAATAAAGGGTTTAAACTGTGTGCAGAAAGGTACTGGCTGAATATTAGGGGGAAAGTGGGTTTGTTTGTTTTTTACAGTAAGAGTTGTTCAACAGTGGAATCAGCTTCCTAGGGAGGTGGTGAGCTTCAACTCACTGGAAGTCTTTAAGCAGAGGCTGGAAAAGCACTTGACAAGGATGCTCTAGGCCAGTGATGGCGAACCTTTTAGAGACCGAGTGCCCAAACTGCATCCCAAAACCGCATCCCAAAACCCACTTATTTATCGCAAAGTGCCAACACGGCAATTTAACCTGAATACTGAGGTTTCCTCCCAGCTCGGCAAGGGGGGGCGCGGGGAGTCCAGGGAAGGGGGGTGGCTTTGAACGGCTCCGCGCTCCCTTCAAAGCCCCCGCCGCCCCCGAGCGTGCCCACAGAGAGGGCTCGGCGTGCCGGACTTGACGTGCCATAGGTTCGCCAACATGGCTCTAGGCTGATCCTGCATTAAGTGTGTGTGTGTGTGGGGGGGGGGGTTTGGACTAGATGGCCTGCATGGCCCCTTCCAACTCTATGATTCTGTGTTTCCCCAGGTGAGACAAATATTAAACAAACAGCAAGCTCTACCAACACCATGTTTCTCTAAGTCTCCCTATCCCATTGCTCCACCCATCACTGTACCTTGCTGCCCCCACACACCACAAGTCGAAAAAACAACAGTTTCCACACTTCATCACATGCTTCCTTGAACAAGATTTTCTGTTGTCAGATGAAAGATGTTAAATCAGATCTGGTGCCATTCAATAACATCAACCACCAATTATTATCACTGCTTCACAGAGTAAGATAACCAAAGAAAGACACATTTTTTAGAGTGGGAACAAAACGAATGAGGAACGTATGAAGAGGAAAAGGTCAAAGCTTAAAGCAAAGTGTGCTATCAAGATGCAGTCGGCTCATGACTACCCTGTGAAGTTTCCACTTCATGGGGTTTTCAAGAGACAAACAGAGGTGGACTAACATTGCCTGCCTCTGCAAAGTAATCCCGGTCTCTCATTCAAATACTGCCCAGGGCCAACCCAGCTTAGCTTCCAAGATCTGATGAGGTTGGGCTAGCCTGGGCAGATGCAGTTAACCTGGTACCATATGTTATGACTGCATGTAAAGTAATGTGCATTTGTAAAGTGCCATCAAGTCACAGCTGACTTATGGCAAGAAGAAGAAGAGTTGGTTTTTATATGCTGCCAACTTTCTCTACCATTTAAGGAAGAATCAAACCAGTTTACAATCCCCTTCCCCTCCCCACAACAGACACCCTGTGAGGTAGGTGGGGCTGAGAGTGTGTGACTAGCCCAAGGTCATCCAGCTGGCTTCATGTGTAGGAGCGGGGAAACAAGTCCAGTTCACCAGATTAGCCTCCGCCGCTCATGTGGAGGAGTGGGGAATCAAACCCGGTTCTCCAGATCAGAGTCCACCACTCTAAACCACCGCTCTTAACCACTACACCACGCTGGCCCTCAGTAGGGCTGGCTACCCAGTAGGGTTTTCAAGGCAAGAGACTAACAAGAGGTGGTTTGCCATTGCCTGCCTGTGCATAGCAACCCTGGACTTCCTTGGTGGCTCCCCATCCAAGTACTGACCATGGCTGACCCTGCTTAGCTTCTGATAAGATCCAGTTAGTCTGGGCTACTAAGGCTGCTTGTCAAAACTTACTCCTCAATAAATATGCCTTTGATTGTGCCAGGCTTCCTGTTAAGACAGAACTGTCAAAAGGGATTTGAAATAATACAGATATAATATTTTATATCCCACCTTTCTGCCCAATCAGGACCACCAAGGTGGCTAGGTGGTACCACTTAGGATTTCAGAGAATAAGTTCTAGACTGGTGCAGGACACAGGGAGAAAGGGATTCTGGGCACTGGAGCATAACTTTAGGGTGGCTGAGGGAGCCAGAGATGGAATGGCAGGCGCCAGAGAAACAACAAGCAACTCTTCCAGAGAAATTTCCTTCTTAGCTGTTTGAGGATCCTGTGATACTTGCCCCTACAAATTGCAGGACTCAGTCTGGTTTAAAAACAAACAAACAACTTTTATGGATTGGTGTTAATCTAGATCAGAGGTTCCCAAACATTTTGGGTCACCACCCCCTTGGTTCCACAAACCCAACCCCAGCACCTTCTATCCTATCCAACAACACAGTTGAAGGGGCCCACCTCTAGCACCCCCCTGCTGCCCCCTTGCCTCTTAGTGCCCCCCTAGGTAATCCCACCGCCCCCCCCAGGGGGTGGTACTGCCCACTTTGGGAACCACTGATCTAGATGAACACATGAAGCTGCCCTATACTGAATCAGAGCTGTGGTCCATCATAGTCAGTATCGTCTACTCAGACCGGCAGCGGCTCTCCAGGGTCTCAGGCAACATCATCTACTTGCCTATTCCCTTTAACTGGAGATGCCAGGGATTGAACCTGGGACCTTCTGCATGCCAAGCAGATGCTCTACCACTGAGCCCCGGCCCCTCTGTGTTAATAATGGCATTTTGCACATGTGCAGCTTTGCACAGCCTTATAGGAGCCATAACCCCGTGTTATTAAATTATATGACCCCGATCCTTGACCCTGGTGGGGGAGAACTGATTACACCTACTGCACAGCTGCAAAGTTGTTCAACATGCTGCTCAAGTCGGAAGGCAGCGAAGGCTGGGCTCCCAACTGATTGTGGCAATCGAAAAGGGTTATGTTTGCCCGCCGAACATATTTACTGCGAAGTTCTCAGCGTCTCTAATTTAGGGATGTAAATTATGTTTTAAAAGGCAACTGTTGTAATTAACACCCCTATCTTAATTTTAATTAGGCATCAGCTGTTAGAGGAAAAACAATGTGATTCCAGAACAAAAGCTTAGTATGTCTACCACCTTTTCTTCTAGCAGGACCCCTATACTTTTAACAACTGCACGACAGGCAGAAGGCCAGTGGATGCATTTCCTTGAGTGTGGCAGTGAGCAATGCAGCTGTGAGAGGCACTTCACCTGTGGAACTGTCGTCTGACCCACAGCAGTTAAAAGCAAAGGAGACCCCAAAATTACATCATCCCCCAGATATGTGAAACCAACAATAAAGAAATGAATGCTCTTGAATTTGTGTATTCATTTTTCTCCCTGTCTGAACACAACTGGATTCAGCACGTCTGAGAATTAACTGGCCACCTCTTGTGCAACATGGGCAACTGAGCAGCGAATCCTCCAGTTGGCACTTCTCTTGGCTTTTCTCCCTCCAGAGACACATTCATGAGTCACACAATAGGGTGCTACTCAGATAATACCCTTCCCCAGGGTTGTCAATCCCCCTAAAATAAAGAAACAGTTCCCAAGCATCATAACAGAACTACCTTCCCTTGGAGCAGTGGTTCCCAACCTTTTTTTGACCAGGGACCACTAGGACTTTTTTGTTCGGTGCAGGGACCCCAAGGGTCAAAATAAAAATTCTGAGAATTTGAAAATAAACTTTAATCATAACTGTTAGTTAAACATTAAACTTAGAATAATATTTGAATATATATTTTTATAATAGATAACTTTTAATTGAAAATATTAATTTATTATGGGTTTATAACTTTGTTTCGTGGACCTTAATTTAGTTCTCGCGGACCCCTGGGGGTCCACGGACCCCTGGTTGGGAACCAGTGCCTTGGAGGAAGATGCATGTCGCACCCCTGCACGAGCCACTGGCTTTGAGCTTTGCCTCCTTCCATTCATAGCAATAACTTACAGGGATATAAATGTGCAACACTCTTACATGCTAATCTTTTTGAGTGTAAGAATGCCTCCAATTTTAATCTAGAAATGTTCTCTGCCATTATCAGTCTGGGAAGCAAGTCAGAGAACTGTAGCGGAGAAAGAATATAAAAAGGACCAATTAACCTTAGGCAGGTTTTCCAGATTTCGGTCATGACACCCTGAGCCTCCTGAGCTGACCCTCAGAAAGGAGCAGATTCTTACAATGGCAGAAGATTTCTCCAGCAGGCCATGGAGTTACATGGTCAGCATGCAGCAAAGCTGACCAATGAGGCAGAGCCTAAAAACTGAAGTCAAGGATCTTTACGTAAAACTCACACAGCCTCATCTCATATCCGCATTTACTCACAAGTATGTGACCCTGCTGGATCAGGCTAGTGGCGCATCTAGCATCCCATTTCATTCAGTAGAAGAAGAGTTGGTTTTTATATGCCAACTTTCTCTGCCACTTAAGGGAAAATCAAACCGGCTTACACTCAGCTTCCCTTCCCCTCCCCACAACAGACACCCTGTGAAGTAGGTGGGGCTGAGAGAGAGTGAGTAGCCAAAGTTCACCCAGCTGGCTTCGTGTGTAGGAGTGGGGGAACCAACCCAGTTCACCAGATTAGCCTCCGCCACTCATGTGGAGGAGTGGGGAATCAAACCCGGTTTTCCAGATCAGACTCCACTGCTCCAAACCACCGCTTTTAACCACTATACCACACTGGGTTTGGATTGCCAATAAATAGGGCACAGAGGCCTGTCCTTGATGTTGCCACCCAGCGCTGGTATC